>NC_079190.1:157785158-158090158 GCF_029499605.1 Hyla sarda
TGAAAAGTGGACAAAGCTTAGTATGAGGGGTGTGGCATCCCAGTGCCCAACTTATTTGGTAAAATTCACACCAGAAAATTTGTGAAATATAGCTGACATAGAAAACATAAACAGAGTGTGGCAAATAAGTAATTCCAAGTAACAAAAAGTAAAATGAGATCTGATTGGTTTCCATGGTGATAAGTAAGGGCAATGTCCACAAGCTATTTTGCAGGGTCCATGTGCTCATGGCAAGGGGGACAAAAAAGCAATTCATGAGTTCACTTTAAAAGTTTTTTTTTAATACCAAAATGAAAGGTATCTAGGTTACAATGGTTATTTAGGGGGCATGTGGCCTTTAAAGAGAACCGGTCAGGTCCCAGACTGCCTCACAGGACCCGACAGGTGAGAAAAGCCTTGTGCTCACAATGCCAATCAAGCCAGTCTGCATGGGAAAAGGTTACAGCGAGTGTGACTGGAGCTGCTCCAGTCCACTCCTCTGTGACTGTATACCAGTCATGGAGCATGCCATTCATAGTATTTTGTTTAATAGCTGTATATAACATCACATATAGCAGAGGACAGCAGTGTCAGAACCCTGTTCTCCTCACCTGTTAGATCCTGAGACCAGTATGTCAGGCACTTGGGACCTGACAGGTTGTCTTTTATGCATCTGGAAGCACCTAAAAGAATCAGAAACCACCTCCCACAATAATTCCATATCTAGGGAGAACTATGTGACTTTTATATTCACCTTATATCATTTCTATTTTTACAATTTTGAAAACGTTTTCAAATGAGGATACCATATCGCAATTGGCTTGTATTACAAACAAATTGATTTGTATGTTACAATATTTCTAAATACTTTTATTACACCAGTGCCAAGAGACATTATGCAATAAAATCTGGCATTTTACAGTATGAAACTGATATAGCATTGATTTGCTTTCTCATCCATGTGTTCAAATATTAAAATGTATGCACTCTTCTGGAGAAAGAACATTCTTCTATGCTACTTCAAATGACATGATTAGCTGTTTCGCTTGTTCAATATGTCATCTTATTGCTTTTCAGAATGATAGAATCACACTTTTTCTCTCTAATGTGTTTGAAATCTCAGATTTATGTTATTTTTTTGGGATAAAAATGTTTTAGCTTCTTGTCAGATTTACAGCACTTCAATGATTTCAGATAGCTTCCAAAAATGTTCTTTCATAACTCATACCTTATTCCTACTGCAACCCACTTTCTCTCTTTCACATTCACAGTGGTTGTTAATCAAAAATGTGTTAGAATAGGTTGGGCAAAAAAACAACAACAAAAAACTGTTGTCATTCTGACTGGATTGCAATTGGTTATTTATTATGGATATAAGTCAGGAGAATACACAATAATATCACTGATGTGAGTGACGTCTTCTCTGTTGTCTTTCCTTTTCTTCTTCATCTTGTCCAGGCACTAGGTCTTCTTCCAGCTACATCTTCCTCTGCAGAGTCTGATGCCCGGACATCATTGGTTTCTCACTTTGTCAGTAGATCCTCATCCTCTATATGAAGACAATAACCATTATAACCCTGCCAAATACTGTACCCCCTGAATATAATACTGCCACACACTGTACCCTCTAAATATAATACTGCCACACACTGTACCCTCTAAATATAATACTGCCACACACTGTGCCCCCTGAATATAATGCACACTGTGCACCCTGAATGTAACACTACCACACTCTTTGTCCCTGACTATAACCTTTCCACACACTGTACCCTCCAAATATAACCCTGTCCCATAATACCATGTTGTCACACACTGTTTCTCCTTCAGCTTAATCCCACCCCTGCACCGTTCTCCTCCAGACCCCTCTATCCTCCTCCAGACCCCTCTGTCCCCTCCTCCAGATCCCTCAGTCCTCCTCCCGACCCAGCTCCTCTGTTCCACCCCCCCAACCTCTTAGTCCTTCTACATACACACATCTGTCATAATATACACATCTATCATACATATACACATCTGTTATACATACACACATCTATCATACACACATATATCATACATATACACATCAATCATACACACATACAGACACACATCTAACATACATACACACATCTATCGTACATATGTACGTACGTCAGGAACGTACATACATACACACAACTATCATACATATTCACATTATACATACATTTATCATACATGCATCTTCACATCAATCATACATACATCTATCATGCATACATCATCTATCATACATATGTCATATATCATATATACTGATATAAACACACCTATCATTCATACACCAGTCATAAACACATCCATCATACTCAACTATACACATCCTCCTCCCATGCCCAGTCTCCTTATCACCTCAAACACGCCTCTCAACCATCCACTCCACCTCCACCACCATCCTTGGCCTCCTCAATACCAACTCCCCCCCAACAGCTCCCAGTATCCTCAATACAAATCCCCTCTCCCCCCTGCCTTCATACCCTCCAGCCACAACCAGCTTACCACACACCCACCCGGAGATCAGTGTCACGGTGTCAGGGGGCAGAGGTTGCTGCTCCAGCTCCAATGCCAGAGGATGTTGCTTGGTCAGAGGCCTGGAAACCTCTGGGGCATTGATCAGACGTGCGTGCCTGTGCGGGGCCTGTCCACTCCTGAGGGCCCAACCTGCTGCAGCATATAGTGTAGTGTAGTGGCAAGGGGCTTGATGTATTGGCTATGAGGCCTGGTCGCGATTGCGACCATTGCGACCTCTATAGTTAAGCCACTCCTTATGGCTTATGCCTATCCCATGCTTGCCTAAACTCCTTCACTGTATTTGCAACAACCACTTTTGCAGGAATGCTATTCCATGCATCCACTACCCTTTCAGTAAAGTAATACTTCCTCATATTACATTTAAACCTTTCTCCTCTTATTTAAAACTACGTTCTCTTTTAGGCATACATATAAAAATTCCAGGTGTACATGAGCTCCTGGGCAATTCTGTTTTCCCCATTTTCTGCTTGATAAGCAAATATTCTAGCCAAGATTTTACTGTCAAATGCAGTGTCAAATGGCAGAAAATGTATTATATATTGTAATATTTAAGGGGTTATAAACTAATGCCAAATGGCCTTAAGCAGTGTGAGTACTAAAGGTTCTCAAACATTCTAAAATGTAATGTATTATGTCAAGAGTTTGCCAATAATAGCTGCTGCAGGCTAATGGTTGAGAAGGCTTATAATACATGCGGGCATGCAGGTATAAGGATGGATATCAGTAAAGCTGCATTCAGATGCAACACATTATTTTCTTTGTACTTTTTGCTTATATTCTACAGATGCAAATTTTGCTACAGATTTCACACTTTCAATGGAAAATTTGCAACCTAACAAGCATGTGCAGAATGTTGTAAAATGTCCACAGATTTCTTTTCTCCATTGTGTGTGAATACGTTTTGAAAATTCCACACATTGGCCCTCATTAACAAAGACTGGAGTGTCGGTTAGGTTTTTTTTTTCAGTGTACTCGTCTTTTTTTTCCTTGTGATTTACTAATCTGTCGCATGTGTCAGGTTTTTTTGTGTCGCACGATAATTAATTCTGTCGCACGCGAATAAAAAGTGTTGCACTGGAAAAATAAAAATTAAACCAAATAAATAAAGTAAAGTTACTCTGCACAAGGATGTAACTTTACATTCATGATTGTTTATGGGTTAACAACCCAAAAGTTTTTTTTAAATATATAAAAAAAAATGTATTTATATAAATTTAAAAAATCTATTACATAATTTAATCATAAAAGCCTTGAGGGGTTAAAAATGCTTTTAAAGTATAAAACAAGTAATTTAATTCTGAACCACAATGGTCAGCTGTCCCTTCCTCAAAAACACTCAATTTTTTCCTTTTCACTCGACCCCTGGGCTGTCAATTTTTCAGAGTTGAGAAGTCACAATTTTTTCAGTGATTTCACAATTACTCCGAGTGATTTTTCCATTTTGTTGGGTTAACCCCCATTTTTGAGTAAACCACGCCCATTTCATAGGTTAAATTAAACTCTCCGAGTGTTTTTGAAAATGTAGGTTGTGCGCCTAAATTTTGGGCGCAGACTTGGTCGCACGAGAAAAATCGTCGGTTCTCCTTTAGTAAATGAGGGCCATTATATTCTTCTTTGTTGCACGTTTTTAGCATGGAATCCACACTGGGAATCTGCAAAAAATCCTTGACAACTGAACAATGCCTTACACTGATCTCTGAGAACACGTTTAATAATTTGTCCTTGTACCCTAGAATTGTAGTGAGCAGAACAATGGCAGCAGCATCTATATAAGAATGGTAACTCATATTCAAGTCACATATTTTATAAAACCTAATTTTATGTACAATACTAAAGTTTACAGCCTTAAAGAGGAACTACAGTACTAGACACCTTATCCCCTATTCACAGGCTAGGGGATAAGTGTCCGAATCCAGATAACTGTCAACCACAGCCCGAAGCTGTGGCCAACATGCTTTCTACATATATCCTTATGGGAGATCTGGAAATACACAAACGCTGTATCTCAGTTTCTCCCATAGACATGAATGGAGGGGGCATGTCAACCATGGCGGCATAAATGTTCAGAATGTCGGGCTGCTGGAGATCGTGGGGGTCCCAGCAGTTGGACTATCCTGTGGATAGGGGATAAGTTGTCTAGTACTCTTAAGAGGTTGTGAGTTACTGTCTTGGTATTGCTGAATAGAAACTGTATACAATGGGGGAATGGGGGAATATCCTTTACATGCATGTATGATATATAGCTATGACAAATGCTCACTTAGTGGCATCAGTCATATATAGGGCCCCTTTTTTAGACCTGGGTGGAAGGTGGTCTAGATACAAAATAAAAAAACATGCAGCTAATAAATTCGTAACCACTGCATTCGTCAATTCAATAAATGGTCTAGCAACATCAAAAAGGTCAAAATGACAGGTTTTAGCACTTGGGGAAAAAAATTCAAAAAAATCCAGCATTTAGCGCAAAAATAAAAAATTCGCAAATGTAGACCAAAGAAAGCAATAGAACACAATGATAAATAACCCTCAAAGTCTTTAGAGAAGTGGCATTTCGTTGAATGCACTCACCTGATATTGCAACTTGCTAGGAGAACTTAAATCTAAAAGGCAGTGTACGTAAAGTGGGTAGAATCAGGGAGCAATATCGCGGCAACAGACTGTTTTGTGCGCTTGGGTGCCGGAAACACAGTCTGTTGCCGCAAGTAGAGATGAGCAAATAAAAAAAAAATAAAAAAATTTGGTCTGAATTTATTTGCGGTGAATCGCAAATAAATTCAGAATATTAAAAAACGGCTATTTCTGGCTTACAGAGAGCCTCAATAGGGGTTTAGAACACTTTGCCTTGCTGTAACATGCATAGGGTGTGTTCTGGGTTAGTGAATTGAATTTAGAATATTAAAAACAGCTATTTCTGGCTTACAGAGAGCCTCAATAGGGGTTTAGAACACTTTGCCTGGCTGTAACACGCATAGGGTGTGAGCTGGATTAGTGAAATAATACTGTTATTCAGTATGACATGCAGATAAGAGGCGTCGCTATTAGAATGCCAGTCACAGAGCGGCACAATGGCAGAGCCTGGAGGTAGCATCAGTTTAAGGAGACAATATAGGGGATGAATGACACAGCATGGAGGTGGCGGCAGCATGAGGAGACCATATAGTAGCTTAATGACACAGTGTGGAGGTGGCGGCAGCATGAGGAGAACATATAGTAGCTGAATGACAAAGCCTGGAGTTGGCGGCAGCATATAGTGGCAGAATGACACAGGCTGGAGTTTGCGGCAGCATGAAGAGAACATATAGTGGTTGAATGACACAGCCATGAGGTGGCAGAAGCATGAGGAGACCATATAGTGTCTGAATGACACAGCTTGAAGGTGGCGGCAGCATGAGGAGAACATATAATGGCTAAATAACACAGCGTGGAGGTGTTAGCAGCATGAGGAGACTATATAGTGGTATAATGACACAGCCTGGAGTTGGCAGCAGCATGAGTAGAACATATTGTGGCTGAATGACACAGCCTACAGTTGGCGGCACTATGAGGAGACCATATAGTGGCTGAATGACATAGCCTGGAGTTGGTGGCAGCATGAGGAGACCTTATAGTGGCTGAATGACACAGCTTGGAGTTGAAGGCAGCATGAGGAGAACATATAATGGCTGAATAACACAGCCTGGAGGTGGTGGAAGCATGAGAAGACCATAGAATGGCTGAATGACACAGCGTGGGGGTGGCGGCAGCATTAGGAGACCATATAGTGGCTGAATGACACAGCGTGGAGGTGGCGGCAGCATGAGGAGAACATATAATGGCTAAATGATACAGCGTGGAGGTGTTAGCAGCATGAGGAGACCATATAGTGGTATAATGACACAGCCTGGAGTTGGCGGCAGCATGAGGAGACCATATAGTGGCTGAATGACATAGCCTGGAGGTGGTGGAAGCATGAGAAGACCATATAGTCGCTAACACAGCATGAAGGTGGTGGCAGCATGCGGAGACCATATAGTGGCTGAATGACACAGTGTGGAGGTGGCGGCAGCGTGAGTAGAACATATAGTGGCTGAATGACACAGCGTGGAGGTGTTGGCGGCAGCGTGAGGAGACCATATAGTGGCTGAATGACACAGCCTGAAGGTGGCAGCAGCATGAGAAGAACATATGGTGGCAGTATGAGACAGCTTGGAGCTGGCATCAGCATGAGGAGAACATATGGTGGCAGAATGAGACAGCATGGAGGTGGCAGCAGCAGCAGCATCAGGAGTCCAGAAAGTTACCCGGTGACAGTGGTGCAGTTGGTGGCAACACCAGTACCCGGAGACTAGTGTTGAGCGGCATAGGCCATATTCTAATTCGCGAATATTCACGAAAATATGGACGAATATTCGTCATATATTCGCTAAATTCGCATATTCGTAATATTCTCGTTTTATTTTCGCATATGCGAAAATTCACGTATGCGAAAATTAACATATGCGAAAATTAGCATTAAAAAAAATTTCCATAAGCGAAAATTTGCACGCCAGTCTCACACAGTAGTATTAGAGCCTTCTTTACACCACACAAGCTGGAAGCAGAGAGGGGTGATCACTGTGATGTGTACTGTGAAAAAAAAAAAACGAATATTCGTAATTACGAATATATAGTGCTATATTCGAGAATATTCGCAAATTCGCGAATATGCGATATTTCCGAATAAAAATCTCATTGCAAATATTCGCAAGCAACACTACCGGAGACGAAGGTAGGTGAAATTAAGAGAAAATGAAGAAAGGGTCCCGGCACTCCAAGTTTTATCGAATCTTATCGATTTATTTGCAATATAGCATACTATACAGACAGTACGCATTACGGCTTACGAGCCGTAAAGCGAACTGTCTGTATAGTATGCTATATTGCAAATAAATCGATAAGATTCAATAAAACTTGTAGTGCCGGGACCCTTTCTTCATTTTCTACATTTACACTTGGTCCACGAGCACCACTATTCAGCAGTGCCGACCTCATCCGGACTTTGGTGAAATAAGGAGAACTTGGCATCAGATGTGTGGCATCAGGTGGGTGGCAGGATCAGAATAGTCGCTGAGGCAGGTAGGCAGAAGAAACCGGTCTCTTTGTAAAAGTTTTAGTGTGCACAAGTATGTATTGAGGATAGGCATTACGTAAAACTTAACTTTTAATAATATGCTTAGGATAAAATATATGCAACCCACATTTTTTTTTTTTTTATCAAACAAAAGGAAAGGTGTGCAAAAAACACCATGTGCCACCTACACCACCAAGTATTGATGTGATGCAAAGACCTTTAAAAGGTGGAAGGGAACAAAGTATGGTCCATTGTAACCGCAATGTATGGTCCATTGTAAGTACTCTCGCATTCTTAATTCCCTTCTTGGCAAGTGTTACTCGCCCTAAAAAGGACGGCACCTCACAGGAAACTCTTTATTTTCACCTAAAAACCCTGGGAAATGGCAGTGTTTGCAGGGGGAAATAGGGAGAGGTTCCTGTGTGGGGCCGCCCTTTTTAGGGCGAGTAATACTTGCCAAGAAAGTAAAAAATAATGTGAGAGTAGGGCCTTACAGGGGAAGTTTTTACCCCCACCTTTTACAATGGACCATACGTTGTTCCCTTCCACCTTTTAGAGGTCTTTGCATCACATCAATACTTGGTGGTGTAGGTGGCACATGGTGCTATATGCACACCTTTCCTTTTGTTTGAATAAAAATAATTTTTGGGGTCCATATGTTTTATCCTAAGCATATTATTAAAAGATACGTTTTACACAATGCATATCCTCAATACTTACTTTTGAGGTCTGACACGGAGGAATGTCTGTAACTGGGGAGCAGCGCCTTAAATATGTTTAGCACTATCCATATTTGTGAAGTGTTGGTGTGGCACCATGGTCAATCTACTCTGATGCCTCAGGCATTGGTGGGTGGAAATCCTGGCTGATCGATGCCTGATTCATCTTCACAAAGGTCAGTCTCTCCACATTTTTCATGGACAGACGAGTTCTCCTCGGGTTACTATGGCCCCCTCCGCACTAAACACCCACTCTAATGGCACACTACTGGCCAGGCAGGACAGCTTTTCCAGGGCAAACTTTGCTAGTTGTGGCCACAAATCAAGTTTGGCTGCCCAGAAGTCCAGCAGATCTTCAAGATGTGTTGGAATGGTCATATCAAGGTATGCCACCACCTGCTGGTTCAGGTCCTGCTCTAGGTCTACCTGCTGCTGATGAGTTGTTTCATTATGCGAGTAAGAAAGCTACTCATCAGCGACTGTAGACTCAGGCTGCTGCTGATTGAGCTGGTAGTGCTCCTGCCACCCCACCCCTCCCCAGCAGCCATGGCACTGGAAGTTGAGCACAGAGGGCCCCTTGAGTCAGACCTGCGAGAGGATGGACGATGGAGCCGATAGGCATCGGCCAAATGACTATGTAGGATGTCTCTGTAATAGGTCAGTTTGTCCCTCCTCTCAGTGGGTGTAAAAAAGGCCCCCATTTTGGGCCAGTAGCGAGGGTCCAATGAGGTGGAGAGACAGAAGTCATCCCGCTGACAAATGGTGGCAATTCGGCGTTCACTACGCAAGCAAGTGAACATGCATTGTGCCATTTATGCAAGTGACTCGGAGGACTCCCTGCATCAATCTCCTCTGCATACTGCTATGGTGTGTCTGGGTCCACTGTCTCACCTTCCTCATAATCCTCTAGCTCCTCTAGCTGCTGCTGCTCCTCCTCTCCTGTCAGATGACTAGAAAAACCGCCCATCTAGTGAAACCTAAACTGTGCTCCACTGTGCCCCTCCTCCTCCAGTTCAACAGGGCTCATATAGCCATGAGATGTAGGCGCCATGTCTCCAGGGCCCTAACCAGCAATAGTTTCCAACACGTGTTGTAGTAGATGAAGCAGTGGAATGACGTCATTCATCCCGTAATCCTTGCGACTGACCAATAATGTGGCTGCCTCAAAGGCCCTGAGCAAACGGCTGGTGTCACGTATGAGTTGCCACTGGTTGACATTGAAGTTACACAGGGGAGTCCCCCTATCTGCTTCGATCATCAAGAAATCGGTGATGGCTTTTCTCTGTTCGTATAGGTCCAAATTATGGAGGGTGGAATTTCACCGTGTGGAAACGTCTCAAAATCAGACTATGTAAAGGGATGCCGTTCTGACGCAGCTCAAGGAGGGTGGGCTTTGCGGTGTACGAGTGGCTGAAGTGCATGTCAAGTTTTCTTCCCATTGTTAGGACGTCTAGCAGATGGGGAGAGAACACTTCAGGAAACGCTTGACAACCAGATTGAACATGTGTGCCATGCAGGGCGCAGGGCTCAGGTTTCCTAGTCGCAGCGCAGACAAGATGTTCTTCCCGCTGTCAGACACTATGGTTCCCATTTCCAGTTTTCAGGGAGGATGCCATGATTCAATTTCATGATGAATGACTTTTAGAGATTCCTACGCATGTGAAGAACAGAGTGACACGAATGTGCCCAGCACACATCGTATACTGGAGGGGCACTTAGACTTATCCGTGCAGTGGAGGCTGAGGACATGGTGGAGGATGAGGAGGCGGAGTCGCACACTGTCACAGGACCAATAGCCTGAGAGCGTGGAGGCGGAAGCGGCGTGACCTGTCCAAGTTGCTGTTGTGGCTGTGCAGGACCCACCTTCACCCAGTGGGCCGTAAAGGACATGTCTTGTCCCTGACCGTATTTACAGCTCCACACGTTGGCGCTGCCGTGCACTTTGGTACACACCTACAGGCTCAAGGACTGGCCCACCTTCTGGTCCACAAAATTGTGCAGGGCTGGTACTGCCTTCTTTTTTTTTCCCAAAGAAATGATGGCTTGGGTCTCCCCACCTCGGCTCTCACAAGCTATCAGATCTCTGAAAGGTGCAGAGTCTACCAATTGAAAAGGGACGGACTGCAGCACCAGCAACTTGGACAGGAGCACATTCAGCTTCTGCGCCATTGGATGAGTGGGCGCATACTGTTGTCTCTTGGACATGGCTTTGCCGATGGATTGCTGGCAGAATGAATGACTCAAAGTAGGAGAAGCAGGAGAATCTGGAGTGACAGAAGATGGGTATGACACACTGCTCCCTTCGGCTGAGGTGGTGGAGCCTTTGCTGCCTGAAATAGAGAGCAGCATGCCCCTGGATGATGCAGGAGGCTGGGAAGGTAGGCTGCCGCAAAGGAGGTGGTCTACCCCGGGCACGTTTGGCTTTCTACTTCTGCCACCATGCTGACTGCTCCATGCTACCACCTTGCTGGCTCAGCTGCTGCCTCACGGGCAATCTGCAACCCTCTTCTCCAGATGAGGATGAAGCCCCTTCTGCACCCGGCTCCCAAGTGCTTCATCATCATAAAGTTCTGTCTGCATGTCACTGATGTCCTCCTCAGGTTCCTCAGGATTGTCTGCTTCAGGAGCCTGAACGCTCGCAACACCACCTCCCACACCCCTCTCCTCATCACTACTTGCCCACCTAGTGGAGTAAGCAGCGGATGTCTCCTCTACTTCTTGGCTGGAGAGTAGCTGCTGACTGTCCTCTAGATCGTCCTCACTAAATAGTGGCACTGAACCCACAGCATAAGATACTTCTGTGGGGGAGGGAACAGCATAGGACAGCGGCAATGGGTGGACAAGGACTGCTCCCGGGCCATGCCAACTGAGGGTTGTGTCTGAGGAACCTACAGCTGGGTTGCTGGTCGAGAAATGAACGCAATCGGATACCGGGAGCTCAGGCCTTTCACTACGACTCATGCGTCCACCCGTCCCTATTCTGCTACGACCTCTGCCTGATGAATTTAGGCCTCTGCCACTTCTCTGTGCAATTCCTGGCACTTCTCTGCTTGACATACTTAGTGCGTATATGAGGGGAGGACAATGCGCTCCAGTACTGTTAAAAAAGTACTTGTGTACAACACCAGCCGATGTGTACTTTTGGCATGCCTTTCACAGTATCTAGGCCCTTAAGACTTTAACAGGAACAAAATAGTACACCACTTTGATGTACGTATGTGGTAGGCACTTACAGTATGAGGGGAGGATAATGTGCTCCAGTACGCTTAATACAGTATTTGTGTACAATACCAGCCGGTGTGTACTTTTGTCATGCCTTTCACAGTATCTAGGCCCTTAAGACTTTAACAGGAACAAAATAGTACAATACTTAGATGTACGTATATGTTAGGCACTTATGAGGAGAGGACAATGCGCTCCAGTACGCTTAAAAAAGTATTTGTGTATAACACCAGCAGTACACACGAGTGCTGCAGCACACATTCGCTGTGTACGTCATCCAAAATTGCACTCTCTCTCTCAATCTTACTCCTTTCCCTATCAGTGCTTCTAGGCAGGATTTGGGCTTGAGGTGAATCCCTGCTGTTCTTTGCAACACACTGCTCTCTGTCCCTCTCTGTAATAGAACGCTGTAGTGACTGGGAGGTGAATCGCTGCTGTAAAAATGCTTTTCTGTGCAACACACACTGCTCTCTGTCGCTCTGTGCAACAGACCGCTGATGTGACTGGGAGGGGAACCAGTGCTGGAAAATTGCAACGCATTTATGTGCAACACACAGCAATATCTGTCCCTCTCTGTTTCTCTGCAATACAAGTCTGAAGGGACTGGCTGCAAGATGGCTTCCGATAATATAGGGCTGTGACATCACAGGGGTGGCTGGCTGCTGATAGGCTGCATGCTGCATGTGATTCAGGGTCATCCGGCCTACCCTTGTTCTCGCCTTCCCAGGATTTCTTGCCCCATGTCCTCATATGTGGATCCGCCATTTTAGATGCCCTGGAGCCTGGACCGCACTAAATGTAGTTTAATTAAGCAATTTGCGCAATCGAATCGCAGCGATATTCGCATTTGTTGCGAATCATATTTTTTCCTGACATTCGTGACGAATTCGGATTCGTCGGATTTGATTCGCTCATCCCTAGCCGCGAGGTTGCTCCCTGATTCTACCCGCTGTATGTTCACAGCTTTTTAGAATAAAGTTCTAGCAAGTTGCAATACCGGGTTAGTGCATTCATGATTCCTTTCTACAAACTGCCACAATTAAGAACATAATGAATTCCTATACACATAAAACCAATATGTAGTGTATAAAACTGCTATTATTTTTATTATATACTTGCAAGGAATTTTTTCCTCAGGATGTTCTACCATAAAATCTTGGATACATTTTTCTTTACTGTGTTGATCCAATTGGTGATGCTCCACCAATCTTTATTTTTTGGCAGTCTTATAAGACTCCTGTGGACATTCAGCTGGGAAGGCTCAGCATAGGGATTGAGTTCTCAGACATTATACCATTAGATCAGATGAAGAAATGAAGAGCAACATTTTTGAAGAACAGCAGGAGAGTTTTTATTAAGGAAACGGATTGCAATAAAAAAAACCCTGCAAAATAGCTTAGAGGGTTTTATCACGATGAAACAGATTTAAGGGAAGGTAATAAAAGAACAAAAAACATAACATTTTAGCTCTCTTTTTGAAAATCTAATAATTCCCCACCATAGAAAGCAATATTTATATTATAGTGTTATATTTATGTTCAGTACAAATTATATATGCCTTGTTGGTTCTAACACATGTATTTATTAACAAATGCCTTGAAAAATTGTATAACTTATTTGTATCCAATATTGTACAGCTGGAAACGTCCATGCAGTTTTCATTTATGTTTTGATGCCATTTTGTAAGCCCAAATGTAAAGAAGTCAGTAAAATGGATCCATAATCATTTAAAATTAAATTTTATATCATATATGTCATCAGTTCCCCAGTATTGCATTTGTATTTTGTACAGTTAATACAGATATGTTTCTCCTCAACAAGATATTGAACTGCACATTAAAAATGAAATAAATGAAAATATTGATGAAATACATATGTAATATGGATTAAATATTCATGCAATATTGATCAAATACTATTGCAACTATATTTAATCCCTTTCCACATACTTTAATGTGCATATTCTGTCTGCAAAAGTGCTGAAAGTAGCACATGTTGCAATTTTAAAATATCAAGTAAAAAAGGGTTCCAGTTCCAATCTCCACCCTTTATTTCCAGGCAAGGTTATCCAGCAGTGCCACAGGCAGAAGGTCCATTTAGCAAGAACAGTTGTCCAATAGCAGAACATGAAATGCAGGTTATTTCTTTATTAAATCCACAATAAACTGCATTTTATGTTCTGCTGCTGAACGACTCTTCTCTTGCCGATTGTTTTTTAAAATATGCGCATATTTTATCCTGCCATGTCAATAGCCCTATAGATTAACATTAGTTCTGTATTATGGCCCGTAAAAACAAACAAAAAAATATGCATGTGTGAAAGAGGCCAAACACAGGAGAGACAGGAAAAAAGGACAGGAATTGGTATTTTCATAACACCTTTCCTTCTTTTAGGATCCAATAATGTTTTTGAAAATTGTCATAAAAACAGAATGTGTGGATCCAACCTAAGCTTATAGGTGAATCCTCTGTCAGAGGCTTTTCATCCTCTTGTTAAGTACATGCAGCCATTGTTTCTGAAATGTCAATAGTAGCTCCCTCTACTAATTGAAAGGTATCAGCTTTTCAGTATTGTGACTGCTACTAAGAAACATTAAGAAGTATCTTAAAACATTAGGAGAACAGGTAACTAGATAAGTCTTTGATCACACAGGGTGTTTAATTATTGGTACTGCCGCTAATTGCCTCCACAATGTTTGACTCGGCCTAGTTGTGTCCAAAGGGTTAAACCCTTTTAGTCTCTAGTAAAGCTTGCAGTTGTGGCGACTTACTGGCCTATCCTGCCTGGTTTTTCTCTGGCCAATGCTATGTCTTTAAGTCCACATTCTGCAGCTTGGCTATTTAAAGGGATACTTTACTTCCCCAGCATTCTGAACATTTTGTTCCCAACGCTGGGTGCGGGCTGTGGAGTTTTGACATCACGACCACGCCCATTGTGATGTCACATCACACGCCCTCAATGCAAGTCTATGGGAGGGGGCAGAGTGTGACGTACCGAGGGACATTGCCGGGACGAAATGTTCTGAACACTGGGGCATTGGAATACCCCTTTAAGCTCTCAGATGTCTCTCAGTCTTTGCCTGTGAAAGAGCTTGTCTCTGAAGTTTTGTGACTTTGGCTCTTACATTGGTTAACTCTTTGATACTTGAGTCTGAACTTTTGCTGTCATCTTGGCTTTCTGATCCAGTTTGCTGACAACCTTTCCGTTTGTTTTTCTTCCTGTTAGTTTGTTTAGAGTGTGTGTTAGCCCTTTGTGTTCTGACTGTTTTTCTCTGACCCTTACTGAATTACTGCAATTTGTTGTTTTGACTTGTGATGTCCCAGCAGGGACGTGCACACATAGGGCTCAAAGGGGGCTTGAGCCCCTGCCTTTTCATGCACCTGCCCCTTAATGCCCTTTTTTTTTTCTAAAGGTGTGAGGCACAGAGGCACAGGGGCAGGAGTGTATAGAGGCACAGCAGGGGACAAGAAGAAAGAGCAGATACAAGTGTTAGGAAGTGACATCTTGTCATACAGGCATTCTCTGGACACGGTCTCCCGGGGTCCTGCTGCTGCTGCTGCTGGCCCCTCCCCCTCCCTGCTCCTCTCTGGGTAAAAAAAGGAAGAGATGGAGGATAGAAGATCAGCTGGAGCTGCCATGAGGGGACAGTAAGTGATCATCAGCCTGGTCTGTCAGGGAGGACTGTAGGGACGGTTGACTGTGTGAGGGGACTTAGAAAAGTTAGAAGAGTCCACAGTGACAGTAACTGATGATCAGCAGGGTGGTCTGTCAGGGAGGACTGGCCTCTTTCCAAGCAGCTTCAGGGAAATTATAGTGTGTTTTTGTGTTGTTTTGTTTTTTTCCTTATTTATTCTGATATACACTATGGGGGAGATTTAACAAGACCTGACCAGAGGAAAAGTTGCCCATAGCAACCAATCAGATTGCCTATTTTACTTTTAAAAAAGGCCTCTGAAAAATGAAAGAAAGGATCTGATTGGTTGCTATGGGCAACTTTTCCTCTGGACAGGTCTTGTTAAATCTCCCCCATAGTGTCCCCCACCTAGAGTACCTGAAAAGCTTAGTCCAGCATAGTTGTTCTTTCCCTCCCTATAAACCAGTGTTTCCCAACCAGGGTGCCTCCAGTTGATACAAAACTACAACTCTCAGCCAAAGGCTGTCCAGGTATGCTGGGAGTTGCAGTTTTGCAACAGCTGGAGGCACCCTGCTTGGGAAACACTGCTATAAACCAATAGTGTTACCCACCTGTGCCCCTATAATGCCATTCCACATCTGTATCTTCCCCACATCATCAGTCCCTACAATCTTTGTATTGTCCCACCTTTCTTGTGGACCTGTCCAGAGGAAAAGTTGCCCGTAGCAACCAATCAGATTGCTGCTCTCAGTTTTCAGAGGCCTTGTTAAAAATGAAAGAAGCAATCTGATTGGTTGCTATGAGCAACTGGACAACTTTTCCTCTGGACAGGTTTTGATAAATCTCCCCCATTTTGCTGCAGAATTTCTGCTGGTAATTCAATAACAAAATCCAGAGTATAAAATCTGCCGCAAAAAAATCTGTAGCAAAATCCCAATGGCTGGATTCACACTGTTTTTGTGTTAACATTTAAAGCACAACTCCGTTGCTTATGATAAATAACTATTGTGCAGAACCAATTTGGCTTCTAAATACCTTAAAGGGGTACTTCTTTTTTTTTTAAGAACTGGTGCCAGAAAGTTAAACAGATTTCTAAATTACTGCTATTTAATAATATAGCAGTTGTATGCTACAGAGGAAATTCTTTTCTTTTTAAATTTCTTTTTTGTCCTGTCCACACTGCTCTCTGCTGACACCTCTTTCCATGACAGGAACTGTCCAGAGCAGGAGAGGTTTGCTATGGCGATTTTCTCTTGCTCTGGACAGTTCCTGATACAGGCATCAGGTGTCAGAAGAGAGCACTGTGGACAAGACAAAAATAAATTCATAAAGAAAATAATTTCCTCTGTAGTATATATCTGCTAATAAATACTGGAAGGGTAAAGATTTTTTTTAATAGAAGTAATTTACAAATCTGTTTAACTTTCTGGAACCAGTTGATTAAAAAAAAAAATATATATGTTTTCCACCAGAGTACCCTTTTAACAGGGTTCCTTTCTTCCCACTCCTGGAACTGTCCACAGCTGATAACTGAGCATAGTCCATATGCAGCTTATGTAGCACCAGACCCAGTGTGGCAGTGTTATCTCCAGCCGCAGTGATGTCCCACCTCGGTCGGTAATAGGCTGAGCGCATGTCATATAAGGAGCCTTGGCCTGTTATATGACACTGCGCTCATTGTATCACTGGTCAAGGCGGGAAATCGCTGCGCCCGGCAATAAGTTCATCACAGTGTTTCGATCTGTGCACAGGAAGCAGAAAGAAGGCTGGAACGGAGGACAGAAAAGCTATATCAGTGCAACGGGGGAGCTGTGGATGGTATATTAAAGGGGATAAGTGTTTGATCGCGGGGGGGGGTCCAAACGCTGGGTCCCCGCAATCTCGTGCACGGGGCAACAGCTCTGCCGCGCAGGGGGTGTGCCAGCCGCGGCGTGACGTCACGGCTGACACACCTCCTCCATGTAGTTCAATGGGAGAAGCGGGGAGGCAGCGTTTGTGCCTCACCGCCTCTCCCATAGAACTGTATGGGGACAAGGCGGGGAGGGTGCGTAACTGTCGACCTTTCACTGAGTGCTAATGCGGGGGCCCCGTTAGGGAGATCGTGGGGGTCAAACACTTATCCTCTATCCTGTAGATTTCCCAAGCGCGGTCCTCAAGTCCCCCTAACAGGTCATGTTTTCAAGATTCCCTTAGTCTTTCAAAGGTGATATAATTCTGGTCTGTGCATCAGGCATCTCTACAACAATTCACCTGATAACATGATCTGTTGGGGGTATTTAAAGGACAACTGCAACCAAATTTAACTTATCTCCTATCCACAAGATATATGTGTTCCCAGCGGTCGGACCCCACATGATCTCCCTAACGGGGCGCCGGCATTAGGGCTGAGCTCTGAGCTCGACGGTTTATGCCCCATCCCCGCCCCATCCCCATACAGTTCTATGGGGGAGGCGGGGAGGCATGAACACTGCCTCTCCCATAGAGATGTATGGGGGGGGGCATGTCGACCGCAATGTCATGCTGCGGCCGGCATGCCCCCTGCACGGGGGAGCCACGGGAGAGCCACGGCGTGGCCCCGTACAGGAGATCGTAGGGGGGCCCAGCAGTCGGACCCCCCGCGATCAAACACTTATCCCCTATCCTGTGGATAGAGGATATGTAAAATTTTGGCTGCAGTTGTCCTTTAAGGAGCGTGCTTGGGTTAACACTGGTCTAGGGAGTTGCATATGGATCGGGTGTGCCCTTTTTTTCACATTGAGCCCCTGCCCCTCAAAATTCCTGTGCACGTCCCTGTGTCCCAGCACTTATTGGAGAGTCTCCAAGGTGTGAAGTCACTGTTTAGGGTGACTACACAATAGGCAAGGACAGTGATTCTGGGTGAGAACTAAAGTGCACTGTTCCCCTGCCCATATGTGACAGTTATCACTATTTCCAGAAGTTGCAGTCAAAATTACACAACTTTATTTCAGCGTGCATACTCACTGCAAGATTGGTGCAAAATAGAAGTCAAATTGCAGTGGTAATTAGTTATGGTACCACTAATTTAATGTCCCATGTAAACACAGCCGAAAAGTTCTCCTGAAAGAGAGACAATTGTTTGTTTTTTTAATAATAAAAGTAACTGTTTACACTATTTTGGTGGTTTTACAATTGTTACATTCAATAATTACTTTCCGGACAACATAACCAAAAATGAAGGATTGATAAAAATAAAGATTCGTTTCATAAAAGAGCGGTAAATTTATGCTGTGCATTAAAACATAGCCTTAAACTTTATGACAGGTGTTTTCTTGTCTCTTCAAATTATTCTCATAAATATAACATTTAATGTAAATGAAATAGGAATCTGCGGGAAATGCTGAGATGCTAAATATGAGTAAAATTGTGAGTTGCTAGATATTAAAAACTCTCTGTCCTATATATAGCATCATTCTCACATCACTATGTTGGCAGTTCTGTCAGGAAGACGACACTTGGCGAGTTGCATGAATTTCTGCTTTTTTAAAGATATGGTGATACGAACTGCTATTAGCTTCTCAAGGACTGTGATTTATTAGATTAGGTTTACACTAAAATCAATCCAACAGGTAATATTTTCGCCTGCCCAAGATGATACTTGTTACATAGTACAAAGTCCATATTTATGTAAGTTTTAAGGTCACAATGGCTATGTATACTAGTTAATACTGTAAAAGGGTACGTTCACACGTACAGGATCCTGCGCAGATTTGATGCGCAGGATTTTTAACTGCAGATTAGAAGCTGGTATCAGTCATTTACCTAACATTGAAATTTGCAGCAGCAAATCCTGGGCATCAAATCTGCGTACGTGTGAACATACCCTAAATATGCATTTACTTATGAAAGATAATTAAATAAAATAAAGTTTACATATCAATAAAGTTGTACTAATGCACCAATCTTCAATATAGCAGTTATATTTGCACTGATCATGTGAATACCAATGCTACAATGGTGGTAAGATACCTGGTGAAAGTGGTGGAGTGGTGAAAGCAGGAGAAATGGGCAACTGTAATATGTATTGACACAATTGTGATGGCTAAACAACTGGGTCAGAGCCAGTATGCTGTAGTTAATACATACCAAAAGTGAGCCAAAGTGAAGGCTGGATTGTCCAATCTCATACCAAATAGCTATTGTAGCTGCTGAGTATGCTAATGCTCTATGTGGCTGTACAGAAGTAAACAAGTAAGAATGCCGATTCTGAGTCCTGTAAAGGTCCTGTTTTCCATGAATGATAGGGTGTGACTTGTTGACAGAACTAGTCCTCACCTATAGAAGTCTTCTTCTCGGGATCCTAATAATAATTCCCTGTACTCAGTTGTCCCCAAATCTTAAGATAAAGTAGTGGATAGAAAGACCCACCAGTAAACTCTTAAGAAATTAATACAGATTTGTGTTAAAGAGTAGTGTTGGGCGGGAATATTCGCAATGCGAATATTTATCACGAATATTTCATAAATGCGAATATTGCGAATATAGTGCTATATATTCGCAATTATGAATATTCGCCTTTTTTTTCTCAGTACACATCACAGTGATCATCCCTCCCTGCTTCCAGCTTGCGGTGTAAACAAAACTCCAATACTAGTTACTGTGTCAGACTTGTGGGCGCCCAGAAAATTTGCATATGCGAATTTTCGCTCATATTGATCCCTCCCTTCTTTTAGCTCTCTTATCACGCGATATTGCACATGCACATGCAAATTTTATGGCAAATACGAATGCAAATTTTATGGTGCATAGTAAAAAAAAGGCTGTAAATATTGCAAATATGCAAATTTTGCTAATATATGACGAATATTCGTCCATACATTCACGAAATATCGCGAAAAAGCAATTGAGCAAGAGAAAATGAGCAACTACTTACCTACTTACCTAGGATGATTGTATATGATAGGGATAGAAGCACTCACAAACTGATTCATGCAAACCATTAACATGCAAGAAACACATATGCTGGCCAATAAAATCACACAGATACAGACAGACTAAAAAAAAAAAAAAAAAAAAACAAGAGAAGGAGAACAACAGGCCAAGGGTACAGACCAAATGCTGGCTAAGCAACAAACTGACAGGACTAAACACAAATCAGTATCTCAAGCAGGGGCAAAGTTATATAGTTACTTAAGTAAGCTTGGGAAGGAACAAGACATACCAAAAACCAGACATCACCTACCTAAATCTGGCATGGATCCATGAAAAAGGAGGCATGGTTTCGCCCGAAGGGAGCATGGTCGGCCCTGCTTGCCAGATTTAAGACAGTTTAAGCTTGCCAGCAAGTGTAAACTGCAGTTGAAGTCTCAAGGAGAACACACAGTAGAGCCTCGCATAGGACACTTTTTTAATTCCGGCTCATGATGAATTTCAGACCATTACTGTCCGCTCCTGTAATGTTTGTTTTCTCTGCCCACTCTCCTCCTACATGTGTCGAATCCTGCCCGCTTCTGCAACATGTGTGTCTAATCCTGCCTGCTCTTTTACACAAATAAAAATACCCCTCTGGCATAACCCTTTGACACGATCCCCCAGATTACTTTGCTTAGTACAGCAACCACAGGGTCACCATTGCAGGGATTATTATATGATTTCTGAAGTTTGCCTGTGCATAAAGTGATCCAGCTATAAGAAGATATGCCATTCAGAAGCATAGAAAAGCTAGATGAGAATATCTGAATATCTATCATATCTGCTTAACCCCTTAAGGACAATGGACGTACTCCTACGCCCCCGTTTCCGAGTCCTTAAGGACCGAGGACGTAGGAGTACGTCCTGTCCATTCCCGGCCCCCCGCCGCTAGCCGGAGGGGAGCCGGTGCCCGATGCCTGCTGAAATCGTTCAGCAGGCATCGCGGCATATCGCCCAGGGGGGTCATTATGCCCCCCCATGTCGGCGATGGCCGCAGATCGCTGGACAATTCAGTCCAGCGATCTGCGGCGATTCCGGGTCAATCGGGTCTCCAGTGACCCGGTGACCCGGAATTACTGGCTGATCGGGCCAGAGCCTGCAGGGGTGAGGTGGCACTGGGGCCACCTCACGATCGCCCTGATTCGTCGGCCGGATTCCCGGCCGACAAATCAGGGCGCCTGCTGCGGGTGTCACTCCCGCACCCGCTCCGCCCCTCTTCCGGAGGACGTGAGCGGGTGCGGGACGTGCACCGCTGGTGCTGGGGACCCCGATCCTCGGCGTTAATGTTGGGATCGGGGCCCCAGGAGCGACGACGGCGGCGGGACTGACCTGTGCGGCGATCAAGCAGCAGCAGGAGGTGAGTGACAGCCTCCTGCTGTTGCTTAGCAACAGCTCCCAGCATGCAAAAAGGGCATGCTGGGAGCTGTAGTTATGCAACAGGAGGAGGCAGACCACCACAACTCCCAGCATGCACTAATGGGCATGCTGGGACTTATGGTTTTGCAACAGCTGGAGGCACATTCTTTCTATGGAAAAGTGTACCTTCAGCTGTTGTGTAACTACAACTCCCAGCTTGCACAAACAGCTAAAGTGCATGCTGGGAGTTGTAGTGGTGCATCTGCTGGTTGCATAACTACAACTCCCAGCATGCCCGTTGGCTGTCGGTGACTGCTTAGAGTTGTAGTTTTGCAACAGCTGAAGGCACACTGAGTTAAGTAGCAAACCAGTGTGTCTCCCGCTGTTGCATAACTACAATCCCCAGCATCCCCAGCCAAAGTAGTATGCCTCCAGCTGTTGCATAACTACAACACCCAGCATGCCCTTCCGCTGTCCGTACATACTGGGGGTTGTAGCTTTTGCAACAGCTGAAGGCACACTGGTTGCAAAACACTGAGTTTGTTGCCAAACTCGGTGTTTCACAACCAGTGTGCCTCCAGCTGTTGCAAAACTACAACTCCCAGCATGCACTGATAGACCGTACATGCTGGGAGTTGTAGTTTTGCAACAGCTGGATGTCCCCCCCCCCCCCAATGTGAATGTACAGGGTACACTCACATGGGTGCAGGATTACAGTAAGTATCCGGCTGCAAGTTTGAGCTGCAGCAAATTTTCTGCTGCAGCTCAAACTGCCAGCGAGAAACTACTGTGAACCCCCCGCCCGTGCGACTGTACCCTAAAAACACTACACTAACACAAAATAAAATAAAAAGTAAAAAACACTACATATACACATACCCCTACACAGCCCCCCTCCCCAATAAAAATGAAAACCGTCTGGTACGCCACCCTTTCCAAAACAGAGCCTCCAGCTGTTGCAAAACTACAACTCCCAGCATGCACTTATAGACCCTACAAGCTGGGAGTTGTAGTTTTGCAACAGCTGGATGTTCCTCCCCCCCCAATGTGAACGTACAGGGTACACTCACATGGGCGGAGGATTACAGTAAGTATCCGGCTGCAAGTTTGAGCTGCGGCAAATTTTCTGCTGCTGCTCAAACTGCCAGCGAGAAACTACTGTGAACCCCCGCCCGTGCGACTGTACCCTAAAAACACTACACTACACTAACATAAAATAAAATAAAAAGTAAAAAACACTACATACACACATTCCCCTACACAGCCCCCCTCCCCTCCCCAATAAAAATGAAAAACGTCTGGTACGCCACTGTTTCCAAAACGGAGCCTCCAGCTGTTGCAAATCAACTACTCCCAGTATTACCAGACAGCCACTGACTGTCCAGGCATGCTGGGACTTTTACAACAGCTGGAGGCACCCTATTTTGGAATCACTGGCGTAGAATACCCCTATGTCCACCCCTATGCAAGTCCCTCATTCAGGCCTCAAATGCGCATGGCGCTCTCACTTTGGAGCCCTGTCGTATTTCAAGGCAACAGTTTAGGGTCACATATGGGGTATCACCGTACTCGGGAGAAATTGTGTTACAAATTATGGGGGGTATTTTCTGCTATTACCCTTTTTAAAAATCTAAAATTTTTGGGAAACCAACATTTTAGGTAAAATTTTTTTTATTTTTTTTTACATATGCAAAAGCTGTGAATCACCTGTGGGGTATTAAGGTTCACATTACCCCTTGTTACGTTCCCCGAGGGGTCTAGTTTCCAAAATGGTGTGCCATGTGTTTTTTTTTTTGCTGTCCTGGCACCATAGGGGCTTCCTAAATGCGGCATGCCCCCAGAGCAAAATTTGCTTTCAAAAAGCCAAATGTGACTCCTCCTCTTCTGAGACCTGTAGTGCGCCAGCAGAGCACTTCTCACCCCCATATGGGGTGTTTTCTGAATCGGGAGAAATTGAGCTTCAAATTTTGGGGGGTATTTTCTGCTATTACCCTTTTAAAAAATGTAAAAATTTTGGGAAACCAAGCATTTTAGGTAAAAAAAAATGTTTTTTTTACATATGCAAAAGTCGTGAAACACCTGTAGGGTATTAAGGTTCACATTACACCTTGTTACGTTCCACGAGGGGTCTAGTTTCCAAAATGGTATGCCATGTGTTTTTTTTTGCTGTTCTGGCACCATAGGGGCTTCCTAAATGCGGCATGCCCCCAGAGCAAAATTTGCTTTCAAAAAGCCAAATGTGACTCCTTCTCTTCTGAGACCTGTAGTGCGCCAGCAGAGCACTTTTCACCCTCATATGGGGTGTTTTCTGAATCGGGAGAAATTGGGCTTCAAATTTTGGGGGGTTATTTTCTGCTATTATCCTTTTTAAAAATGTAACATTTTTGGGAAACCAAGCATTTTAGGTAAAACATTTTTTTTTTTTTACATATGCAAAAGTCGTGAATCACCTGTGGGGTATTAAGGTTCACTTTACCCCTTGTTACGTTCCCTGAGGGGTCTAGTTTCCAAAATGGTATGCCATGTGGGTTTTTTTTTTGCTGTCCTGGCACCATAGGGGCTTCCTAAAGGTGACATGCCCCACAAAAACCATTTGACGCTCCTTCCCTTCTGAGCCCTCTACTGCGCCCGCCGAACAATTAACATAGACATATGAGGTATGTGCTTACTCGAGAGAAATTGAGTTTTAAATACAAGTAAAAATTTTCTCCTTTTTACCCCTTGCAAAAATTAAAAAATTGGGTCTACAAGAACATGCGAGTGTAAAAAATGAAGATTGTGAATTTTCTCCTTCACTTTTCTGCTATTCCTATGAAACACCTAAAGGGTTAATACACTTATTGAATGTCATTTTGAATACTTTGGGGGGGTGCAGTTTTTATAATGGGGTCTTTTATGGGGTATTTCTAATATGAAGACCCTTCAAATCCACTTCAAACCTGAACTGGTCCATGAAAAATAGCGAGTTTGAAAATTTTGTGAAAAATTTCCAAATTGCTGCTGAATTTTGAAGCCCTCTGGTGTCTTCCAAAAGTAAAAACTCATTAATTTTATGATGCAAACATAAAGTAGACATATTGTATATGTGAACCCAAAAATATTTTATTTTGAATATCCATTTTCCTTACAAGCAGAGAGCTTTAAAGTTAGAAAAATGCTAAATTTTCATTTTTTTCATCAAATTTTGGGTTTTTTCACCAAGAAAGGATGCAAGTTACCATAAAATTTTACCACTAAGTTAAAGTAGAATATGTCACGAAAAAACAATCTCGGAATCAGAATGATAACTAAAAGCATTCCAGAATTATTAATGTTTAAAGTGACAGTGGTCAGAATTGCAAAAAACGCTCCGGTCTTTAAGGTGTAAAATGGCCTGGTCCTTAAGGGGTTAAGGGTACATTCACAGCATGGCGCCGGCACCAGTTGAGCTCAGCAGGGATGTGAGATTGGAGTCTTGATGGAACATAACATACAGAGGCCAGGTCTGCCATGAGGGAGTGCAGAGGATTTGAGACACCCATAGACATATCCTTTGACTGCCCGCTCCCACCCTCAACAACCTCATTACTGTCCGCATGATTTGTATTGGGCCCCATGGGATCGCGGGATCCCAATTCTGATACGGGGCTCCAGCACACAGGCTCTTTGGATTTCTGTCGAAGCTGTTATAGTAATATTCTTAGCATCCTCATATTTGTCTGTGAGCTGTCATACAATCACAAGGAAAGCATTCATTTCAAGAGAGAGCCAAAAACGTTATTC
This sequence comes from Hyla sarda, assembly GCF_029499605.1. Lineage (NCBI taxonomy): Eukaryota > Metazoa > Chordata > Amphibia > Anura > Hylidae > Hyla > Hyla sarda. The sequence continues at coordinate 157,810,406 of NC_079190.1, forward strand.
CCCTAGTCACATAGCACCAGGACAACGCCCCATACATTGCAAGGTTTGAATTTAACCAATGGGAGGATATCTTTAGGCATACATTAAAAGTTACCTGACATCTGAAGCTGCTATATAGTCTGCCACACATTCTAAAGACATCTGGACTTCATTAGTATTAAAGGCGTACTCCGCAGCTCAGCATTTTGAACGAACTGTTCTGAATGCTGCAACCAGTGCCGGGAGCTCGTGACATCATAACCCCGCCCCCTCATGATGTCAAACCCCTCCCCCTCAATGCAAGTCTATGGGAGGGGCATGGCAGCCGTCACACCCCTCCCATAGACTTGAATAGAGGGGGTGGGGTGTGATATCATGAGGGGGGGGGGCTTTGACGTCACGAGCTCCCGGCGCCGACTCCAGCATATGGAACAGTTTGTTCCAAACGCTGAGCAGTGAAGTACCCCTTTAAGGCACCCAATTAAAAGAGTAGAAAGAATTTGAAAGAAACTATACACAAAGGAATGGGGGGGGAGGGAAGACACAATATGAGCTCACTGGGAGATGGGACACGAGGCAAAGAATATAAATGGAATACACAAAAGTTAATTATGATTACACGTTATATATTATATATATAAATTACCATATCAAACAATTTGCTTTTACATAAATCCAGCAAGCCTTTGCGCTGGCGAGGGGTTCATTTAGACAGTCATGCGAGATGTCTTAATAAATCCCCCCAAAATAATGAAAAGAAACCTTTACTCACTCCTTAAATTGCTGCCTCTCAATCTTTGAAAATGTTTTTTGTCTCCCAGCTTTCAAGCACATTGGGCCTCATTTACTAAGCGGAAACCGACCAGTTTTTGTCTGGTTATTTTGCCTGAGACATGTCTGAGACATGTCTGCGCCAGTGTGTGCCATTGTGCGACAGTGTGCGCCTGAAAAACCTGACAAACCCGAAAAAGGGGCGTAGTTTGTTGCAAAATGGGGCGTGGTTGGCCAAAAGGGGGAGTGGTTTCACAACCCGACCGATTTACTATGGAATTCACAGAAAATCCTGTGGGTAAATGGCTGGAAATATCGACCTAGAAAAAGCTGGTCAGAAAATGTTCCCGACTTTTCCCAATAGTAAATAGAGAGGAATCCTACATGTCTGAAACAACTTTTCCCACTAGTAAAAACCCAATAATCTTAGTAAATGAGGCCCATTGTGCGTGTGATGCTACAGCCAGTCACTGGCCTCAGTCTCTTCTTGCACATATGGAAAGCTTTTGCTTTGGTCAGTGATTACCTGCTGTGTCACATGTACAATGCAATGTCTGGGGGGCACTAGAGGGAAGGCAGAACAGGAGCAGTATGAAGTAACTGGTACATCCCTTTACATAGCATATCAGAGGGCAGAGCTCAGGGGACAAATCACTGCTCTTTCCCAAAAACTTACTCAGCCTAAAACATCACTAAGGGACTAAATTCATATAAGACACAAAGTTAAACTTCTCTAAGATAAAATTTCGATTAAAAAAATGGTCCTCTGGAGGGGTGATCCTCTCTCACAAAAAGGCTGAACATGTATAGGATATGATAACTGAAAACCTGTCATCGGAAAATCTGGCATACATTAGAGATGGTCTTTTCAGTGACATGTTTTTAAAGGATGTTTCGAAGAGTACTTTATCTGAAGTTAATCATCATGTTAAAACTTTCAAAAAACATAGTTTTTAATACTGTATGTACCATCAAATACAATCAAGATGGAATATAAAGGAGCAAGTAGTACCTTACGTGAGACACAATGGCCTCTCTAATCTAATGGATATATGCAGTATAAATAGAATACGAACAGTTCTATGTGTAGGTAATATTGCCTCTCCAATAATATTGTCTAAGGCTATGTTCATAAACTTTTTTAAACGTAATTTTAAGCCATAAATGCCAGAAAAAAACTGATCAAAAGCAAAAGATGGCTGTAAAAACTGTGTGAACAGAAAAATTTAAAGTTATAGGGGTCAGAACATGGCATGAACTTTTCTTTTTCAAGTTTTCAATTTTTTTACCTTAAATTGAAACGAAAATGACCCAAGTATGGTATTACTGGAATCTTATTGACCAACAGAATGAAGATAACATGTCAGATTTACTGTATCGTAAAAAATTTTGCCCCACAAAATTGCACGTATCCATATTTTTTTCAATTTTGCCTTACATAAATATTTTTTTCTGGTTCAGTAACTGCGGTGCTTAGACATCTTATCCCCTATCCAAAGGATAGGGGATAAGATGCCTGATCGCGTGAGTCCCTCCGCTGGGGACCCCCGGAATCATGCACACGGCACCCCGTTTGTAATCAGTCCCCGGAGCTCCGGGACTGATTACCGGCGACTACAGGGCGAGCGGCATGTGACGTCACTCCTCCGCCCCCATGTGATGTGATGCCCTGTAGTCGCTGGTAATCGGTCCCGGAGCTAACACGCTCCGGGGACTGATAACAAACGGGGTGCCGTGTGCATGATCCCGGGGGTCCCCAGCGGAGGGACTCCCGCGATCAGGCATCTTATCCCCTATCCTTTGGATAGGGGATAAGATGTCTAAGCACCGGAGCACCCCTTTAATGCTATAGAGTTAACAGTATTTAAATTAATTTCTGTGTTTTTTGTTTCTATAATATTTTGTTTAAAAATAAACTTGGATGGGGGAACTTTTAAAACATTTCTAGGATTTATTTATTCATTCAAGTATATATTTAAATTGCATCCTCAATCAACTGTTATTTTTCGTAGGTTGCTTATTTGTAAAAGTACAGAAGTAAAAAATGTTTCACAGTAACAGAAGTTCTGGTCATTTAAAAGCAGAGGAATTCTAAATTAACAGTGAAGATTTAGCAGGATTTAAACTATTCCATTTTCTATCATATGCTGATACCGCATCTTTAACCCCCTAGGAGGCCTATGACATACAGTCATGACCATAAATGTTGGCACCCCTGAAACTTTTCTAGAAAATGAAGTATTTCTCACAGGATTGCAATAACACGTTTTGCTTTACACATGTTTATTCCCTTTGGCTGACATTTATCCTTGTAGGTGTAAGTGAAGCATTTTTCTACACCTTTTTTTACAAAATGGTCACAGAGCATTTGATAAATTTTGTGCAGGTCACATTTTCTGAAATTTCCATATCATGTGTATTGCCAAAATCAGTGGACTACAACTAAAATCAGCAGAAATGAGTACACCAAAAGGAGCAAAAAAGGTGCAAATAAACCCTGCTTGCGCCTTTTTTGCGCCTTTTGTAGATATACGAAAAACTGTCTAAAGACAATAATAAATGTCAGCCTTTGTGTGTATTGGAACTAAACCAAAAAAGGGAGGAAATAAAGCAAATAAAGCAAATTGGACATAATGTCACACAATGTCATTGAAACGAAAATGACCCAAGTATGGTATTACTGGAATCTTACTGACCAACAGAATGAAGATAACATGTCAGATTTACTGTATCGTAAAAAATTTTGCCCCACAAAATTGCACGTATCCATATTTTTTTCAATTTTGCCTTACATAAATATTTTTTTCTGGTTCAGTAACTGCGGTGCTTAGACATCTTATCCCCTATCCAAAGGATAGGGGATAAGATGCCTGATCGCGTGAGTCCCTCCGCTGGGGACCCCCGGAATCATGCACACGGCACCCCGTTTGTAATCAGTCCCCGGAGCTCCGGGACTGATTACCGGCGACTACAGGGCGAGCGGCATGTGACGTCACTCCTCCGCCCCCATGTGATGTGATGCCCTGTAGTCGCTGGTAATCGGTCCCGGAGCTAACACGCTCCGGGGACTGATAACAAACGGGGTGCCGTGTGCATGATCCCGGGGGTCCCCAGCGGAGGGACTCCCGCGATCAGGCATCTTATCCCCTATCCTTTGGATAGGGGATAAGATGTCTAAGCACCGGAGCACCCCTTTAATGCTATAGAGTTAACAGTATTTAAATTAATTTCTGTGTTTTTTGTTTCTATAATATTTTGTTTAAAAATAAACTTGGATGGGGGAACTTTTAAAACATTTCTAGGATTTATTTATTCATTCAAGTATATATTTAAATTGCATCCTCAATCAACTGTTATTTTTCGTAGGTTGCTTATTTGTAAAAGTACAGAAGTAAAAAATGTTTCACAGTAACAGAAGTTCTGGTCATTTAAAAGCAGAGGAATTCTAAATTAACAGTGAAGATTTAGCAGGATTTAAACTATTCCATTTTCTATCATATGCTGATACCGCATCTTTAACCCCCTAGGAGGCCTATGACATACAGTCATGACCATAAATGTTGGCACCCCTGAAACTTTTCTAGAAAATGAAGTATTTCTCACAGGATTGCAATAACACGTTTTGCTTTACACATGTTTATTCCCTTTGGCTGACATTTATCCTTGTAGGTGTAAGTGAAGCATTTTTCTACACCTTTTTTTACAAAATGGTCACAGAGCATTTGATAAATTTTGTGCAGGTCACATTTTCTGAAATTTCCATATCATGTGTATTGCCAAAATCAGTGGACTACAACTAAAATCAGCAGAAATGAGTACACCAAAAGGAGCAAAAAAGGTGCAAATAAACCCTGCTTGCGCCTTTTTTGCGCCTTTTGTAGATATACGAAAAACTGTCTAAAGACAATAATAAATGTCAGCCTTTGTGTGTATTGGAACTAAACCAAAAAAGGGAGGAAATAAAGCAAATTGGACATAATGTCACACCAAACTCCAAAAATGGGCTGGACAAAATTATTGGCACCCTTTCAAAATTATGGAAAAATAAGATTGTTTCAAGCATGTGATGCTCCTTTAAACTCACCTGGGGCAAGTAAAAGGTATGGGCAGTATAAAAATCACAAATGAAAGCAGATAAAAAGGAGAGAAGTTTACTTAGTCTTTGCATTGTGTGTCTGTGTGTGCAACACTACGCATGGAAAACAGAAAGAGCAGAAGAGAACTGTCTGAGGACTTGAGAACCAACATTTTGGAAAAATATCAACAATCACACGGTTAGAAGTCCATGTCCAGAGATGTAGATTTCCTTTGTCCAAAGTGCGCAACATTATCAAGATGTTTGCAACCCATGGCACTGTAGCTAATCTCCCTGGGTGTGGATGGAAGAGAAAAATTGATGAAAGGTGTCAAAGCAGGATAGTCGGGTTGGTGGATAAGAAGCCCCAAACAAGTTCCAAAGATATTTAAGCTATCCATAGGCTCAGGGAGCATCAGTGTCAGCGCGAACTATCCGTCGACATTTAAATGAAATGAAACGCTATGGCAGGAGACCTAGGAGGACCCCACTGCTGACACAGAGACATATAAAAGCTAGAATACATTTTGCCAAAATGAACTTGAGTAAGCCAAAATCCTTCTGGGAAAATGTTTTGTGGATAGATGAGACCAAGATAGACTTTTTGGTAAAGCACATCATTCTACTGTTTACTAAAAATGGAATGAGGCCTACAAAGAAAAGAACACAGTGCCTACAGTGACATGGTGGAGGTTCAATGATGTTTTGGGGTTGTTTTGCTTCCTCTGGCCTTGAATGTTTGCAAGGCATTATGAAATCTGAGGATTACCAATGGATTTTAGGTTGCACTGTACAGCCTAGTCTCAGAAAGCTGGGCTTCCGTCCGAGATCTTGAGTCTTCCAGCAGGACAATGACCCCAAACATATGTCAAAAAGCACCCAGAAATGGATGGCAACAAAGCGCTGAAGAGTTCTGAAGTGGCCAGCAATGAGTCCAGATCTAAATCCCATTGAATTGCTGTTGGGAAAATGTGCCATTTCAATAAGAGAGACCTGGAGCAGTTTGCAAAGGAAGAGTGGTTCAACATTCCAGCTGAGAGGTGTAAGAAGCTTATTGATGGTTATAGGAAGTGACTGATTCCAGTTATTTTTTCCAACCAAAACCCTATTTTGTGCAACCAAATATTAAAATAAGGGTGCCAATAATTTTGTCCAGCCCATTTTTGGAGTTTGGTGACATTATGTCCAATTAGCTTTTTTTCCTCCCTTTTTTGGTTTAGTTCCAATACACACAAAGGGAATAAACATGTGTATAGCAAAACATGTGTTACTGCAATCCTTTTCTGTGAGAAATACTTCATTTTCTTGAAAAAATTCAGGGGTGCCAACATTTACGGCCATGACTGTACATTTATGGCATGGCTATAAATCAAAGATATTAATGCTGTCCCACAGTTAGTTCATATCACATTTCATTATTATTTGTTTATCAATTGCTTCAACAAAGTTGAATACTTTAGCCTTGGGGGATAAAGGATGCAACAAAATGGTTATGAGGTGAAGATATTTCCATACTACACTATTTGTATTTGGTATTGTATTATATTTATTCCTTCCAACATTTTTGCTCTTTCATAATGGTGGTGCAAATAAAAACTACAGATGACAGCACAAATAATGAGTCCTCAAACCTCATAGACATAAAAATCTAAAAGTTATAGGGATCAGAATATGGCAATTTTAAGAATACTAATAAGGGTTTCATAATCATATTGACCCACAGCATAGAAAAAACATGTGCGCTGTGTAAAAACAAAATCCCCAAAAGTGCATTTAATAGTAAAATAAAAAGTGTTATTACAAAGTACAATCAAACTCTCATAAGGCTCTGTGAATGGAAAAAGAAAAATTGAGAAGAGAAAAAAAAATAAACACAAAAACAGAAAATTTCCCAAATCCAGCTAGGACCTTTAGGGGTTGAAGAAATTATTATAGGATATATTCTTATTTGAGAAACCATATAGGTGTTTACATGTAATTGTTTTTTTTATATTTGCCTTATTGGAAAATCTTCAAAAAAATTCCAGCATGCTGGGGTTAAAAGAAAACCAGAGAGCTGTAAAACCACCTCAAACATGCAAGAGCCATTAATGCAATATTTAGTGTGTATACATATTCATTAAACCCCCTCCCTCTTTGACGATTTTACATTTTTGCACTTTTGTTTTTCCTCCCAACCTTCTAAAAATCAACACTTTCAGCTTTCCACCTACAAATCCATATGGGGGCTTGTTCTTTGCACAAACAATTTTACTTTTTACAATTTTACATGAATAATTTCACTACAAAGTATATGGCAAAAGCCGAAAAAAAAATTTTGTGGGGCAAAATTGAAAAAAAAAAAAAGCCAGTTTGTAATTTTTAGCAGCTTCCGTTGCTACGCAGTGCAGTTTTCGGTAAAAATTGCACCTTATATTTATTTTGTAGGTCCATACGGTCACAAGGATACCCAAATTATATAGGTTTGATTTTATTTTATTACAAAAAAAAATTATAACTACATGCACCAAAATGAATATGTTGAAAAATGTCCTCTTCTGACACCTATAACTTTTTTATTTTTCGGTACAAGGGGTGGTATGAGGGCTAATTTTTTGCACCGTGATCTGAAGTTTTTATTGGTACCATTTTTGTTTTGATCTGACTTTTTTTTTCATTTTTTTTTTTCCTTTTTATCAATTTTTTTATGGTATAAGAAGTGACCAAAAATACATTATTTTGGACTTTGGAATTTTTTTACGTGTATGCCATTGACCGTGCAGTTTAATTGATGATATATTTTTATAGTTTGGACATTTAGGGATCCTCCTCGTGTCCTGCAAGCCATTCGGTATGCCGCAATGTCACAATGGCGGTCCCAAACAGCACCACTGAGGCAATATTTACTTTCGTTTAAGACGCGGCGATCAAGTTTGATTGCCGTGTCTAAAGGGTTAATTTCGGACATCAGCCCGATTGGTGATTTTCGGCATTAGCCTTGGGTCCTGGTTGCCTGTAGCAACCGGAACCCACCAGGTATGAGCGTGCATCTCATCTGCTGAGCGCGGGTCATACCTCGGGAGCCGCAGGTAGAGGTTAATGAACGTCCATTTGCGGTAAGGGATTAATATACATTAAACCCTCCACTGTGAAAGCACTATATATCTGCTTTACTCCAGAGCAGCAGAAAACAGTAAATAGAAAGGGATTTTTTTTTATAACTTTCAGGGAAATTTAAAAAAATCTATTAAGCCTTTTCTTAGATTTATTTTCCTTTTCACAAAGGATCCATTGAGCAAATAATCAAGCTTAGCATTATGGCTTTTATTGTATATGGTGATTTGTTTTCTTTCTCCTTTTGATCTATGTGAATATGGCTGTAAATGCATTAATTCCTCATGGTTTAAATATAATGTTAGACCAGGTAACTTGATTAAAACAAAAATTATAGATTTATTCATCAATTGTCCTTTTTTAAATGTATATATTTATTTATTTAGTTTACATTATATTTATATATTCACATTTTTATATATTTATTATGTTCAAGTTTCTTGTAGATTATGTGTATTTTATAGTATGTTTGTAAGTATGTTTGGATACACATATGCTAATCTTATAAATGGATCTAATTTAATTTATCTATATGAGTAGCTATGAATTCTTATGCAGTCTAATAGAGAGGCATGAAAACAAAAAAATATTATTTCCCTGTATTTTGTTATGGTGTAACACTAATGTCCTCCAACTTGTTTCCTCATAACATGTCACATGACTCGGCCTTATGAAATGCATGGGCTTCTCAAAGCAGAAATGTATACTGGTGTCTTCCTCTTTCCTTATGGGTTGGGCAGTCTGTGGAGTACATTGCTGCTAGTTCACTACACTGCTGGCCCTCCCTATGTTTATCCCATGACCACTGTATTTCTGGCCACCATTTGGAAATGTGATGTGTTCCATGGCAGATGCTGAATTCAGAAAATTTCAATGTTATTTCATCTGGCTGTTTTTTTTTTTTTTTTTTTTTTTTTTCTTTTAATCTATCCATGCATTTTAGCACCTTGGGAGCACCCCATTATGTTGGTGTGTTCCATCAGAATTTGGTCCAATTTGGATTACAATATTAGGATATTGAAGGGCAATCCAGGAGGGGGAGAAGGGGACTGCTATCTGTACCCCCCAAGTGGAATAAATCATCTTTTGGAATATATTTTCTATTGATTCATTTGACATGTATTGCTGGTCTGTCTTTAACCCCTTAAGGATGCAGTGTTTCTCCGTTTTTGCATTTGAATTTTTTCCTCAACACCTTCTAAAAATCATAAAGCTTTCAATTTTGCACATAAAACAGAAACACGGCGAAACAGAAAAAAAATCATTGTGCGACAAAATTGAAGAAAAAATGCAATTTTGTAACTTTTGGGGGCTTTCGTTTCTACGCAGTACGTTTTTAGGTAAAAATGACACCTTACCTTTATTCTGTAGGTCCATACGGTTAAAATGATGCCCTACTTATATAGGTTGGATTTTGTTGTACTTCTGAAAAAAATCATAGCTACATGCAAGAAAATGTATGCGTTAAAAGTTCACCTCTTCAACTTTTTTATTTTTCTGCATAGGGGCCGGTATGAGGGCTCATTTTTTGCGCCATGATCTGAAGTTTTTAGCGGTACCATTTTTGTATTGATCGGACTTTTTGATCACTTTTTATTCATTTTTTCATGATCTAAAAAGTGAACAAAAATACGCTATTTTGGACTTTGGAATTTTTGGGCGCGTACGCCATTGACCGTGTGGTTTAATTAACAATATATTTTTATAATTCTGACATTTCCGCACACGGCGATACCACATATGTAAATTTTTTGTTTTATTTACACTGTTTTTTTATATGGGAAAAGGGGGGTGATTCAAACTTTTATTAGGGAAGGGGTTAAAAGACCTTTATTAGCGTTTTTTTCACTTTTTTTGCAGTGCTATAGCTCCCATAGGGGGCATACACTGATCTTTTACACTGATCCCTGCAAAGCCATAGCTTTGCATTGATCAGTGTTATAGGCGGTCGATTTTGCTCAAGCCTGTATGTCAGGCTTGGAGCAATCAATCGCAGATAGGTCGCGATGGAGACAGGTGAGGGGACCTCTGCTCGCGATTCTATTGCGATGGTCCCAATCAGCCCAACTGAGCTGCCGGGAAGCTTTCATTTTAAACGCGGCGATCAACTTTGAACGCCAAGTCTAAAGGGTTAATAGCACGCAGCACAACGATCGGTGCCGCACGCTATTAGCCCAGGGTCCCGGCTACCATTAGCCGCCAAGACCGACCCGGTATGATGCGGGGTCACGGCGTGACCCCACGTTATTTACTGGGACTGGGCGCAGGGCGTACAGGTATGCCCTGCATCCTTAAGAGGTTAAGCACTGGCTATTTTATATTTTTTGTGTAATAACTGAGATGGACTGCCCACTTTATTTAGCCCAGAATGAGATTTACATGAATAAATGACAAGTTACCTTTCCTATACAACTAGAATTGATCTCCTCAGCTCCTCCTGCTCTATAACACGCTACCTACAGATTGCAATTGATTTTAAACTTGAAAGGTTCACTTCAAGATATCTATTATATTATATGTTAAAGAAAAAAAATTGATTGTATAATGATATATATATATATATATATATATATATATTTTAATCAAATTAAACCCAAGAGTGTTTAATAACTCTAAAAATGCAATGCCATTTTTTATTTTTTATTTTTTATTTCTTATTAATAGTAAAACAATATCACACACATTCTTTCTTTTGGGTTTTAAAATCTACAAAACTGCACGTTAAAAAAGTTTTACTGTGACAATTAACATGAATTGCAGTTAAGAAGTGACAATAAAGAACTGTTGTCAATTTGTCACACGTTGAACGTCTTGAATTCCCTTTAAATATGAGACCCAACTACCCACGTAATGGCTGTAATTAGTCTTAACAAGACCTTATGCTTTGTGTTATTACAGACAGAATGGAAGGCACAATGATAAATTGCTGATGGACTATTCTATATATACATATATATATATATATATATATATATATATATGTTAAACTTGAGGAGGGAAATTAAAGAAATTTAAGGAAAAACATGTCATGTGTCCTGTTTATGTTTCTGCAAATTATCTCCCCAGGCAGCAATGGCAAAGCATTATAGGTCAATAAATTAACCAAATTCCTCCAATCTAGTCTTAATGAAATATATGTGTTTAATGTAGTGTTGCGAATTTTATTCCTGAATATCGCATATTCGCGAATATAGCACTATATATTCGTAATTACGAATATTCTTTTTATTTTTATTTTTTCACAGTAAATCACAGTGATCATCCTTCTCTGCTTCCAGCTTGTGTGGTGTAAAGAAGGGTCCAATACTACTGTGTGAGACTGGCGTGCGAAGTCTCGCATATGCGAAAATTTGCATATGCAAATTTTCGCATTTGCGAATTTTCGCTTATACTAATTTTGGTTTATGCTAATTTTCGCAAATATTATGAATTTAGCGAATATATGACGAATATTCGTCCATATATTTGCGAAATATCGCAAATTCGAATATGGCCTATGTCGCTCAACACTAGTTTAATGCAAATAGTTTTATTGAAGATTTCAGGAACAGAAATTCAGCAATTTGAAAACAAGTCAATGCTAAACCATTTAAAACATACATGTAAGTACATGATATAATGGGATAAAGGATTTTCAACATTTATGGATATTACTTCTTTTTGTTAAAAGTATTACATAATTATACAGAATATTATCTAATTTTCTATAATAACTACATACATAGTTTTTGGTCTTCACTCCCCCCCCCCCCTAAAATATATATATATATATATATATATATATATATATACAGCTGTTTTTACCACTGAATTGCATTGAATGCGATGGAAAAACAGTATGCCACATGGAATATGAGACTCATTTTGCTTCTAAAATAAGACTTCTTTTTAAGCCTCAACATAGGCTATGAAAACATAGCCTAACACCAAGCAGTATACTTGATATACATGAGATAGCATAGTCCATCATAGAAATTCCCGGCTTAGCAAATCATATATGTTTACTTCAATTAGGTATTTATCATTCCTGTCAAAATGATAGACCCCCTGGCAGAACATGATAGACACCTGATATCTAAAGGGATCTGTCAGAAACTGTTGGGATCTGTCATATGATGGACCTGGCAATAGCAGAAGCCACTATTCTGCTGCCAGAACATTTTGGCAGTGACTTATCTTCAACTGGAACAAAGGATTGAGCATGTTGAAATTCAACATGCCTGATCCCTGCTTCACCTGACATCTGCTTTAGAGGACAATTGGCAGGCCCCCCTACACATTGAGTCAATGCCATTGATGTCAGATGTTTCAGCCAACTTTTTTCTCATGTGTATGGCCAGATTAAAGGGTTTTACGTTAATCCTTGGGGCAAAGAATATTGTGACCTAAATTCAATCGCACCAGTGCCAAAGGCATCCAAGTTGCAAAGTTAGCTTGTGTTTACATATATTTCTTTAATTTTTTGCTTGTATTTGTTGGCTGGGAACTGACATGTGACTCTGATTTTGGAAATTACAATAAGGAATATGTAGAAAGTTCATTCTTCTGTGAGCATTGTACTTCCTTTCCTTTTGTGAAACATATGAAGGTATGTTGGATCAAAAATTATATCAATGTAAAATACAGATATTATACATAATTTCACCAAAAAATTTAAATTCATACCATATATTAGGAAATCAGAATACTAGGGAGGGCACATGATTCATAAGACCACTAGCCTTAACTACCCTGAGAATTGGGACCTCTATCATTCACCATCTCTGTTCTGGTATGTTTTTTTATTTTTATTTCTTATGCTCAACATTGCCTAGTTATGCTTTTGGCTGTCACTATTTAGGACAATAGCTTTTTTTTGTGATAGAGTATTGTTCACACATGCATTTGGCTCTCTTTTACAACATCTAGGGAGTTTGGTGACTTGACTCTATAACTTTCTAAAACTTTAGTAGAGAAAACCATGCCCGTATGTAGCTATCTTTCCTATAAATGGCTGCAATAAAGGTTCGGTAAGGTAAATGTCCCAGAGGTAGAATGGGTGCCACCACCATTTTATTTTACCCAGTGGCTTCCACTAACCTTAGTCTAGCAGTGGTTGTAAATTGTGACTTAAATTCTTAGAATCTGATGACAGATTGTCATTTTGCAAGCTCGTTTAATCAGCACTTCCTGTTATCAGTACTTCCTGTTATCAGCACTTCCTGTGAATAACATCTTATAATGAGTGGTCAAACATCTGAATTACTAACTTTTGGCAATGTTTATGTTATCATCAAAAAACTGGTAAGAATATCAAAACCTAAATGAAAACATGGCTGGCCCATAAAAAAATAAGAGATTGTAGTTTCCAGAGATGAATCTAAAGACATGATTTGACAAGTAAAACTTGAGCAAGCAAATACATTTTTTGTGCATAGCCTGAGGAGAAGTTGCATTATGCTAGGATTCAAATAACACTAATGTAACCCCTTAAGGGGCATCATTGTATACAGTGGATGCTGCAACTGAGGCCTAGCAGAGACTCAAAACATATTTTCTTTTCCTGCACCTTTTATGTTTACATGCCTCTTCTATACAACCAGAAAGAGGAGGAGTTGAGGGAAAAAAAGACTGGCAGAGCAGTGGCATAGCTATCGGGGCTACATAGTTTGCAGTTGTGGCAGGGTTGTAAGCTAGGGGCCAGAAGCATGCCCCCCCCCCCACCAACCACCACATTAAAGTTTTGATTGAACAGCAGCCTTGGTTTGAGACATGCTCCTTTTCTTTTAGATAACACAGCGTGTTATAGCATCAGCAAAGCTGTTGAGATTTTTAGAAACCTCATCTTCACACTGCAGAAATATTACATAGAAATCTGCAGGGTATACTTTAAATCTGCAGCATGTCAATTTTAGACTGTTGGCACTCTTAAGGAATAGGCAAGTTACCTTGGATCAAAAACTGTGGATGCTTGGAGGATGCTGTGCATGCGTGACTCACTACTCAGTCAAGCACATTTGTTTTTTTTGAGGGGGTTCTACACTGGAATACATGCATTGCAAGTAAGAGGGGTGTGTTAAAAAATATGTATTAAAATTATTGAACCACCCAGACCTGGTATACAGCCCATCTCTTACCACTAGGGTTGTACACATATAAGATCATAGTTGTGTTTTGCTGTAGGTGAAATGGCAGTGGTGAAGTGGATCCACTGAACCTTTGTGGATAATAGCGTGGGCCGTACTAGGGAGCGGAGTCTAAGGTACCGCTGGTTTTCACCAGAGCCCACCGCAAAGCGGGATGGACTTGCTGAGGCAGGCATGCCACCAGGTCGCTGCCCCTGATACGACTCGTCCACACAGGCAGCCGAGGTGTAATGTGGCACAGGAAGGATGAGGCAAACATGAAGTTAGGACAGGGAGGAGGTCAGGGCTGGCAGCAAGGTCTGTTCACAAAAGCAAGAGGTCAGAAGGCAGGCGGCACAGGAGCAAGGTCAGGATACGTAGCAATGGGGTCAGATGCAGAGCAAGGCAAAACACAAACAGAATGTTTTCTCTAAGGCTGTAATGGCACAAAGATATAGCAAGGGGAAACAGAAAGCGCTGAAACTTATAGTGTCAGAGAGCAGCAGTAACCATTTCAGGACAAACTGGCCCTTTAAATCACAGAGAGTCGACGTACGCCCTAGAGGGCGGGTACACATAGCCGGCAACCTGGGATAGAGGAGGAAGCAGGAGGTGAGTAATGGCCCTGCGTTTGCATGTGAGCGCGTCCCTCAATGCGAACAGTGGCTCAGCCAACAGAGGAGAATGGGGCAGGAGGGTGCTCATGGTCAGTGTGTATGGCTGGAGCGCTAGTTGTAACAGTACCCCCCCTTTGGTCTCCTCCTCTTTTTTAGGTCGCAGAAAATTAAAGGGGTACTCCGGTGCTTACACATCTTATCCCCTATCCAAAGGATAGGGGATAAGATGCCTGATCGCGGGAGTCCCGCAGCTGGGGATGCCCGTGATCATGCACGTGGCACCCCGTTTGTAATCAGTCCCCGGAGCATGATGTCACACGGGGGCGGAGGCGTAATGTCACACGCCGCCGGCCCTGCGGTCAACCGTAATCAGACCCGGAGCGAACACGCTCCAGGGACTGATTACAAACGGGGTGCCACGTGCATGATCACGGGCGTCCCCAGCTGCAGGACTCCCGCAATCAGGCATCTTATCCTTTGGATAGGGGAAAAGATGTGTAAGGGATGTGTAAGGGAGTACCCCTTTAAGGACCAGGTAATGGTCCAAGTTATTCTCCTCCGGCTCACAGGACCTTTCTTCAGGACCAAACCCCTTCCAGTCCACAAGGAAATACCGTCTCCCTGTAAAATTTTAGTAGCTAAAATTTCCTTAACCTCAAGGACATCAGAGGAACTGGACACGGGAGTAGGGGTGATGTCTTTTTGGGAAAACCGATTGATGATGAAAGGCTTGAGGAGGGAGATGTGGAAAGAGTTCGGAATTCGCAAAGAAGAAGGCAGATGAAATTTGTATGACACAGGATTAATGCGATGCATGACCTTGTAAGGACCCAGGAAGCGAGGACCCAACTTGTAGCTAGGAACCTTAAAACGGATATTTTTGGCCGAGAGTCAGACCTTGTCGTCAGGAGAGTAAGTCGGAGGGGGTCTACTCTTCTTATCTGCCTGAGACTTCATATGGCAGGAGGTGAGAACTAAAGAGCATCGGGTCTCTTGCCAGATGGACATAAAATCCCATAATTGGTAATCAACAGTGGGCACTCCAGAAGAGGCAGGAAGAGGAGGATGAGGGTGACATCCGTAGACTATGAAGAATGGTGAAGTTTGTGTAGACTCAGATCCTTGTGGTTATAAGAGAACAGAAATGTCAGAATTATAAAAATGTATAATTAATTAACCGAATTGGTCAATAGCATACACACAAAAAAATTCCAAAGTCCAAAATCACTTTTTATATAATGAAAAAATGAATAAAAAGCGATCAAAAAGTCTGATCAATACAAATATGGTACCACTAAAAACTTCCGATCACGAAGCAAAAAATGAACCCTCATACCGGCCCATACACGGAAAAATAAAAAAGTTATAGGGGTCAGAAGATGACAATTTTAAATGTATAAATTTTCCTGCATGTAGTTATGATTTTTTCCAGAAGTATGACAAAATCAAACCTATATAAGTAGAGTATCATTTTAACCGTATGGACCTACAGAATAAAGATAAGGTGTTATTTTTACCAAAAAATGTACTGCATAGAAACGGAAGCCCCCAAATTTACAAAATTTTGTAAGTAAAGTTTTTTCTTCAATTTTGTTGCACAATGATTTTTTTTCCATTTTGTGATAGATTTATGGATACAATTACTGATGTCATTACAAAGTAGAATTGGCGGCGCAAAAAATAAGCCATTATATGGATTTGTAGGTGCAAAATTGATAGAGTTAGGAGGAAAAAATGAAAGTGCAAAAACTGAAAAACCCCTGGTCCTTAAGGGTTAAATCGCAGAGAGCTGGCGAGCGTGCCCTAGAGGGTGGGTACACAGATGCCGGCGACCTGGGACAGTGGAGGAAGCAGGTGGTGAGTAATGGCCCGGCGTTCATTTGCGAGCGAGTCCCACGATGCGAACTGTGGCACCACCGCCAGAAGAGAACAGGGCTAGAGAGTGCTCGCGGTTAGCATGTCCGGCCAGAGCGCCAGTTGTAACAGTATATCTGCAGTTGAGTTGTTGCTCTTTGTCTATATCTATTTTGCTTCTGCTTATCCCCTCATCATTTGACTTCCAAGAAAATTGGGCTTCCAAGTTTTTTATTTCTATTGCCTGTGAGTGTGTCCTGGGCATAGCGGGTGTAGAAGAGTAAGATTCTCCTACAAAGCTTCTAGTGATATTTGGGTGAAGGCACTGCATAATAGTGAGATGCAGTATAGGACACCCTGGCACCAAAGGTTGCTACGCCTAAATATGAAGAATCACAATGTTGTGAACAGCCTCTAAGCATACACAGTAAATCATTCATTGGTTTCTCAACATGCTAGTCAGAATTTTAGTCATTTTAGGTGGTGTAGTTTAGAAGAATGCAATGTTTACTATTTTTATAATACATAATCTGGAAGGTTTAATTTAGCTATTTATATTTTAGTCTTTAAGAGATGTATTATTGATGGGCACCACATATTTCTTCATTAGTTGGATTAGTCAGAATTGTTAACATTAAATACATTGATTTCATCTTCCTAGCTGCAGATATTAACATTACCACATGCTTCATTTGGTGCCTAATTGTCAATAAAAGGATTAGCTCTGTACCATAAACTAACCATGGTCTATGAAGCGGAAAGTATTTTCTGAGGATAATTTTATTGCCTCTTACCAAATGCTGTATACGGCTTTACTGAAAAATGAAAACTGTAGTAAGCTGGTCCAATCCTTCTGTATTTGTAAAGGAAGTAGATTTTGTCAAATAAAAGCCCCCTTGGATTAAGCTTTCAGCATTTAACAGTACAGTATGAACTTAACTGTATTAAGGAACGTGTAAATTGTATTCCCAAAGTAATGCTTAACATGGATG
Organism: Hyla sarda; assembly: GCF_029499605.1. Taxonomy (NCBI): domain Eukaryota; kingdom Metazoa; phylum Chordata; class Amphibia; order Anura; family Hylidae; genus Hyla; species Hyla sarda. The sequence continues at coordinate 157,827,891 of NC_079190.1, forward strand.
GCCTGCTTAAAATTATTAAAGAGAGGGATATTACAAGTTACCACTTTAATTTGTGTTCATGAAATGTCAAAATTCTAATTAAAGGAGAACTCCAGGATGTACAACTTATCCCTATCCTAAGGATTGGGGATAAGTGTTAGATCGCAGGGAGTTCGACCGCTGGGCCCCCTCGCGATTTCCGGTACGGAGCCTGGGCTTCCTTCCTGCATGAAACAAGCATTTCCAACCACAGGACAAAGCTGCGGCTGACATGCCCCTCCATGCAGTTCTATGGCAGAGCCGGAGATTGCCAAAAGCAGTGCTCCAGCTCTCCCATAGAACTACATGAAGGAGTGTGTCGGCCGCCACTTTCTGCGGTGGTTGAAAATGCTCGTGTCTTGCAGGGAGCTGGGGCTCCGTTCAGGAGAATGCCGGGGGGGGGGTGGATGTCCAGTGGTCGGACCCCCGCAATGTAACACTTATCCCCTATCCTTAGGATAGTGGATAAGTTGTACATCCCGGAGTTATCCTTTAATGTACAAGAACAGAACTACAATGTACAGCAGTATAGTAGTAATCTGATATAACAAATATGTTATATTTCTGGAATGTTGTGGCATACCATGACACACTTCAACAATCATAATATATAATTCAAACAAATTACATTTCTAGTGGTCTGTACAATATTGGTATGTATAAGGTTAATGGAAAAAAAATACCTTAGTTTTCTTCAGTAGGTTTTTTTCAATAAAAAAAAAAAACATTGACTAGAAACTTTATATAAATTGTCTTTTTTGGATATGGTACTATATATTTATTTCTTTATTTTTTACATATTTGATATTTGACCAGTATGCAGCAGTTGTTGGTCACTAGAGTTAATAAGTCTGTCACATGTATTCTTATGTATGGTATTTTACTTTGATACATACTAAGAACTTTAGACTGTACGCTCTTATTAATGTAGTTGCATGACTTTTGAGAGACGATGGGCATTTGTCAAAGGCATCATTTTGGACTATACATTATTGGTTCACTTGTATTTCTTACTATTTTTGAAAGGGAATGCAAAAAAAAAACAACGACCAACAAAACTAAACAAAAGAGCAATTCCGCCGCTGTATTTTAGCATTCTTTTTTTGCTGGCTCTTACTGTGTGGAAAATATAACATGTTATGTTTATTGTGTAGGTTGGTGTACATACAGAAATATCAAATATGTTTAGGGTGACATATTTGGTACAATTTTGCACAATAAATCATGTTTCATGAAAAAATGTCAATACTGCGTCAACGTCAATGCATACAGACAGCATACAAACATTTTTACTTTTCTATTTCTAGACAATCTGATGTTTCATTTTGTGTAGGGTAAGTTATAGTTTTTATTGGTACCCTTTATTGATTAGATTTTTATTTTTTTTATTTTTTTGGTGGTTGGGGTTTTACCCCTTTCTGATCTGCTATGAGGATACATCAACAATGTTCGGATCCCAGAAAAACCTCTATAAGTATATAGTAAGTATATAAGCTGCTATAGCTAGCAGCATGAAATAAAAATGCATGCAATATAGCCATTTTACCTTTTTTGCCCTGAAAGAATTTGTTTAGGCTTTCCAGTCAGACATGGTGCTCTCTGCTGCCACCTCTGTCTATTTTTGGAACTGTCCAGAGCAAATCCCCTTAGTGAACCACTCTTGCTCTGGACAGTTCCTGACATGGACAGAGGTGACAGCAGAGAGCACTGACTACAGAACTTTGTCCAGGCCATGCAGCTGCTGATAAGTACTGGAAGTTTTCTGAATTGAAATAATTAGCAAATTTGTATAAGTTTCTGTTACCAGTTGGATCCCCCCCCCCCCTTTAACTCAATGGTAGTGAGAAAATGATAGGATAGGAACAGTAAAGACACACATAGAATGACCACCAGGGAGTGCCATAAATTCCCCAATTTTCCTGATATTATTTGTTGAATTTCCATGCATAGCTGTGGTGGGTGTTTCTATGCAGCTTAATCAGTCTGTATTGGTTTTGTAATCTACCTGCTGCAAGAGTATGAGCTGCTTTCCCACAAGTAAGATGGCGCAGGTCCCACGCTTCTCTACTATGCATGCCCTATGCAACACACTTCTTCTGAAGCCTAGTATACTCTCATTGGCTGCACAACAGCGGAGAATCACCCACCTGATTGGTGGACTTCGCGCAGCTGCGCAGTTGCCTACTACCCACGCTCTGTACAGTGACACACGTGCAAATAGCCAGCTCTGTTAGGTAAGTGCATTATCCAATGTACAATATGTAAAGTTGTATGAAATGATTTCAAGCATTTTGGCACCTGTGAAACACACTCACTGGGGAATAAATACATCGCTACAATGAATAAGCACCAATATCACGGTACATGAATATGAAATATCGATCACATGATGCAACAATGCCCTAATGTTTTTGTAAACATGTTTTTACTATGTTTTTATTAAAAACTATTGTTATATACACTATGTGCTAATGCTGTAATTATGCAATTAACTGAGCACATTTAAGGCTGCACTGTGGGTCAGTCAGTTGAGCTTGAACATGGCAACGAGAGGTCACAGAAACGTTGCTTCTGTATAACACTGGTATGATGCAATACATTTTCACCAATTTCCATGTGCTGCTGGTTTCTGGTTTTGACATCAAGTTGTGAGCCTTTCACCCAGGCTCCTAACCAGCCACACCATTTATGCCTATACTTTGTCAGTTGTGCTGCTCTCCTTGGATTTTTGCTTTAGTAATCTATATATACGTGTGGGGTTCCATTGGAGGCACATGGGTATCAATATTGCCATCTGGCCCTCATGCCTGGTGTTCATACTTATTAACCCCCAGCCTCTTCAGCTTATTTCCTCCCTTCCTGTTACCTTATATATGAAATTGTATGATCATATTTGGGTTGGCATGACTGGTGGGTAGCAGTTGCGGCCAAAGCACAGCACCGTTCAGCCTCTGTTACAAAGAACAGTTATTTATATATTGGGATGTAGTGTAAAATACTCTTATTTTTGCATACTCTGTTTGAGCTATGTATTTATACTCAGCACTTTATTAATCCACACTGCTGCATATATGTCTTTTCAGTGCTACCTGAGACAAAAATGGTTAACACCTTAAGGACAGGACAGTTGGAGCATTTTTTGTTATTCTGGACAGAGGCTCTTTTTAAATTTTTGATGTATTCGGGATCAGTTGTCATTTTCTTATTTTTCGTGTAATGATCACACAAAAAATATATATTGTTTTTATTGTGACATTTTGTTCTTTATAGTAGTGGTAAACTTGTGTTGATACATGTATCATTTTCTGTGAAAAAAACGCAAAAATATTGTGGAAAACTTGGAAAACTTTTGGAAAGCATTTTTTTAAAATTATTTTTAATGGCGTTCACTATGGGGTAAAAATAATGTTATCTTTATTCTGGAATCGGTGCGATTATGGTGATACACAATTTGTATAACTTTTTATGTTTTTTCTCTTTTTCACAACAAAATCCTTTCTTTTCCCACCTTTTCGTGTTGCCATGTTCTGACAGTTACAACTTTTTTTTTATTTTTTGTCCGATCGCATTTTGTGAAGGCTTATTTTTTGTTTCGAGAAGCTGTCATTTTTATTGGTATCATTGTGCGATACATGATACCTTTTGATAATTTTTTCCAATTTTTTTAACCAAAATAGACAATTCTTGCACTTCTTTGTTGTCGTTTTTTCATGGCGTAATGTTTTATAGCACAAGTCGTTACGAACGTGGCAATAGCTATTATGTATAGGTTTTTTCGTTAAGTTTTTAAAAAAAAATAATACAGGGCTTTATTGGGAAAGGGGGGACATTTATTTTTAGTTTTTTTTACACTTTATTTATTTATTGGAAAACATGTTATTTTTATATTTTTTACTTTGTACATGTTATACTAAACTGCAATCCATCTATACTGCAGCATAGTATAACTGTCAGTAAACACTGACAGTTTGCCTGTGAGATCCAGCCTATGGCTGGACCTCACAGGCCTCCATACTTGGCAGACAGGAAGCCATTAGCTGGGCTCCTGCGCCATGGCAACCCACAGGAACCCACAATCGCATTGCAAGGTCGCTGTTGGGAATCAGGGGGAGCCCTCTTCCCCTGTCAATCCCATGGAAGCCGTGATAAGCAGGACCCCGGCTGTGATTGACAGCCACATCCCACCACTGAAAGTGCAGAGAAAGCAATCCTTGATCACCTTCTCTGCGTGACGGATCTGGTCCGTCACATGTCGGTAAGGGGTTAAAAAAGTCTAAATGTATCCATATCAGTGACATATGCCAACTAGATGGTATGCTAGTTTAACCCCTTAAGGACTCAGGGTTTTTCAGTTTTTGCACTTTCGTTTTTTCCTCCCTACCTTTTAAAAATCATAACCCTTTCAATTTTCACCTAAAAATCAATATTATGGCTTATTTTGGCGTCACCAATTTTATTTTGCAGTGACATTAGACATTTTACCCAAAAATTCACCGCGAAACAGAAAAAAAAATCATTGTGCTACAAAATCGAAGAAAAAAACGCCATTTTGTAATTTTGGGGGCTTCCGTTTCTACACAGTGCATATTTCAGTAAAAATGACACCTTATCATTATTCTGTAGGTCCATACAGTTAAAACGATACCCTACTTATATAGGTTTGATTTTGTCGTACTTCTGGAAAAAATCATAACTACATGCAGGAAAATTTATAAGTTTAAAAATGTCATTTTCTGACCCCTATAACTTTTTTATTTTTCCACGTACAGGGCGTTATGAGGACTCATTTTTTGCGCCGTGATCTGAAGTTTTTATCGGTATGATTTTTGTTTTGATCAGACTTTTTGATTACATTTTATTGATTTATTAATGGTATAAAAAGTGACCAAAAATATGCTTTTTTGGACTTTGGAATTTTTTTGCGCGTACGCCATTTATCGTGTGGTTTAATTAATGATATTTTTTTATAGTTCGGACATTTACGCACGCGGCGATACCACATATGTTTATTATTTATTTTTATTTACACTGTTTTATTTTTTTTATGGGAAAAGGGGGGTGATTAAAACTTTTATTAGGGAAGGGGTTAAATGACCTTTATTAACACTTTTTTTTACTTTTTTTTTGCAGTGTTATAGGTCCCATAGGGACCTATAACACTGCACACACTGATCTCTCATGCTAATCACTGGCGTGTATTAACACGCCTGTGATCAGTGTTATCGGCGCTTGACTTCTCCTGCCTGGATCTCAGGCACGGAGCAGTCATTCGTCGATCGGACACCGAGGAGGTGTCCTGTAAGCTGTTCGGGACGCCGCAATTTCACCGGGTTAATAAAGGGTTAATACCGCACATTGCCGCGATTGGCGATGTGTGGTATTAGCCGCGGGTCCCGGCCATTGATGAGCGCCGGGACCGACGCGATCTGATGCGGGGTCGCAGCACGACCCCGCTTCATATCGCGGGAGCCGGCGCAGGACATAAATATACGTCCTGCGTCGTTAAGGGGTTAACCACTCTTTTTTATTTTTATTTTTTTGGATGTAGCTAAAATTTTATACCAAGTGAGAATTATACCAGTAATCTATCTCCATATTTAATATTCAAAGCTGACTTTCCCCCTTGGAATGTTATAAGACAAAAACAGAGATTTTTTTTCCTTTTTCAAACTAATTAAGTTGCAGTTCTAATAGGATGATGGACAGAATTTACTGTTCAGTTTAAAAAAAAAAAGTTGCATTACATTTTTATTTCAAATCTATTTAACATTTCATTGACGTCCAGCATGTGTCAAGCTATGAGTGCCCTGTTGTGGACTACAGGGTATCACCAATTATAAGGCAGGTGCATGGAGCCCTTTGAATTACAAGCAATCCACAGACCACAAAACACACTGCACCATGTCAAGATACATTTTCGAAAGAAAAACTGTGAAAAAATTCTGCTTTGTAAAACGTTACAAAATGACCCCTGTTGATAGCAATTCACTGAAGTGTTCACAGTCAATGTCTGAATCTTGAATTTTCTAACAATTATTATGCACATTGAAGGCAAGCCATTCAGTGTCTGGAAGTGTTGTCAGAAGTAGATTAACACTAAAAGCTAAATCAACATCCGATGTAATAATCGTAACGGCAGAATATTGCTTTATATGTTCCCGGCATGAATCCCTGTTGTGCCATTTTACTCAAGTCAACTAAAATGTCTTTTAAAAAGAGATAAATATTCACATTTATCAAATATATAAATATGTATGGATTTCTTTTTCTTAAAAAGCAACTCTTGGAAATAGACGATGGAGCGAGACTTTTATTACGTAGAAAATGTGACAAGAATAAAATTGAAAGGGATATTAAACTAAACAATAGATTGGAATGGTGTAAATGCTTTGGAAAAACCGTAGTTAAAGGGGAATTTCTATTTAAGAAATTCAAAGTTAAAGGGGTAACTGAACACTGGAGCCGGGAGCTCATGATGTCATAGCCTTGGCCCCTCATGACAACATGCCCCGCCCCCTCAATGCAAGTCTATTGGAGTGCGCATGACAGACTATGGAAGGGGGCATCACGCCTTCTCCCATAGACTTGCATTGAGGGGGGCAGGGTGTGATGTCATGAGGGGGCCGGGCTATGACATCACGAGCTCCCTGCGCCGGCTTCAGCATTCGGAACATTTTGTTCCAAAACGCTGAGCAGCGGAGTACCCCTTTAAGATAAGAACGGCTAGAAGTGTCTTTATTACAAAAACAGCAGGGTAAGCTGATTCTGTAATTGTTATTGGATTTGTATGGGAGTTACAGCAACAACATTGCATCATGGGATATGCTGTCTTCATAACTCCCAATTTACGCTTTCTAGAAATATATTGGGATTGTAGAATTGGGACCCACATCTATCAGACACAGGCATAGTCTGTGAAGTGATGAACCCTCAAAAGCGATTGACTGCTTTATGGAATATTTTTTTGTTGAACCTGGCAGCGAATGCTTCAACTGCCTGACACAGGAAGACAGTATTGTAGCAATAGGGGCAGCAAAGGTCACAGTTGTGACCAGGCTCCTTATCCAGGGAGGCCCCCATTATCAAACTAAGACTGCTGTTCACTGCTTAATGGTCAGTGTATGGGGTAATGTTAATCTGTGAATTGTGGATTTTACTTAGCAACAGTATGATGGTATAATCGACTTACGGTCATGATGTGGAGTTATAATTTGTCCTTTGTATACTGGTATTTTTGGTCATTTTGGTCTTAGTATACAGCATTTAGTCAGTAACTGTATGGTGATAATATTTGTCCCTGTATTCACTGTAATGAGCTCACATTACAGGTGGCAGTATAGTGTGCTAGACACACATACAAAGGTCAGCACAGTGTACTACACACATGTGGACATTCAGCTGTGCATAATTTATAAATTATATAATTATTATTTATTTATTGGAAAACATGTTATTTTTAATATTTTTTACTTTGTACCTGTTATACTAAACTGCAATACATCTATACTGCAGCATAGTATAACTGTCAGTATACACTGACTGTTTGCCTGTGAGATCCAGCCTATGGCTGGACCTCACAGGCCTCCATACTTGGCAGACAGGAAGCCATTAGCTGGGCTCCTGCTGCCATGGCAACCCACAGGACCCCACAATCGCATTGCAAGGTCGCTGTTGGGAATCAGGGGGAGCCCTCTTCCCCTGTCAATCCAATGGAAGCCGTGATTAGCAGGACCCCGTTCCAAAAGTCAGACACCTGTGGGGCATAAATGCACACTGTACCCCTTATTACACAACGTGAGGGATGTAGTTTCCAAAATGGGGTCACATGTGGGGGGGGTGTCCATTGTTCTGGCACCATAGGGGCTTTGTAAACACACGTGGCCTTAAATTCTGGACAAATTTTCACTCCAAAAGCCCAATGGCGCTCCCTCTCTTGTGAGCATTGTAGTGCACCGCAGAGCACTTTACATCCACAAATGGGGTTACACATTTTGAGGGGCTTTTTTCCTATTTTCCCTTGTGAAAATGAAAAAATTAGGGTAACACCAGCATTTTAGTGAAAAATTTTTTTTTTTTTCATTTTCCCATCCAACTTTAACGAAAATTCATCAAACACCTGTGGGGTGTTAAGGCTCACTATACCCCTTGTTATATTCCATGAAGGGTTTAGTTTCCAAAATGGAGTCACATGTGGGTAATAATTTTTTTGCGTTTATGTCAGAACCCCTATTAAATCAGCCACCCCTGTGTAAATCTCCAATTTAGCCCCCAAATGTACATAGTGCGCTCTCATTCCTGAACCCTGTTGTGTGTCCACAGAGCACTTTAAGCCCACATATGGGGTATTTTCATACTCAGGAGAAATTGCATTACAAATTTTCTTTTTTTCCTTTTACCTCTTGTGAAAAAGTATGGGGCAATACCAGTATGTTGGTGTACAATTTTTTTTTTTTTTTTACAATAACATGCTGGTGTAGACCCCAACTTTACCTTTTCCTAAGGGGTAAAAGGAAAAAGAGCCTACCAAATTTTGTTAGGCAATTTCTCCTGAGTATGGAAATACCCCATATGTCGCACTAAACTGTTGCCTTGAAATACGAAAGGTCTACGAAGTAAGAGAGAGAGAGAGAGAGAGAGCGCCATGCGCATTTGAGGCCTAACTTAGGAATTTGCAAAGTGACAGACCTGGATGCAAGAATTACACTTTCCTCTGATACCAAAATTACCCTATGGCAGTGTTTCCCAAACAGGGTGCCTCCAGCTGTTTCAAAACTCCCAGCATGCCTGGACAGGCAATACTGAGAGTTGCTGTTTTGCAACAGCTGGAGGCTCCATTTTGGAAGTAGTGCCGTGCCAGACGTTTTTAATTTTTATTGGGAGGGGGACTGTGTAGGGGTATAGGTAGTGTTTTACTTTTTATTTTGTGTAGTGTAGTGTTTTTAGGGTACATTCACACGGCAGGGGTTTACAGCTGGGAGTTTGAGCTGCAGTGGGAAATTTACTGCATCTCAAACTTGCAGTGAGAAACTCACTGTAAACCCCCGCCGTGTGAAACCTTGCCCTTTGGCTGTCCATGCATGTAGTTATGCAACAGCTGGAGGCACACTGGTTGCAAAACACTGACAGTTTGTTACTTAACTCAGTGTTTCGCAACCAGTGTTCCTCCAGCTGTTGCAAAACTACAACTCCCAGCATTTACAGTCTATTAGTGCATGCTGGGATTAGTAGTTTGCAACAGCTGTAGGCACACTGGCTACGAAACACTGAGATAGGTAACAAGCTCAGTGTTTTGCAAACCAGTGTGCCTTCAGCTGTTGCAAAAGCTACAACTTTCAGCATGCAGTGACAGCCGAAGAGCATGCTGAGACTTGTAGTTATGCAGCAGCTGGAGATATACTACTAAAACTCCCAGCATGCCCTTTGGCTGCCTGTTCATGCTGGGAATTTTAGTTTTGCAACAGCTGGAGGCACACTGGTTGTAAAACACTGGGAGTTTGTTTAACTCAGTGTTTTGCAACCTGTGTGCCTCCAGCTGTGGCAAAACTACAACTCCCAGCATGTACGGTCTATCAGTGTATGCTAGGAGTTGTAGTTTGCAACAGCTGGAGGCATACTGGTTTCAAAACACTGAGTTAGGTTGCAAACTCTGTGTTTTGCAACCAGTGTGCCTGCAGCTGTTGCAAAACTACAACTCTCAGCATGCACTTGCAGCCGAAGGACATGCTTGTAGTTATGCAACAGCTGGAGGCACACTACTGCAACTCCCAGCATGCCCTTTGGCTGTCAGTGCATGATGGGGGTTGTAGTTATGCAACAGCTGGAAGCACACTTTTTCATAGAAAAAATGTGCCTCCAGCTGTTGCATAACTTCAACCTCCAGCATGCACAAACTACCAAAGGGCATGCTGGGAGTTGTAGTTGTGCCTTCTGCTGTTGCATAATAACAATTCCCAGCATGCCCTTTTGTGCATGCGGGGAGTTGTTGCTAAGCCACAGCAGGAGGCCAGACTTACCTCCTGCTGCTGTGCACCAGATCCTCCTGCCGCTGCCTCCACTCCTGGGGCCCAACACCGCCAGGGATGCTAGGAATCAGGAGCCCCAGGCTCAGGTACTAACTCCCCGCACCCTGGATTGATCAGCGATTTGCGGCGATTGCCGACATGGGGGGGGGGGGTCTCGGGATGCCCCCAGGGGTTTGCACGCGGTGCCTGCTGAATGATTTCAGCGGGCATCCCAATCCGGTCCCCGTTAGGTACACCCTGGGTCCTTATGCGTATGCATCCACAAATGGGGTTACACATTTTGTGGGGCTTTTTGTGGGGCTTTCCCAAAGAGGTTAAGCTTAAACATTCCTACACAGAAACTTTTCAGAAGATTCAGAAGGCTTTTTAAATGCAAATTCCCACATGAAACAAGCCCTTTTAGCCAAAATTTGGCTCCCAGCAACTTCTAGCTTTTCCCAAAAATAAAATCCCCTTTGAAAGGAAAGAGATTTCAGGCTGTCAGTGAGATTCAAGAAAATAAAATGAGGCAGCCAAGGGCAATTCAAACAGGGAGAACAATCCCAAGGAGCCTACTTTTAAAGAGACATAGGTCTCATTGTCCAATATATCATTATTTTGTAGCTTCATCAATAAATGTCTCAATATTTCATATTGCACTGGAAACTTATTTACATGGCCATATTTTAATATTTAAGACCCGATTCTGTGGTCATATGCTGGCCAAACAATTCTTAAGGGGCACTCCAGCTTTTAAAAAATATCCCCTATTCACAGGACTACCCACAATCTTTAGAACAGGGCCCCAAATATCATACAGTAAGGAGCACAGTGTCGACACGTTCCAAGCATTTTCTACAAAAGCTGTACTTGTGTATCTCTAGAAGTCGGAGTCTACTCATCCCCCATGGTATCAGACACTTATGCCCTGTGGATAGGGGATATGTTTTTAAATGCTGGAGTATGCCTCTAAGCAATAACTACATTACTGTTTTTGCTCAGTTTTTTTTTTTTAATTATCTAATTTCTGTATAAATCTAGAGGTCATTTGATGTTGATTAATATGATTGTACATTAATGTTCTGCTTTGCATTCTGCCTTAAGCAAAACATATGTCATTTTACTGTTCATTATTCCATGTCAAATTTTAAACAAATAAATAAATAAGAAAAAATGGTAGGAATATGTAGCTGGCTGAATAGCATTCACAAAGCCTGCAAAATGAAGTTACACATCTTTATAATGTATACAATGTCATACCACCATCTTAGAGTAGTAAGTCGAGCTTTATATGCTGCAATTTTGTCTTGATTGTGTTTAAATTCTACTTATCTTTTAAAGGAAATCTGTCACCTGCACTTACCTGTTGGTACTGGCAGGTAGGGCAGTTGACACTGATGACAACAGTATTTACCCTCTCCCATTTTGTGCAGTCGTTCTTCAGTAATCTTTTCCAGTATCTTCAGCTTCAGGCCCGGCTTGAAGCATGGGTGAGCTTAGTAATGTCACTAGCAGCGGGACCCAGCAGAGAGCAGCAGCGGTGACATCACTAAGCTCCGCCCATGCTCCAAGCCTGGCCTGAAGCTGAATATACTGGAGAAGATTACTGAAGAACGACTGCACGGAATGGGACAGGGTAAGTACCGTTGTCATCAGTGTCACCTGCACTACCTGTCTGTATCGACAGGTTAGTGCAGGTGACACTGGTGACAGATTTCCTTTAATACAAAAAGTATGAGAAAGAAAGTAGATTTAATTAGGCTTCTTCCTCTGGCCTTTCTCCTGCTTCTTCCTCCATGGCTGTAGTTCCTGACCTAGAGCTGTACACTTTCAGGGATAGTGTGCACTTCTCTAATGTGTCTTTCACCTATTCCTGCCTGGATTAACCTATTTAAGGCTGCCCTGCCCAGTCACCTTTGCATGCGCTGCGGATGGGGGGGGGGGGGGGTGAACAATCATCCATTCTGTATACCATTCTTTCACCAGTTGATCTGAAAACAATTTTATTTAGCCTATGATTGGTGGACTGGGCCGTCACTCACAAGACCAGTTTGTCTAGGTAGGTTGGGGCTGGGGCACTCAGAGCTAAGAGGTTGGACTCTCCTGTGCATAGGGTACATGTTTTGCATAATCGGAGTACCCCTTTTGAATGATGTCCATCTTGCCATCACTCAAAAGAATTATCTGATGTCTTTTTCAAATGTATTTAATTTGTCAGTGCTTTGAGAAGCAAAACCTGTTATATTTCTCAGTCTTATTTTTTCATTTGTGAACAGCACTGTCAAAAATAACTGGAACATATGTTTGCTGCAGACACAGCTATACATTTCTAGGCTGGTAAACTTAATATGATATAACTTAATATGATATTTAGGTAAACTTAATATGATATAACTCTCTGGTAGAGTTGTGGGTGTCTAGCTCTAGACCATTATACTGCATCTTTAGTGTCTATAAAATTGACATCAAATCTAATTATGTTGTTATTACTTCCACAGATGTCTGTCATTACTATTTAACTAATAAAAATAATAATAAATATAATACATTTTAACTTATTAACAATGCCATGTAGTTTTTTTTTACAGCCACGGAAGAGGGGTAGTATAGGGCAGTATAGGTATCTGAATTACAATCAGTCCATGGAGATGTAAGGAAAAATAATAAGTAGAAACATGTGTGGTGCTCCACTCATTAAGTCCAACATAATAATCCAAGAAAAAAAGAAGAGTTTTTGTTCCAAACCCCCAAATGCTCGATCCTCCTACAGGCAGACAGATCATGGCCGAGTCGGGGTCTCTCACAGAACCCCTGTCTAAATACCTAGAATGGATGCTACAGCCAATATTCTTATTCTTTTCCATTCTAGCATACATTAATGACACGGACAATTTCCTTGTTTCTTTGGAGATGGTGTTCTGGAAAGAGAATTACCTATGATCTAGACAAGATTCCTCATAATCTAGGCATTGAAATCTTGAGAGAATTCCTCACTTGCTAACAAGGATACAGCTCTTGTGTCATGCCCTGGCAATAATCATAAAAAATAATTGTTTCACGTTCCAGAACAAGTGGTTTAACCAAGAGATGGGTATGGCGATATGGCTTTGAAGCGAGGATGATTTACAGTCAACTTATCCTTTAAACAAATAAAAACCTACTAATGATTTGTAGACTACATATTCATTGTATTAGAGGGTTCCAATGGAGAGTTTGACTTCTTAGTTTTGTATTTAACCTGTTGGGGACAGAGGGCGTACAGGTACACACTCGAGTCCTGGTACTTAAGGATGGAGGGCGTACCTGTATACTCTCCTCATTTCCGATCACCGCAGCTCGCCGGGCGGTGATCGGAATGGAATGCCTGCTGAAATCATTCAAAAGGCATCCCGTGACAATGCCAAGGGGGGTCCTGAGACAATTCTGACCGGCAAATCATGTTTTTTCCAGGCTGATCGAGTCTCTGGTGACCCGATCTCTGACAGCGCCAATCACCCTGATGGATAAAAGTGGGGTGGCAGTGAGGTGCCACCTCCTCCTATCTCCTGCCATTGACCACTACACGGTGATCTCCAAACTGTAGCCCTCCAGATGTGGCAAAACTACAATTCCCAGCATGCCCAGACAGTCAGGAATGCTAGGTGGTGTAGTTCAGCAACATCTAGCCCTTCTACAGCTGTGATTTTCCACCACAGTTCAAACTCCCAGCGAGAAACTCACCATGAACCCCAGCCCATGTGACTGTACCCTAAAAACACTACACTACAATACACTACACAAAATAAAGAGTAAAACACTACATACACACACCCTTACACAGTCCCCCCACCCCCCATTGACTGTCCTGGCATGCTGGGAGTTTGCAACAGCTGGAGGCACCCTGTTTGAAAAACACTGCTGTAGGGTATTTTTGATGGAGGCAAGCGCCATGCTTGTATCTGGGTCTGCAGCTATGCAAATCCCTAATTTAGGCTTTAAATGCGCATGGTGCTCTCTCACTTCAGAGCCCTGTCATATTTCAAGGCAAAAGTTTAGGGCCACATATAGGGTATTTTCGTACTTGGGAGAAATTTTGCTATCAATTTTGGGGGCTTTTTTTCCTTTTACCCCTTATGAAAAGGTAAAGTTAGGGGCTACACCAGCATGTTAGTTTAAAAAAATAAAATGTTTTACACTAACATACTGGTGTTGCCCCATACTTTTCATTTTCACAAGAGGTAAAAGGAGAAAAAGAAAAATTTGTAACGCAATTTCTCCGGTACGGAAATATGTGGATGTAAAATATGTGGATGTAAAATGCTCTGGGGGTTCACAACAAGGCTCAGGATTTACAGCGCACCATGTACATTTGAGGCCCAAATTGAGGATTTGCACAGAGGTGGCTGATAGTTATAGCGGTTCTGACATGAACGTAAAAAAGAAAACACCCACAAGTGACCATTTTGGAAACTGCACCTCTCAAGGACCATAATAATGGGTACAGTGAGCCTTAACACCCCAAAGGGAATTTTCGTTAAAGTTGGACGTGAAAATTAAATAATAGTTTTTTTTACCCTCAAAAAATGCTGGTGTTACCCCAAATTTTCTCATTTTCACAAGGGGTAATAGGAAAAAAGCCCCACAAAATTTGTAACACCATTTCTTCTGAGTAAGAAAATACCCCATATGTGTATGTAAAGTGCTCTGCAGGGCTCAGAAGAGAAGGAGCGCCATTGGGCTTTTAGAGAGAATTTAGCTGGAATTGAAGGCCAAGTGCATTGAAAAAAGCCCCCATGCTGACAGAACAGTGGACCTCCCCCACATGTGACCCCATTTTGGAAATTACACCCCTCACGGAATGTAACAAGGGGTGCAGTGAGCATTTACACCCCACAGGTGTCTAACAGATTTTTTTAACAGTCGTCTGTAAAAATGAAAATGTTAATTTTTCATTTGCACAGCCCAGTGTTCCAAAGAGCTGTCAAATGCCAGTGGGGTGTAAATGCTTTCTGCACTGCTTATTACATTCCGTGAGGGGTGTAGTTTCTAAAATGAGGTCACATGTGGGGGGGGGGGGGGGTCTGTTCTGGCACCATGGGGGCTTTGCAAATGCACAATGCCCCCGACTCCCATTCCAACCAAATTCTCTCTCCAAAAGCTCAATGGCACTCCTTCTTGTCTAAGCCCTGTAGTACGCCCGCAGAGCACAGCATTTTATTTAAAAAAAAAAATTATTTTATTTTTACATCCCACTTTAATGAACGTTCCTCAATCATCTGTGGGGTGTTAAGGCTCACTGTACCCCTTGTTACATTCCTTGAGGGGTGTAGTTTCCCAAATAGTGTTCCATGTGGGTTGTTTTTTGCTGTTCTGGCATCATGGGGGCTTTCCAAATGCGAAATGCCACCCAAAAACCATTTCAGCAAAATTCAATTTCCAAATGTCGCTCCCTTCTTTCTGAGCCCATATGAGGTATTTCCTTACGAGAGAGAAATGGGGTTACATATTTTGGGGTGCCTTTTCTCCTATTGCACCTTGTGAAAATGAAAAGTTTGGGGTAGCACCAGCATTTTAGTGTTGAAAATCTAATTTTCATTTCCATGTCCCACTTTAACGAAAGTTCGTCAATCACCTGTGGGGTATAAAGGTTCACTTTACTACTTGTTACATTCCTTGAGGGGTGTAGTTTCCAAAATAGAGTGCCATGTGTTTTTTTTTGTAACTTTTTTTTTTTTAACTTTTTTTACTTCTGGTATCATGGGGGCTTCATAAATGTGACATTCCCCCCCAAAAAATTCTGCAAAATTCGCTCTCCAAAAGCCCAATGTCGCTCCTTCCCTTATGAGCCCTCTAGTGAACCCACAGATCACTTTACATCCAAATATGAGGTGTTACCTTACCCGAGAGAAATCGAACTGCAAATTTTGGGGGCCTTTTTACCTTTTACCCCTTGTAAAAATAAATGGGTCTTCAAGAACATGCGAGTGTAAAAAAATTAAGATTTAGATTTTTCGCCTCCAGTTTGCTGCTATTCCTGTGAAACACCTAAAGGGTTAACAAACTTTCTGAATGTCATTTTGAATACTTTGAGGGGTGCAGTTTCCAAAAGGTGGTCCATTGTAGGGAATTTCCAACATAAAGACCCTCAAATTCACTTCAAAACTTAACTGGTCCCTGGAAAATTCAGATTTTGAAATTTTATTGAAAAATTTGAAAATTGCTGCTATACTTTGTCTTCAAAAAGTAAAAACAAGACAACTTTACAAACATAAAATAGACATATTGTATATGTGAATCAATATGTAATTAGTCTGTCATATCCATTTTCCTTACAAGCAGAGATCTTCAAAGTTAGAAAAATGCAACATTTTCTAATTTTTCCTGAAATTTGGGAATTTTTCACCAAGAAATAACGCAAGTAGCGATGAAAATTTACCAGTAACATAAAGTAGAATATGTCACGAAAAAACTATCTCGGAATCAAATTTAAAAGCCTCCCAGAGTTATTACTGCATAAAGTGATAGTGGTCAGATTTGCAGAAAATGCTCTGGTCCTTAGGGTCAAAATGGGCTTCATCCCCAAGGGGTTAAACAACAGTCAAATAAACATGAGGTTTATCAGCACATTTGGTGAAAAAGAGTTCTTAATCTCCAAAGGTTTTACTGCTTCCAATAGACTCCTGCACTACAAAAGTTTCCAAACACTTCACATGTGAAAAAGGCATTACCTTTTAGCCAAGATTAAGAAAAATTATTGTTTTCTCTTTTCGGTACAGAAGATACTATCAGAAATACGATCCAAAACATCTGGTCAATTGTAGAGACTGATATGGTTCTAAAAGTTGTAGCCTTAAACAAACCGATTATTGCTTTTAGAAAGACCGAAAGCCTGTTTAATGTTTTAGTAATGCCCCTTGTGCCAGTGAACTAAAGAAAAAAGATTTACAGCTGTGAGGACTTGTAAGGACTTGTTTTATTTTTCTTTAATCCTCACTTTTTCCTGACATTTTTGAGGCTTCAAAACCAATTCTCAGGTTTCTATAGAGCTATAGTCTCAACATACAAGGGGGCGGGGCTATTACATCACAGGCTCCCGGCGCCAGCTCCAGCTTTCGGAACAGTTTGTTCAGAACGCTGAGCAGCAGAGTACCCCTTTAATCTTGTAACTTGAGGGACCACTGTATAGTGTTTTATGGTGGCCATTCAGAGGATGTTTTCTGACTTGTGTCTTTTTATGATGCCACTTAAGAAGATGGTAGTACACGTCTACTATATTTGCCATTTATACTGTACAGCCTCTAATCTTTTGTACAAAAAAGGAATTCAGCTAAATTCTTTACACAGTATCCACTGATTCTATTAGCAGTCAGCAGACTCATGAATGCAGCTCTAGGCTATAATACATGATGTCTCTAAAGATCTGCACAAAAGTAAGAATACTGGAATTGTTATTCAAAGTTTAAGTAGATTTTTAGGTAGAAACTGAAATGTGATGTTCCAGTAAGCGTTTCTAAATTAAGGAAAAAATTTGGACAATAGGACAACTTATTTTTACCAAAAACTGAACCCCAATTGTTCACAGATTTTGTGTGGTATAATGTATTAGCTCCATTTACTCCAATGGAAGTGAATATTAATAGCAGACACGTGATACCCATGTGAGTGGAGCGAAGAAATAAGAAAAGAAGGGGGCACACTAAGTGACATTACCTAAATAATATGGGGCGGATGGACATATACGGTAGTACGCTCACCTGAAGGAGGTTGCTGTTTTTGGAAGAAGGCAGTAATGTGTTTCTTCACACCTGTACCACACCTAGAAGTGTTTTTATTTGTCATACTAGACATTATTAATTTGTTATCTCTAAAGTTGTAGAGTGCCTCTTTGCCATACATTATTTTTATTGTGGCAGTGATGCAATCTATTTTGTTTTCCTCAAAACTGGTTAGGGGTATTCCCAGCTCAACATTTATGGCATATCCAAAGAAAATAGCATACAGTAGCTTGCAGTGCTACATTGTTTACACAACTCCATTTTGCTATTTGTTTGTGGTTCTCAGCCCCTGGGCCCTATATATGATTTATATGGCTTAATATACACCAATATTAAAAAGGGTAAAACAATGAACTGAGTTAACAGATTTTTTTTTATAGCAATATAAAAGGACTTATAATTGTACTAAAATATGAAAACGTATACCACATTTTAGTTAATCCGGTGAATATTCTTTTTTCTTTTGATTTTATAATTCATGAAATATATAATAGAAACATATTTATTCTCAGGGCCCTCTGTCTGCCTTGAACACTCAGTAGCCGCAACTGGTGGTCGCTGCTTTGAGAGCCTTGCGGCCATGCCTGGCTTTAACACCAAGCAATGTGCCATGTAGGCATGTTTCCCTAAAGAAGTTGTCCCACAAAGCAAAGTTGGAAAAATCAGGTGTACCATCAAATAAGTGTCTCTATTCACACATTCAGCAGGCGCAATGTTTTGATCCTACAATTTGGATCTTTTTCTAACAGTGTAACAAGTGCATATATAGGACTATTTTTGGTAGCATTAATTTGTGACATCATAATTACAGGGTGTATATTCAAAAAGTAAATAAAATATAGAATGCGCCATACAGTGATCAGGAGGCTCAAAAACGAGCAAACATGTTATATACAGTGAACAAAATGTACATAATCTTTCCCTGAACATATGTTAATAACTTATCAATAGAAATACATAAATATTCACATAAATATATATATATATATATATATATTGATGGGCCTTCACTCACCAGATCAGATGACGGGCAAGGTGCATGCTGGAATTAGGAACACGCTGTGTTCCCATTTGTAAACAGTGATTATGTGCAAGACAGGAAGTCACATTGTGACGTCCCATCGACTGAGCCCACTGTAAAGTCCAGTAGCCGGTGCGCGTATTTATGATCAAATGATCACATCACATAATTGCAGTGAGCGCATGTGCCAGCCCCGGCCATGGCCATCTCACAAATGGGCACAAAGATGTATCGTCAGTATCTGGGTAATACATGACTTCTATGTTTACTTTACTAGTTAGGGGTGTGGATATCACAGTTCATATACCAGACACAACCTTGCACATTATAAAATATATAGGTAGCATGTCAAAGTGCACAAACTAATGGCCTAAACTATCATCTGGGGTACTAATATACAATGAATAAATGGAAAAAATAAAAATAAATTGGGGTTCTGGTTGTGTACAAGTTTGTGGGACTCACCATCTACCTCCATGTTATCACCTGATCACTCTCTGGACACAAAGTCCAGGTGTCAATGGATGTCACCAACTACAGTCCACCTAAGACCACCTGCACCGATATATCAAAGGGTAGGAGAGACAAGTCAGTGAGGTGTACACTACCTCCCACAGCCTACATCATCCTAAATATTATCCTATTGGGTGTCACTTAATCCCCCTAAATAAACTGCATGTCCAATTTTTGGACCATGACACATTACATAATAAACAATATTATATTATTATATCATAACAATATTATATCATATTTATGTTTATTAATAGGACCATATAAATGCACCAAAAATAATTCTGTACACAAAAAGCAGTTCATGTAAACTTCGCCTACCTTTGCCTAAGCAATGGAATCTCATAGGGAAGTTGATACTATTAGTGTGTAATATCCTGTGTTCCCGACTTCGTTGCTGCCTGGTAAGGTTAACTATTTAATAATATGTGTGTGTATGTGTGTGTTTGAGGGGGGGGGGGGGGAGACTATGTCTTTATCCATCTAATTTTGTAGATCCGTCACCTCGATTCTACATCCTTGTAACAGTACTGTGAAGTTATAAGAAAAAAGGTAAATACATTATCATATTTATTATAGGAATGTACATCAACTTATCAAGCACAGGGAACAAAACCTATTTGAATGCTGAACTTACCAGTTATGTGTATAACTCAGCTTCTCTGGGTTCCTACTTTGAGTCTGTGTAGCATTGGTCCTTCCTCTATCTTACTCTACAATGTACTCATCTTTATAGCAATGTTTCCCAACCAATGTGCCTCCAGTTGTTGCAAAACTACAACTTCCAGCATGTCTGGACATCTAAGTTCTGTTCTGCCATGCAAGGAGCTGCAATTTTGCAACAGCTGAAGGAACACCGGTTGGGAAACACTGCTTTACAGGGAACTACAATAAAGATACAGGTCCCACTTGGATTTTGCTCCTGGTTATGGCTCTGTCCTCCCTCTGTGATGAAGAATGAGCAGAAGCAGTCGTACATAGTGTTGCTCGCGAATATTCGCAATCCGAATTTTATTCGCGAATATCGCATATTCGCGAATCCGCGAATATAGCGCTATATATTCGTAATTACGAATATTCGTGTTTTTTTTTTTTTTTTTTTTTTCACAGTACACATCACAGTGATCATCCCTCTCTGCTTCCAGCTTGTGTGGTGTAAAGAAGACTCTAATACTACTGTGTGAGACTGGTGTGCGAATTTTCGCATATGCGAATATTTGCATATGCTAATTTTCGCATATGCGTATTTTCGCTTATGCTAACTTTTGTATATGCTAATTTTCGCACATGTTAATTTTCGCACACGCAAATATTCGCATATGCGAAAATAAAACGAGAATATTACGAATATGCGAATATTCGCGAATATGACGAATATTCGTCCAGATATTCGCGAATTCGAATATGGCCTATGCCGCTCAACACTAGTCGTACACAGCTATGTATACTCAGTCCTGCCCTCGGGTGGAAAATGATTATGACATCACAGATATGATACACTATTACCTTCTGGGATTTCTATCAGGGCAGTGCTGCTCTGTGATTGGTTGAATCCAAAAAAAAATCTGTTACCTGAGGGATTTTTCTAGAAGGTTCATCAAAATGACAGTTTTCTGTTAGCAATGGAAATCCAAGTGAACTTCAACAGTCAGCTTTACTAATACTGTGGAGGTGTTATACAGTATTGGTTTCTTCCAACCAGACACTCTGTATATTTAAAGTTGTCCCACGAAGCAGAGTTAGTAAAATCAGACGTGTACAACATATAAATAAAATAAATAAATGTATATATATATATATATATATATATATATATATATAGAGTATACAAAAAAAGAGGATTGCAGCAGCACACATTGGTCAAAAAAATTGAGGCTCTTAGCGCACTTTTTGATCAAAACGTGTCCCCCATCCACCACGGGGAGGTGGCCTCATTTAGGATGGGAACCTAGCACAAATTCTGAGCCTAACACTCATCTATCCACTCACCTCTGCTGGGCATATAGCCTCTGACTGGGTGACATGCTGGATCCGTTTAAAACTCCACCTGTGAGAAAGGGGGAGGGGTGCACAGCTAAAGAGGGTGCCATTTCCCCCTGAATTGTACATACAAGAAAAAAAGAAAGATAGCCGGCACAACAGCCTAATACACGGGTGCACACTGCCATGGCATATACAGCGTATACAAAAAAAGAGGATTGCAGCAGCACACATTGGTCAAAAAAATGTATATATATATATATATATATATATATATATTGTGACAGTGCGGCAATGAAAGGGTGCATTTACCTACCTGATCCTGGAGAAACCTCCACCTGGGGCCTAATCAATGAGGCAGCAGAGAAGGGAAGTCTGTTTAAAAAAGCAGAAAAACAGAATAGTCTGGGCTCTCCCTTAGACAGAAGTGGCTGTTAGAGGGGAAGACATCGTGTCCTTTGCCAGGCGGGCACAGCAAGGGCTGCAAAGGACACAAGCGTGGATTCACGGTGTGAGAGCAGTGGCTCTGGTAACATACAGCAGGTAGCTGTATGAATGGCACTTTATGTTCAAATGTGAACTTTATTTTAAAAAGCTGCAGGACTCATTGTGTTTAAACTGGCAAAAAGCCCCCCAGTTAATAGTCGGGGCATGCTACATGTGTAGTGAAGTGGCTAGACGGCCTAGATGTTATTTTTATGTTTTGTATATTTTTGTTTATCCTGCAACCTGTTTAATAAACCTGGTGATGATCCAGAATTGCAGAAAGGACTTGCTGTTTGCCAGATTATTGTGAAAAAACGTGTCCTTTGGCTACGGCAAAGGATGATACCAGAGTGAAACCCCTAATATATATATATATAATCATGGGGTGCATGAATAGGGGCATAGATGCCCATGACAAGGAAATAATTCTACCACTGTACAAATCACTAGTCAGACAACACATAGAATACTTTGTACAGTAATGGGCACCAGTGTACAAGAAAGATATAGTGGAGCTGGAGAGGGTTCAAAGACGGGCAACCAGAGTAATACAGGGAATGGGAGGACTACAGTACCCAGAAAGATTATCAGAATTGGGGTTATTTAGTTTAGAAAAAAGAAGTCTTAGGGGAGACCTAATAACTATGTATAAATATATCAGGAGACCGTATAGAGATCTCTCCCATGATCTATTTATACCCAGGACTGTATCTATAACAAGGGGGCATCCTCTACAGCTAGAGGATAGAAGGTTTCCTCTAGACTAGAAAGAAAGAAACAGCCAAGCATTTCAGAGGAAATCATAGTGTTGCAGTATGGTCAGCATAAAATGTGACAAGTTCCCATTAATGTAAATATTTATATGCAAATAATTTATTTTTAAAAATTATATAGATACAAACGTCATTACGTTACCAGTCTACTTTTATCCTAAAGGGGAACTACGGTGGGAAAACATTTTTTCAAATCAGCTGGTGCCATAAAATTAAACAGATTTGTAAATTGCTTCTATAAAAAAAAAATACTTATCAGCCGCCGTATACTACAGATATACTTCAGAGAAATTTGTGAAGTTCTTTCCAGTCTGACAACAGTGCTCTCTGCTGACACCTCTGTCCATGTCAGGAACTGTCCAGAGTGGGAGAGGTTTTCTATGGGGATTTGCTCCTGCTCTGGACAGTTCCTGACATGGACAGAGATGTCAGTAGAGAACACTGTTGTCAGACTCGAAATAACTTTACAAATGTCTCTGTAGTATACAGCAGCAGATAAGTGCTGGAAGGCTTCAGATTTTGAAATAGAAGTAATTTACAAATCTTCAAAAGGCAATGAAGGAATGGAATGAATCGGCAACTCACCAGTCTTCTCTTCTGAAAAAGTTCCTTTATTCAAGCATACTCACAGCATGAAATGCAAATAGGGAGAGGGATCGGTGCAGGGGGGGTAAGATGTAGTAGGCGACAGATTCTGTTTCACTCGTTATACGAGCTTCATCCGGCCACTGATGGCCGGATGAAGCTCGTATAACGAGTGAAACAGAATCTGTCGCCTACTACATCTTACCCCCCCTGCACCGATCCCTCTCCCTATTTGCATTTCATGCTGTGAGTATGCTTGAATAAAGGAACTTTTTCAGAAGAGAAGACTGGTGAGTTGCCGATTCATTCCATTCCTTCATTGCCTTTTGAAGATATGAACTTTTTGTCAAGTATCAGAGCACCACCACATCTCTATTTATACTTCTCCGTATAAGCATCATACACGACTGCCCGTCAGAGCCTACAATAGCAGTGCCGAATATCACATCTTTGCTTTATATAATTTACAAATCTGTTTAACTTTCTGGCACTAGTTGATTTGAAAACATTAGTTTTTTACTCATTTGCACCGGAGTTACCCTTTAATTTACTATTTCAATATCTTAATGTGAAAATCTTACGTTCACAGTAATCAGTTATTGCAAGAAAACCATATGGTACATAAAAGGAAGATTTTAATCCCATTGTGTAGGACAATTTATCTTTAGACACCATAACAGATGGAAAGGAGCTGACATCTTTAATGATGAATACATAAAAATGACACAAGTAAATCAATAAAAATGATACATTTGCATTAACTTTGTACATCCTGGGGCTTATTTATAAAAAAGAATAAATGTGCGTAATGTGGTCTTGCTTGTAACAGCGTTTAAGCCAACTATAAACTTCTACTATTGCTTACTTTTGACTATACTCCTTAACCCTTTAAGGACATAAATGTAGGTCCGGGTGCCCTGGCATTTAACACACCAGAAAGTACATTAACATCATAAGGGGAATTCTGACTATGAATTAAAAGCAGTAGCTGCGCTGACTTCATAGATGGTAGATCTCTGCAAATGGCAGACATCATCGATCATGCTGATACCCGCCATTAACCCTCCTGATGCTGTGATCAATGCTAATCACAACATCTGAATGCTAAGATTCACCAACCACATCACCTGAAGGTTTATTCCAAGCATCTACTAGATTTTCAGTAAAATAATATTTTCTCATTTTATTTCTGATCTTTCCGTAAGTCACCTCCGATTTTGCATCCTTGTTCTATTGTTTAGTGTCTTATTAAAAACACTTCTCTCCTGAACCTCATTTAATGCTTTAAAATCATGTCTACCTAGTTCCCTCATCTTTATCCAGACTATACAGATTTTACTTTTTGAGTCCTGATTTTATGCTTATGCAGACCTGCCACAATTTTTGTAGTCTTGGAGCCCTTTTTATCAATATTTTTTTTGTAGATAAATGTCTATTTTTGGCAAGAGCATAAAGCATAACAAGAGCATTAAAAAAATTGTCTGTCTAGCCCCATATTACCCCCACCAGTATTGATGATACTTCCTTAAATGTTCCATATGGTACCCTTGAAACCCTGGTTATTAAGAGTTAACAATCTTCCTGTTAGACCCTGACCCTATGTATGTAGATCTGACAGATATTTACTACTTTTTTTTTCCTTAGCTCATCGTCACTTTACTGACTTTTGCTTGTATTATGCCTGGAATGATCTCACACTTCTTTAACATCTCTAGATTGCCTTCCTGCTTTTCTATATGCAATTTTTAGACTTTGATTTCCTGTTCCTTGTAATCAGTATGAACTGAACTTTTCTTGTAAGTACTGCTTATTTGTTTTATATTTCAAAATAAAAAACTTTTTTGAATTAAAAAGAGTAGAAACCAAATAGCAGGCTGGCACCTATAGCAGACAACTGAAAGTGTGCAATGCTTCTTGTTCTGTAATGTTTTGCCATTTTTCTCTTGCCAGTTTTGTAATTAATTATGTAATTAATTAAACCGCACGGTCAATGACATATGCGCAAAAAAATTCAAAAGTACAAAATAGCGTATTTTTGGTCACATTTTATATCATGAAAAAATGAATAAAAGGCGATCAAAAAGTCTTATCAATACAAAAATAGTACTGCTAAAAACTTCAGATCACTTCAGATGCAAATAATGAGCCTGCATACTCCCCTGTACGTGGAAAAATAAAAAAAGTTGTAGGGGTCAGAAGATGACAATTTTAAACGTATACATTTTCCAGCATGTAGTTATGATTTTTTTTCAGAAGTACGACAAAATCAAAAATATAAGGAGGGCATCATTTTAATCATGTGGACCTACAGAATAAAGATAAAGTGTCATCATTTTTACCCAAAAAATTTACTGCGTAGAAACGGAAGTCCCCAAAAGTTACAAAATTGCGTTTTTTCTTCAATTATGTCGCTTTTTTTTTTTTTAAGTTTCACCGTTGATAAATTGGTGGTGCTAAAAATAAGCCATCATATGGATTTTTAGGTGCAAATTGAAAGGGTTATGATTTTTAAAAGGAAGGAGGAAAAAACGAAAGTGCAAAAATGGAAAAACGCTCAAGCAGGGCTCTGTGCACTAAGGACAAGCAGGGCTCTGAGAACTGAGGACAAGCAGGGCTCTGTGCACTGAGGACAAGCAGGGCTCTGTACACTGAAGATAAGCAGGGCTCTGTACACTGAAGACAAGCAGGGCTCTGTACACTGAGGACAAGCAGGGCTCTGTACACTGAGGACAAGCAAGGCTCTGTACACTGAGGACAAGCAGGGCTCTGTACACCGAGGACAAGCAGGACTCTGTACACCAAAGACAAACAGGGCTCTGTACACTGAGGACAAGCAGGGCTCTGTGCACTGAGGACAAGCAGGGCTCTGTACACTGAGGATAAGCAGGGATCTGTACACTGAGGACAAGCAGGGCTCTGTACACTGAGGACAAGCAGGGCTCTGTACACTGAGGACAAGCAGGGCTCTGTGAACTGAGGACAAGCAGGGCTCTGTGCAGTGAGGACAAGCAGGGCTTTGTACACTGAGGACAAGCAGGGCTCTGTGAATTGAGGACAAGCAGGGCTCTGTATACTGAGGCTCTGTGATACTCTCCCAGCTCACACAGCAGAATGATTAATAAGCCAGGAGCCTGCACAGTGCCCTATTTGTCGTGCCCTTACTTCCTATATTTGGACTCCTCACAGAGACACACAAGCAATAACTGCAGGGACTGTATTTTTTCTTAGAAATATATACATATTTTAGCCAATGTATATTATAAACATACATATAATTGTTTAAACAGTAGCCAACCCCTCAAAGTTAGCATCAGTTCCCTGATACAAGAATGAGAATTAATAATAATAAAAACTGGATCGTGCTTTAATTAAATATGAAAATGTATATTTATTACACTGTTTAAAATATATATAATTTTTTGTCAGTATATCCTCTAAGCACAGGGCCCTTGTGCCGAAGGAAATTATATAAAATAGAATAAAAATAACAATATCAACAAACACCGATAACTTGCATAGAATGTAACAATTTTAATGTCACTTTGGATGATCCAGCCTCCGGTGATCCGGAAAGTGAGCTCAAGTCCTATAAATGTTGTAAATTCCAAAACAATATAGGTGAATAGGGTACATTTATAATTACCAGTCTGCAATATACTTGTCACCTGGACTTATGTTGTGAGGTCCGCACTTTTAAAATGGTAGCAGACGCTGGCATGCGTCTTAGCGGCGGTCAGCCTGCCACGGACCAGTTGGAAAATTAGCCGCTTTCAGAAGTTGAGATCCACACTTTTGAGATGGTACCAGACGCTGGCATGCGTCTCAGCGGCGGTCCGCCTGCCACGGGCCATTTGGAGAAATACCCGCTTTCAGATGTTGTTCGTTGTAGGTGGTATCTCAGCAGAAGAACAGGTGTGGGCCTCTGGAAAACTGAGTTGTAGGTGACGTCACAGGTGCTTGGCAGCGCTACCTGGAAGATGGTCTCAGGGATCGTCTGTTGATTTGCAGAACTGGATCGGAGGTCACCGGTGGATAATCGAGTATCGGTGATGTAGGATAAACCTAGACGCGTTTCAGGGCTCTCATATGTTTTAAACACGGCCCTTTCCTCAGTAGGCTTGTATGTCTCTTTGAAGCATAAGATCCTTTATATATTTTTCGGCCACAATCAGGTAAATTACACAAAGGTGATGCTTGAGATAGTCAAAAGACTTGAGATGGATCACTGCGGTGGGGTTTAATATGTAAAACACGAGATGGCATTGACATCAACCAATGGGTTAGTAAATGCTTATAGCAACAGTATACTCAAAAGACAAAATAATCACAGTATTAATATTAATTAATACTGTGATTATTTTGTATTTTGTGTGGTATTGCCACATACATAAATGTCCGAACTATTAAATTATAATGTTAATTAAACCGCAAGAGTAAAAAAAATTCCAAAATTTAGAAATGCGTATTTTTGGTCACTTCATCTACTAGAAAAAAATGAGAAAAAAATGCAATCAAATGTGCCATCAAAATAAAAATGGTCCAGATAAAAACTTCAGATAATGGCAAAAAAATGTTTATAAAAATGTAAAAAAGTTATAGGGGTCAAAAGTGGACAATTTTAAACATTCAAAGTTTGGTACATGTAGTTAAAATAATGTTAAAGTAGTAAACCTATATAAATTAGGTATCCTTGCAACTGTATGGACCTGCAGACTAAAGATAAGTTGTAATTTGTACTGAAAAATGCACTGTGTAGAATCGGAAGCCCCCAAAATTTACAAAATGGTGGATTTTTAAAAGTTTTGCCCCACAAATATTTTTTTCTGGTTTCGCTATAGATTTTGTGGTAAAATCATTGAGTAAAATTGGTGGTGCAAAAAGGCAAGGCCTCATATGGGTCTGTAGGTGGAAAACAAAAGTGAAAAAATGAAAAATGGTTAAACTTACAATAGGATTATTCTTGCATTTAATGGTTTATTTTAATGTAAATTTGCTTTAATATTTGGGCTGTTGATATTTTTTCTCTAGGTTGTGAGTTTCTAATGTGCTATATACAATATAGATCTGTCACAAAATAACTGCTTCTTACTGGGCTTTACAGGAGCAGTTGCCAAAAAATAAAACAAAAAAAGAAAATGCTCCATTCTTTAATATCACTTAGTGCTCTCCAGTTATTGACTGTATCTCACATACTTTTTGCACTACTCTTCCCACTTCTACTGAAAACTCTAAGCGCTCTTCCCTCCATTTGAGCTGCTACCTCGTGCACCGGTACTGAAAGGTGAAAGAAAGAGGAAAGCTCTTGGTTAGAGATGAGCGAAGTTACAGTAAATTCAATTCGTCACGAACTTCTCGGCTCGGCAGTCGCTGACTTATCCTGCATAAATTAGTTCAGCTTTCAGGTGCTCCGGTGGGCTGGAAAAGGTGGATACAGTCCTAGGAGAGAGTGGCCTAGGACTGTATCCACCTTTTCCAGCCCATCGGAGCACCTGAAAGCTGAACTAATTTATGCAGGCTATAGTCAGCAACTGCCGAGCCGAGAAGTTCGTGACAAATCAAATTTACTGTAAGTTCGCTCATCTCTACTCTTGGTATTACGATTATTATGTGCATAGGGACTCTGTAATGTGCAGTATACATCAGCCAGTATATATATATATATATATATATATATATATATATATATATAAACAGAAGGTTTTGTCACAAAACATTGTTTCATTTGGTATCTTCTCTGCCACAGCCCAGTAACTTGTTTGTTATTTGTTTTGGTTCTAAGAACATTTAGTGTCCAGAGTCGCTTGAAAACTTGCATTCGAGGGACCAATGTTAAAATAAGTCTTGAAATGTTAAAATAAGCCCTTGGCATGTTACATAAT
This sequence comes from Hyla sarda, assembly GCF_029499605.1. Lineage (NCBI taxonomy): Eukaryota > Metazoa > Chordata > Amphibia > Anura > Hylidae > Hyla > Hyla sarda. Next base: position 157,856,901 of record NC_079190.1, read on the forward strand.
GCAGACAGCTTCATGTTCCTTATTATGAGAATGATCTTGGAGTGTCACTTTAAAATCAATACCTTAACAGTGCTGAATCCCCTTTTTTCATAGAGCATATTGTGCTATGAGTATTAAATCTATTGACGTACAGATTGATCACGTCTGTATTTCAGCAGGCATCAGAGATGATAATAATTCACTGACATAATTACTTGTACCTCAGATTGATTTGTCAGAGAACAATAAAGCATGCACATTACAAGGAGTTAAAACAAGATGTATTGTTTCTTTGTGCATGAATAATGTACCTTTTAAATGGAAAATACAAAATTACATTTCAGCCTCCGGGATATTTGTAGTATTACCTGTATTGGAGTATGCCATTAGATATTTTGACAAGTTCTACTTTTATTTTATAATAATGTCTGTTAAACAAAAAAGAAGTAACTGCTAATACAGAATCCAAATGACTTCATTTCTTTAGGAAAACAATGGCGGGTCATAGCAATAATTAGGTGTATCATACTTTACAGCTCAGAACATTTTTTCTTAATGTCTAGGTGATATATTATTCGATGGCAGCTCAGAAATGTTAATAGATGCTAAGAACGTGTTTTCTAATAGTTCTTTGATTCAGACTGTGACAGGGCTGCCCCATAATTCCATAAACATAAGGCCCACTAATCCCTTTAGTTGACGGATTATTATATGGGCAGGCTCGATGAGTAATTGAGTTTTTCAGCTAATACTTTGCTTGGAATTTAAATGAAGAATGACTTGATATTTATGCTACTGCACTTCTCCGCTCTTGTAATTGATTTATTATGGAATAACCTGTTGGATTGTTGACATTTTGCAGTAACCTGCGCAATGTCTTTATCCGCAGCTAGAAAGAATTCTGTTAAAGTGCTTGTTTTACAAAATAGAAACTTTAGAACATGTACTTAGCTGAGGGAAACACTTACCGTATATTTAAATAAAAGAAATACAATTGCAGAGATGGAAACATTCATACATAGCCAATATGCATATTTTCATAACATTAATCATAATGTACTATCAGCAGACATTTTCTAGTGTCAGGTACTCTTAAATGGGTACTCCGCCCCTAGACATCTTATCCCCTATCCAAAGCATAAGGGATAAGATGTCAGATCGCCGGGGTCCCGCTGCTGGGGAGCCCCGGGATCACAGAGTTTGCTCTGTGTGTAATGACGGGCGATGCAGGGGACGGAGCAGCGTGATGTCACGGCTCCGCCCCTCGTGACGTCACGGCCCGCCCCTTTCAATACAAGTCTATGGGAGGGGGCGTGGCGGTCATCACGCCCCCTGCCATAGACTTGCATTAAGGGGACGGGCCGTGATGTCACGAGGGGCGGAGCCATGACATCACGCTGCACCGACCCCTGTATCGCCCGTCATTACGCACAGAGCGAACTCGCTCTGTGCTGTAATGATAGCGCAGTGCCGCAGCAGTGATCCCGAGGCTCCCCAGCAGCGGGACCGCAGCGATCTGACATCTTATCCCCTATCCTTTGGATAGGGGATAAGATGTCTAGGGGCGGAGTACCCCTTTAAAGCATACCTGTCAGATCCCACACACACAAAAACTGTTACATGTTACTCAGTATTTAATCTTGATCATGTACATGTAATTTGTTTGTATCTATCACCAATATTTCACTAAAAACAACATATTACAGGTCCTTTTAATCTCTCTAGAGTAAGGGGATATCTCCCTCTCTTGCCTGCTCTGTGATGACACCTCCCCCTCCCTCACTCTGCTGACTCACTGCTCTTGGGAGCGAGCCTGGCAACCCTGATCTGTAACCCTTCCCTCTCTGGTTGTATGCTGTACACACATACTCACACACAATGATCATTGGAGATTGCCTGTACTCTACCACCAAAGACAATATGGTGAATATTTAACTTACATCTTCCTAAATAAGTGCAAAGGTTTAGTGCCAAGTATAGTGGTTTCCTATGCCATTTATGTGTATCACTCTTTGCCAGTCCTGTAATGCAAGGATTTTGGAATAGTTGGAAGTACAGTGTTTGGATAATTTTTTTTTGCAGCTGTGTTGCCTTCAGCTGTGTGCCTACAGCTTTTGCAAAACTACAACTCGCGGCATGCCTAGACATCCTTCGATGGTCCAGGCATGCTTGGAGTTGTAGTTTTGCAAAAGCTGGAGGCACATGTTTGGTAAAACGATGTGTTACAGCAAAGATGCTGCAAGCTGTGTTCCTCCTGGAGCCTTGTCAATTACCCATCTTGTGTCCATGATCCTTGAACACACCCATGCTGCTGTGGGACTCATCAGTGTCCAAGGAGGTATAGGGACCCCTAGTGGTGGGATTTTCAAAGGCAGTTTTCTTTAATAAAATGTAAAAAAAAAAAATGTTAAAAAGAAGTACATTAGGAAAACTATTATTTTGCCAAGATGTACGACATATACAAAGTTTTTATATCTGACAGTGCCCATTTAAATGAATTCCAGTATGAATGAACATGTATTGAGAGAACATATAAACTTGTATTTGCCAGATCAGATTGAATTTCAGGCTATGATCTCTAACCTGCTATTACTACCAACATAACCATTCTTAATTTATGTTACCTCACAACTGACAACCCCAATACAAACTATTGTCTAAAATCTAAATTATTTTATTGGTGAAGAAGCACCCACTGGTTTATCCGCATTGTATTACCTTTATTAAGATACATAAACGAGTATCCCCTGTGAATTTTATCTTGATGGCCTATCTCTTAATGATAGGCCATCAATGTGTAACTGGCAGGTACAGACACCTACTCCCCCCCCCCATCCTTCCAGCCAATCAGCTCAGTTAAATACTTACAGCTTTGACATATACTCAATGCTTCGCCCTCTATTGTAGTTGTGGTGCAGGGCTACTGCAGTGCAGCTCCCATTCACTTCAAGGGTGTACTGAGAATAGGCCATCAGCTTAAATTCTCAGAGAACCCATTTAACCAAACTTAACATTTAAATCACTAACAGTGAATAACAATAGTTTACTTATCACAGTCTTCTTTCAAGAAGTGGGATACATTAGGCAGCAAGTTAACAGTCAGTTCTGTTTGTTCAGTGAGCTGCAAGGGCTAAATTGTGGGTCAGAGCCTCTTCAAAAGAGATGGTTTTGTGGGGTGCTCCCTATATGAAGCCATTAGTATTTACCAAAGTGGTCCAAGGAATGACAATCAGTGAACCTGTGAAAGGGCCATGGGGGCCCAAGGCTCACGTATGTACATGGTAAGTGAAGCCATCTAGCCCGATCTGACAGAAACACTGCTGTAGCTCAAATTACTGAAAAACTTAATGCTGGAAATGACAGAAAACTGTCAGAACACACAGCATTTCATGGCTTACTGAATATGCTGCTACATAGCCCAAGGTTGGTCACAATACTTATGCCGACCCCTCTTTACTGCTGATGTCACTTACCATGGCCATTTGAATATCAGAGCTAAATCACGGAGAGGTGGAAGATGGTGGCTGTTCTAATAAATCATTCTTTCTTTGACATTATATGGTCAGCTGTACTTATGTATCTTCTTCCTTTTCATTGTTCTGTTGGGAAAAACAGAAGGCTGTATGTGTATAATATTTTACACAACACACCTACCTAACATTATTGCAGATCATCCCTTCTTGGCAATGTTATTCCCAATGGTTTAAGGAACATGACATAGAGATCAAAATGGAGATTTGACTTCTGAATTCCCAAGATCTCAATACAATTGAACATCATTGGTAAATGTAAGTGCTGGAAAACCAAGTTCTATCAATGTAGGTCCTACCTCATAATTCACAGAATTTAACACCACAGGCCCCCTTATTTTATGTTATAGATTATTGTTGTGTGTGCCTTTATCAGGATTGTACATTGGGGATAATTAAATTAAAACAGTAAAAGCTCTTTGAGAAATTGCACTGAAAATGGTCTTCTATGGGGAGTGACATTATAAAGAAAAAATGAGCATAATGCAAAATGTATGATAAACTGAAAATTCATCACATAAAAATTGGTCTGGACAAAGCAAAGAGATGGTATTCTCAAAAAGGTAGTCTTTTGGAGAGATTTCCCTGTATATTATTGTGATTACATTTATCAAATTAAATATTTTCAGTACCTTAAGATTCAGAACGACATTAAGATAAATAAAAATAAAAAAGAATATTCAAAAAGAAAGAGAATAACCTAAGCAACACCCCTTAAAAATACAAAAACATTGTTTTTGGCATGTTACCATTAATCTTAAAAATATATTCTGTTAGTAGCAATAGTATAGTTCACTTAATTATTACATTTTCCACCCAAAAAATATTTTTGTGTTTAAAATAAGAAGATATACTTTAAGGAACTCCATGAGATCTGTACTATAAACCTAGTTGCCAATCTCACAAAGTATAAGCACAAATGTAAGAAACTTGGAAACCCAGAATTTTTGCAAAGAAAATATATCAATTTTCTCTAATGAAAGTATGGATGGATTCTCCCGGGAAAGCTAGATGGATTGAACAAACTATCTCCCCTGTTGTTGAAGATAAATGATGCTGTCATTCAGACTTCCTCTAGCCATGGTTGGAGGTGGCAGTAAAATGTCTGGTTTCTCAAGGTTGCAAAACAATCCAACGGCCTCAGAAGACACACATCCGGCAGCTCCATAATATTTAATTACAATTATACTTAATTACATGTTGTTGTTAGGCTATGTGCGTACCACAAATCGAAATGCTTTCATTAATATGGCTTACCTTAATTGTTTAGCCAATATATATACCTTATTATATACTTTAAATTCTAGTTGGAATCATCAATACATTTTTGTGCATTATTTTATACATAAAGCTTTGACAATGGTTGTGAAATGGACTGTCGAGTATTACTGTTGAGTGTATAACTTTAAAACAAATTGTAATCCACTTATAGTATACATAAAATCTGAGTTGCATATGTACAAATTTTACTTGACCAGACTTTACTTTACCATCCGTTTGCTCCACTTTATACTAAGTCTGGCACAATGACACTGTATTAAGAATTACTGCCTTGCAGCACCGAGACCATATATTTTCAACTAGGAACTCTGTACGTCAAGATTTGTTTCCGATTATTTGAAGTATAATGTACCTTGTCACTTTCTTTCAAGATTTAACCCAAAGACAAATTTGCTGAGTTTACAAGAAAAATATCTCTGATGTCTAGAGATTGTGTACAGATGTTTCAGAAATAACAATAAGGGGAACAACACTAGATGATATTTTTAGTAGAGTTGATAAACTATTCAACAACTGTGTGGTGCAGGTACGAGTTATGGCTGGGGTGCAAGTTACTTTCTTACTGGAACAGTAACTTTACACTTCTGAACAACTATGTAAAAATACAAAAATGTCAGGTTGAATAGGCCCTAGTGCAAGATCTTTAGGGGGGCAGATGTAGGTTAGGAGGCACTGGACCAGTCAATTCACCAGGTATATACTACTAATAAAGTGAAGATTTGAAGAATAGTAGGATAATAGCAGCGATGACAACTCAAGACTTATGACAGGTCAAATACATTCAACATTATAATATTAAAAGTATATATATATATATATATATATATATATATATATATATTTAAACACTAAATAACATTATAATATTCATAGATTTCTGTGTAATTTCTACTATGTCATTCTGTATTTGTTGACAAATGTAGTGCTATTACCCTAACTTATTAACCCATTGTCCTTATTTTTATTACATTTTTTTTGTATCATCACTTTGGTGAGAATTCATCATTCATTTAAAAAAAAAACATTGTGGTAAAAAAGTTCCAGAACTTTTGTGCAAAAGGGGTCAAAAAGTCGTACATTTTTGCACAATGCACTTGGACTCAATCAAGCAAACAAATTGAATGTGGTGGGGCATGGTTAGCTTTTTGCAGTGGTCATGGATTTATCAACTGTGACTTCATAAAAATTTCCACAAATGTTTGCGTAAGCACCAAAATGTTTGCTCAACGTCACACCAGCACAGACGACACTTAGAAACTTGTCTACATCTAAGCTTATTTGCTATTTTTAAAAAAAATGTGCACCTTTTTGATAAATATGGGGGAAGTACACAGGATGTATGCTTAGTCAAAAGGGAGTAAAAAGAACTTAATTTACAGAATACAAGAAATATTTTTTTGACTGTCTCTTTTGGTTGTCAACCAGGCAGATCCCACAGTTGGGGTATCTACATTCATTAATCAGTAATCTGTGTCTTTTATTATTATTGTAGTGTTATGTTTTTCTGCTACCCACTTGCCTTCTACTACATGAAGTCCTATAGTTTGACTGTAATCCCCATGCTCTTCTCTGTAGTTATTGTTTTGGTTCCTTGATTTCAGCCTCCATAATTAGTCAGTATTCACTCCTCCATTAGAAGCCTTAGGTTCCTATGATACCCCCCATGCTACTTGTTGTACCATTTCACACTAATACTAGTAGTTTTAACTAAGATGAGCTGTTCTTTTACTTGGTGTCTAGGGGGGACATTTATCTAGATATTTAGAGCCTTTTATTTGCATACAAAAGTTGCACAAAAAGTCACACTTTTTTGTGCAACTTTTGTAACTAAGCAAAAAGTTACAAACAGCCTTACCTAAGCAAATTTCAGTTTTCACTTTGCAATGGTCACGTATTTATGATGTGCGAAAGTCGCGCGTAGGCAAAAAAAAAAAAAAGTCTGCTTTCCAGAGAATTAAATTGAAAACATTATTCGATTAAGAACTGCTGTTTTTCATTACTATTTAAGTGCATTTTTCTTTTCATTTAACACTGTGTAAACCCGGTCACAAACATCTAAATTGTGTCTGGTCTTAAAAGCCAAAAAATATCCTGGGCATGAGGAGGTTCAATGGCTTTTGAAGGGATTTTATTATTTTAATAAGCCGTCTTATTCCTTAAGTATAAGACATTTTTTTAATTTAAAGGGGCTTACTGGGCAGCAGAGTTTTTGTGTAATCCGACTCCTGGCTTTGTGAAGACACCAAAGAAGCTAAAATCCCTTTTCTCACTCCTCCCAAAGTGTTACGTTTTCCAGGCACTGCTGCAATCCTTATATTCCGATGATGCTTCACAGCAGGGACCTGAAGACTTGACAAACTCAGTGGGTTGGTCAGTAAAGCTTTTTAGGTGTCTCCACTGCAGCCTAAATATACTGCCTCCCTTTAATAAAATACCTCCTCAGTCCATACAACATACAGAATACATTATCAGCATTTAGCTTTGGGAGTCGTAATTCTGATTTAACAGAATTACAGAGAAACAGGAAAAAAGTGTTTCTTGTTCTGGTGGACCCAGCATGTCTATGCAGTTAATAAATAGCCTACTGATATCAGTCGCAGCTGTGTAATGCTTCCATTATGCTCTATGGTGATGTTGCACTGATAGGACCCCCAGCAACAACTATGATCTGTGACACCATTTAGTGAGACACTCGTAAATAAACCAGAGCTTACTTGTGGTGGTCATATATGTATTATAAAAGGAAATGTAGCATCACAATATTTTTTATTTTATATTTAAAGCTCTTATTGCTTATTAAAGGAGATATGCAGCACTGATACTTAAAAAAATAACTTGATAACCTTGTAAAGACCTATCCAGCAAGATGTGTTTGGTCAAAATTGGTGCAGCAGATCTCTCCCAAAGATCCCTCTGTTTGCAGCATGGAGGGAGATGGAGACTGATAAAAGACTACATTTCCCAGGATCCTCCTCTCCTACTTCCTGTAAGCTGCTGCCCTCCCCCTGCTCTCCACACTGGAAATTATAACTAAGTAACGCCCCACTCCTCCCATATCCCGTCCCATCCTAATGAGGTCCCTCTCCCCACCCTCCCTTTGTCCAATAGAAATGCAAGCTGCATGCTGTGTGCTTTGCTGAATCATTACAGCAGTGTTTCCAAACCGTGTGTGTGTCCAGCAGTGGCAAAACTACTACTTCCAGCATGGCTGGACAGCCAAAGGCTCTATTACATGTTATACAGTACTACTGTAAAGAACGCCGGACATTGGCTGTCCAGGCATGCTGGGAGATATAGTTTTGCCATGGCTGGAGATACATTGTTTGGAAACCACTGCTGTAATATGTTGAGTGCAGGCACAGAAGTTCGCAGCTTCATCATAGCGGTACCAGCATTGTTTATTGCAGTAAACATGTAATAGAGTTTTACAAACTGTCTCCAGCAGTGGAAAAACTACAACTCCCAGCATGCCTGGACAGCCTTTAGCTGGCCGGACATGCTTGGAGTTGGAGGCACCCTGTTGGGAAACACTGTAGTCTGAAATCCACTTGCTGTCCCATCAGAAGCTCAAACTATTGTTGTGCCTCCCCCAACTGCTTTACACTGCAGCTCTTCTCCATCACATCATAGTTAGGCCCTTTTCACGCTCAGTCGCTAACAGCCGTCATGCTCGCATTGTTTTGTTGTTTTTGTTTTTTTTAGTCTTTGAAGGCAGTTAGCAAGACTGGAGCCCAATGGGCAACAATGTGTCCCGACGTATCCCATTGACTTTAATGGGGTCTGTCGGGTGCCATTATTTTTGGCGGCGAATAAGAAAAAAATGGCTATTGCAGTAATTTTTCTCCCGCTATTCTCCTAACAGGCGTCACACTGCTGTGTTAGAACAGCACTGTGAAATTAGCCTTAGACTCTAATAGAGAATAGAGCTAAACTACACTTGCAAACCGTAAAGTTCACACTGCCGTTATGACACAGCAATGTGATGCCGTTAGGAGAATAGCGGAGAAAGATTACTGCATTAGCCATCTTTATCTCCCACTATTCGCCACCAAAAAGAATGGTGCCCGACAGACCCCATTATAATCAATGGGATTCGTCGGGACCCGTCATGGCCTGACTTAAAAAAAAACAAGGGGAGCCTGACGGCCATTAGCAACTGAGCACATGGGCAGTGTGAAAAGGGCCTAAATATGATGTGATGGAGAAGAGCTGCAGTGTTAAGCAGTCGGGGGAGGCAAAACAATAATTTGAGCTTCTGATGGGACAGCAAGTGGATTTCAGACTACACCAGTGTTTCCCAACAGGGTGCCTCCAGCTATCGCAAAACTACAACTCCCAGCATGCTCGGACAGCCCAAACCGTGCAAGATATATATATATATATATATATATATATATATATATATGTATATATATATATATATATATATATATATATATATATATATACATATATGTGTTTGTTTGTGTTTTTTCACATTTTTAGTTTCATTTACTTCACAAATACAGTGACCTACGATGGCCCCGACATACGATAATTTCAACATGTGATGGCCTCTCAGAGGCCATCGCATGTTGAAAGCAGCATCAACATACAATGCTTTCGTATGTTGGGGCCATCGCATAAATGGCTATCTGGCAGCGCAGACTGCTTCAGCTGCCACCGGATAGCCGTTTACGGTGCCCCGTGTGCTTTGGTGATGGTCTCCTACCTGTCCTCGGGGCTCCTGAGAGTCCTCTTCGGGATCCCCTCCATTGTCGTCATCACGTCGCCACGCACGCCGTCCCGTCATGCAATAGGAGTGGCGTATGTATTGACATGATGGCGGCGACGTGAGAGCGACAACCCCGGGCAGCAGAGATATTCTGGAGCGGCGGGGATATCATGAGGACGCGGCGACAGTGATGGAGGGCCACATCCATGGCAGCGCTGACAAGCGGCGAGAACAGGTGAGTACAACTTCCTATTCTTTACATTGCACGGATCCCTCAACATACGATGATTTCAACAAACGATGGTCTATTTGGAACGGATTACCATCGTATGTTGAGTGCCCACTGTATTTATTTTTTCTTTCCACATTTTTTTCCCCACCAGCCAAATGCCGACTGGAAATTATGGGGGTTGTAGATTCGCAATGAGGCTCCAAGTTTTTTTATTTTATTTATTTTCATCTTTTAATAAAATGGTTAAAGAGGGCTTGTGGGCGTGTTTTTTTTTATAATAATTTTTTTTTTTTAAACATGTGTTTTCTTTATTTATTTTACAGGCTTAGTAGTGGAAGCCGTCTTGTTGATGGAATCCATTACTAAGCCAGGTGCTTAGCGTTAGCCCCAAAACCAGGTAGCGCTAACCCCCCAATTATTACCCCAGTCACTGCCACAGGGAAGGGAAGGGCCTGTACCAACAGGCCCAGAGCGTAAAATATGGCTCCTGGGCCTATGCGGTAACAGGCTGGCGTTATTTAGGCTGGGGAGGGCCAGTATCAATGGTCCTCTCCCACCCTGGTAACATCAGGCTGTTGCCCCACAAGCCCTCGTCAACCATTTTATAAAAAAACTAAAAAAAACAATGGTCATCGACGTAGACCCCGAATCCATGGTAGTCCTCTGCATTCACGTATCTGGAAAGAGAAGAAAAGAAAAACACAAAAAAATGATAGTACATTTTGGGGACTCTCCCCGGGGGAGAAGGCCCACAAAAACAGTGATGCCAAACAGGGAGCCTTCAGATGTTGCTAAACAACAACCCCCATCATTCCTAGACAGCCTATATATAACTTTTGTTTCTGCTGTATGGGAAAAGCAATTGTTGTGCGCTGCATATCTCCTTTAACATCTATAGCAGTGGTCTCCAACCTGCGAACCTCCAGATGTTGCAAAACTACAACTCCCAGCATGCCCGGACACCCAACGGCTGTCCGGGCATGCTGGGAGTTGTAGTTTTGCAACATCTGGAGGTCCACAGGTTGGAGACCACTGATCTATAGTAATGTTATAGACGTGTATAGAAAAACAAGCACATATTTATTTATTGAACATAGCATCCTCCTAATTTTATTCAATGCTACATCTACAATGACAGCTTCTCAAAGTCATTCAATCTGTTGCATTAATCTAAAAAAGACAAAACTGGGCTAACGTGCTCCAGGCGTGAAATATGTTATATTGGGTTGCCAAATTCTTGTATTTTCACCCTCCACTGCTATATTTAGTATGTCTGTTGATGTTCAATTATGATTATTTATGGGGCTCTGCAATTTAATTGACTTGATGTTAAAACAATGGGGAAAAAAAACCTGTTCAGTATTAAAGGGGTATTCCAGGAAAAAACTTTTTTTTTTGTAGATCAACTGCCTCCAGAAAGTTAAACAGATTTGTAAATTACTTCTATAAAATTTTTTTTAATCCTTAACCCCTTAAGGACGCAGGACGTAAATGTACGTCCTGGTGAGGTGGTACTTAACGCACCAGGACGTACATTTACGTCCTAAGCATAACCGCGGGCATCGGAGCGATGGCCGTGTCATGCGCGGCTGATCCCGGCTGCTGATCGCAGCCAGGGACCCGCCGGCAATGGCCGACGCCCGCGATCTCGCGGGCGTCCGCCATTAACCCCTCAGGTGCCGGGATCAATACAGATCCCGACATCTGCGGCAGTTCGCGATTTAAATGAACGATCGGATCGCCCGCAGCGCTGCTGCGGGGATCCGATCATTCATAACGCCGCACGGAGGTCCCCTCTCCTTCCTCCGTGCGGCTCCCGGCGTCTCCTGCTCTGGTCTGTGATCGAGCAGACCAGAGCAGAAGATCACCGAAAACACTGATCTGTTCTATGTCCTATACATAGAACAGATCAGTATTAGCAATCATGGTATTGCTATGAATAGTCCCCTATGGGGACTATTCAAGTGTAAAAAAAAATGTAAAAAAATGTAAAAGTAAAAGTAAAAAAAAGTGAAAAATCCCCTCCCCCAATAAAAAAGTAAAACGTCCGTTTTTTCCTATTTTACCCCCAAAAAGCGTAAAAAACATTTTTTATAGACATATTTGGTATCGCCGCATGCGTAAATGTCCGAACTATTAAAATAAAATGTTAATGATCCCGTACGGTGAACGGCGTGAACGAAAAAAAATAAAAAAAAGTCCAAAATTCCTACTTTTTTAATACATTTTATTAAAAAAAAATTATAAAAAATGTATTAAAAGTTTTTTATATGCAAATGTGGTATAAAAAAAAAAGTACAGATCATGGCGCAAAAAATGAGCCCCCATACCGCCACTTATACGGAAAAATAAAAAAGTTAGAGGTCATCAAAATAAAGGGATTATAAACGTACTAATTTGGTTAAAAAGTTTGTGATTTTTTTTAAGCGCAACAATAATATAAAAGTATATAATAATGGGTATCATTTTAATCGTATTGACCCTCAGAATAAAGAACACATGTCATTTTTACCATAAATTGTACGGCGTGAAAACAAAACCTTCCAAAATTAGCAAAATTGCGTTTTTCGTTTTAATTTCCCCACAAAAATAGTGTTTTTTGGTTGCGCCATACATTTTATGATATAATGAGTGATGTCATTACAAAGGACAACTGGTCGCGCAAAAAACAAGCCCTCATACTAGTCTGTGGATGAAAATATAAAAGAGATATGATTTTTAGAAGGCGAGGAGGAAAAAATGAAAACGTAAAAATTAAATTGTCTGAGTCCTTAAGGCCAAAATGGGCTGAGTCCTTAAGGGGTTAAAGAATTATCAGCTGCTGAAGTTGAGTTGTTCTTATCTGTCTGGAAACAGTGCTCTCTGCTGACATCTCTGCTTGTCTCAAGAACTGCACAGAGTAGAAGAAGTTTGCTATGGGAATTTGCTTCTACTCTGGACAGCTCCCGAGACAAGTGTCATCAGAGATCACTTAGACAGGAAAGAACAACTCAACTTCAGCAGCTTGTAAGTACTGAAAGGGTTAAGATTTTTTAATAGAAGTAATTAAACTTTATTTAACTGTTTAACTTGCTGGAGCCAGTAGATATATAAAAAATGTTTTTTTCTTGGATAATCCCTTTAAGTTAAACAATTCTTGTAAGGAAGCAATGTTTACAGCAAACTTCATGTATGTGTAAGATATAATAGGACTTGAGCAAGTTCATATGAAGGGAAAGTTCTAGGAGAGATGAGGTGCACCATAGAAGTGAAACAGTTGCCCGATCTGGTCTCTTTTACATTTCTAAAGGACATTTCAAAAATGAGAAAAGGCAAAAATGAGATAAGGGGGAAATAAAAAAAAAATGTTTAACACTATAACTGATACATTTCCTTCAGTCTGAACTTTTACATCAGTCTTGAATAATTTTAGGCTGAAGATTACAGTGGTAAAGTAAAACCGTATGACATTTAAAGGGGTACTCCGCCCCTAGACATCTTACCCCCTATCCAAAGGATATGGGATAAGATGTCAGATCGCGGGGGTCCCGCCGCTGGGGACCCCCGTGATCTCGGCTGCAGGACTCACCTGTTGCAGCTTCCGGAAATTGAGGGGGCGGGGCTTGACATCACACGGGGGCGGGGTCGTGACATCACGATCTCCCGTCACCGTGGACGTGAGGCATTAGGATGAGAGCCTCTAGCGCTGCCGGAAGCCGCAACAGGTGGGTGCTGCAGCCGAGATCCAGGGGGTCCCCAGCGGGGGGACCCCGCAATCTGACATCTTATCCCCCATCCTTTCGATAGGGGATAAGATGTCTGGGGTGGAGTACCACTTTAAAGCTTTAGGTGTATCCAAGGAACACAAGGCTGCTTGCTGAAAGGGTGAAAGTGGTCATTATTATATAACGACTTATAAAACTTTAGTTACGTTCCTATTTGCTTTTAGAAGCTGTCAGATTTCTCATTGCTGATGATGTTCCTTCGGGATATTATTAGCAGTACAGTAGCACACCATAGCACTGCAGCATTGCACTTATAAGATTCATTGAGTGTGAAACTATGTGATACAACCTAGCCTGACAGATGAAAATGAAGTCTGCCACAAATTTATAGATTTATAGGGGAAAAAACATGCTTCAAAACATTGAAAGTTCAGAACTCTTGCATTAAATGATTGTCATGAAAGTATAACACTTATTAGTTTCCATTAATATTGTAATACCCGTATTTTTCGCCATATAAGATTCTCCGGCATATAAGACGCATCCAATTTTAAAGGAGGAAAATCTAGAAAAAAAAGATTCTGCACCAAATACAATGTAAAGTATAGGACAGTGATCTTCATCCTGCGGACCTCCAGATGTTGCAAAACTACAACTCCCAGCATGCCGGGACAGCTGTTGGCTGTCCGGGCATGCCAAGAGTTGTAGTTTTGCAACATCTGGAGGTACGCAGGTTGAAGACCACTGGTATAGGAGGTAATACTCACGTGTCCCCACCGCTCCCGACCCGTCACCGCTTGTCACCGCTGTCCTGGATGTCGCCCTCCATCGCTGTCGCTTCGTCCCCGGGGTGTCCCCGTCGCTTTCGAATGTGTCTGCTGCCCGGGATCCTTGCTCTCCATCGCCGCCAACAAGTTGCTACGCACGCAGCTCCTATTGGATGACGGGACGGCGTGCGCCCCGTCGTGATGACGATGAAGGAGAGCGCCGGCCATGCAGGGGATTCCGTCACGGAGCAGTCATTCGCCGATCGGACACCGAGGAGGCATGTAAGGTCCCTCCCAGTGTCCTGTAAGCCCGACTGAGCAGCCGGGTTAGTTTCACTTTCGCTTCAGACGCGGCAGTCAGCTTTGATAGCTGCGTCTGAAGAGTTAACACAGGGCATCACCGCGATCGGTGATGTCCTCTATTAGCCGCGGGTCCCGGACGTTGATGGCCGTAGGGACCGCCGCGATATGACAGGGTTTTAATGTGTATTTGCTGTATAAGACGCACCAACTCTTATACAGCGAAAAATACGGTAACTCATAAGGAACCATGTGCAACAGTTTCTCTTTGTGCCCCCTTGCCCCAATCTCATATTGGTTGCTACAGAATGTACAAATAACTAGAGCTGAAACAACTTATCAATTAATTGGCAACTATCGATTATAAAAGTAGTTGTCAACTATTTTCATAATGGATAAATCAGCTTGTGGATTAGTTTGTAAGCCAACATATAAAGTTCACATACACTTAGCGATTATCATTTTGGATATATGTAACTGTTGTCCTCGGCCGCCTGTTTAGTGAAGAGGGGGCCCAAAACGCACCATCTTCTGCTTCCTGCAGCTCCTTTCTGCAGCTGTTGTGAGTTCCCGGTTGTCAGGCTTTGTGCTAAAGGCCAGATTCACAATAGTTTCAGAGAGAAGATGTAGCAAGTAGAAGAATATATGTGCTGCTGTGGGCACATAGGATGGACAACCAGGGAATGTGCTGCCCCTTCTATCTGGCCACAGGTAAGAAACAGATATAGCCCCTACTAGTGATGAGCGGCATAGGCAATATTCGAATTTGTGATATTTTGCAAATATGTAGAAGAATATTCATCCTAGGTTCGCGAATTTTGCATATTCGTTCACTTTTTCCATGTGAAACTCATAATTAAATTTGTATAGTGCACGATTATATCTGTGGGCAACAAGAGGGATGTTGCTAACCTCTGACAACTGTATTTGCATCCTTCTCATTAGCACATGAGCTAAAAGAAGGGAGGGATCAGTGTCCTCTGAATGTAACGATATTCGCGCATATTCATATATACGAAATATTCGCGCTACACACTGACTCACAAAGTAAATAATATTGGAGCCTTCTTTGGACCACAAGCTGGAAGCAGGGAGGGATGATCACTTTTTTTTTTTTTTTTTTTTTTTAACTTTGTGAAGTGTACTTTGAAAAAAGAAAAACAAATATTTGTAATTACGAATATATATTCGTAATATACGATCCCACAAACTCTCTCTGAACACACAATGCATCCCTTACCTAAAACAAACAGAAGACCTTCAGTCCGATCCCCTCCTCTCATTATCTCCCTCCCTGATACAAATCAATAACACAAATTATCTTTTTCTCCACTATGGTTATATTTATCCGATTAGGCGATTAATCGAAACAATAATTGGCCAACTAATCCATTATGAAAACAAGTTACAGCCCTACAAATAACCATACAGCGCAAAAAAAATAAGTAATATAATATTCCCATTTAGTAGAATAACCAAATCAGTGCAACCATACAGTTTTCTAAATTTCAATACAATACAGCCACTTATCCCTGAAATGTTAGACTTTTATCAAGCCCAATTCTTTATTGGTTGTAGCTGTATTTTAATAAAGAGCAAATAAACAAATAACTTTTAATGCATTATGCATGTGCTGGATGATAAATCACTTGCCTAATCTTTGTCTGGCTACTTTACTCAGAAGCAGATTCATGTGCGCTGAACCAGGAATTTGCACTGATAGTGAGCTGGTTAAATTTTAGTGTTGGGCTACATTCACATCATGTTTATGGCATACGGTTGTCATATCAGTTTGTTGTTACCCTAAATGGGAACCGAAAAACTGACACAACCATATGTATATTTATGCTCAATGCGTTTTGCATTGAGTTCAATGCTGTAAAATCCATTTACGTTTTTTTTTTAACATCAAGAGAGATGCCCAAAACCATAGTAGACCACAGTTTTGTGCATGGGAAAAAAAACGTACAAGATCAAAATTATACACAAGCCGATACATCTAGTTGTGTACAGTTTTGTATGGGATGTACAGTGCTCAAGTAATATCAAAGTATAGTGACCAAATAAAAAGGTCATATTAAAACGGAAATGACAGGCTCTTCACCTATACTGAACCCAATAATCTGAACCCAATAATAAACAGGTTCTTCACTTATACTGAACCATATTATAGTTAGGGTGAACAGCATTACAATGAAGGGTCACTTATGTGAATTGGTGAAGTATTGCAGGAATTATGGGGGATATTTATCAATAATGGTCTTGGATAGATAATTTTTGTGTTTTGTCTAGATGCATTTTTTTTGGCGGTGCTGCTCCAAATTTATCATATTGTCGCAGTGACCATGATATGTATTGCTCAGATCTGTACCCAGAATTTTAATACATTTATAATAAAGTTTGTTTGTGTGTTTCATTTTTTATTATCTCTACGTTTTTTATTTTTTTTAGGTAATACTACTACACCCAGCATGGAACAGACTGTTCCATGATGGGAGTAGTAGTACCTGTACTAATAGACATATCACCCCAGGTGTCACTCCTGACACCCAATGCGATCGTCCATAATATAGCAGAGATGTGGAGCGGCTCTATACAGCGCTCGCATCTCTGCACTATACTCCTGCCAGTGATGTGATATTTTTCACCCAGAGTGGTGATTGGCCGGATGGGTGCAGCCAATCACCACTCTCAGAGGGAAATATAAATGAGTGATGTTCTATTCACACCACTGGCCGACCACAGTTCAGAGCAGAAATGCAATAGAAAGGACGATTGCAGGTATATATATATATATATATATATATATATATATATATATATATATGTCACGATGCCGGCTGGCAGGAGGTGGATCCTCTGTGCCAGAGAGGGATTGGCGTGGACCGTGCTAGTGGACCGGTTCTAAGTCACTACTGGTTTTCACCAGAGCCCGCCGCAAAGCGGGATGGTCTTGCTGCGGCGGTAGTGACCAGGTCGTATCCACTAGCAACGGCTCAACCTCTCTGACTGCTGAAGATAGGCGCGGTACAAGGGAGTAGACAGAAGCAAGGTCGGACGTAGCAGAAGGTCGGGGCAGGCAGCAAGGATCGTAGTCAGGGGCAACGGCAGGAGGTCTGGAACACAGGCTAGGAACACACAAGGAACGCTTTCACTGGCACAATGGCAACAAGATCCGGCGAGGGAGTGCAGGGGAAGTGAGGTATAAATAGTGAGTGCACAGGTGAACACACTAATTAGAACCACTGCGCCAATCAGCGGCGCAGTGGCCCTTTAAATCGCAGAGACCCGGCGCGCGCGCGCCCTAGGGAGCGGGGCCGCGCGCGCCGGGACAGGACCGACGGAGAGCGAGTCAGGTACGGGAGCCGGGGTGCGCATCGCGAGCGGGCGCCACCCGCATCGCGAATCGCATCCCGGCTGGAGGCGGTATCGCAGCGCACCGGGTCAGTGGATCTGACCGGAGCGCTGCAGTAGCGAGAGTGTAGCGAGCGCTCCGGGGAGGAGCGGGGACCCGGAGCGCTCGGCGTAACAGTACCCCCCCCCCTTGGGTCTCCCCCTCTTCTTAGAGCCTGAGAACCTGAGGAGCAGACTTTTGTCTAGGATATTGTCCTCAGGTTCCCAGGATCTCTCTTCAGGACCACAACCCTCCCAATCGACTAAAAAAAAAGTTTTCCCTCTGACCTTCTTGGATGCCAGTATCTCCTTTACGGAGAAGATGTCCGAGGAGCCGGAAACAGGAGTGGGAGAAACAAGTTTGGGAGAGAAACGGTTGATGATGAGTGGTTTAAGAAGAGAAACGTGAAAGGCATTAGGAATACGAAGAGAAGGAGGAAGAAGAAGTTTGTAAGAGACAGGATTAATCTGGCACAAAATTTTGAAAGGACCAAGATAGCGTGGTCCCAACTTGTAGCTAGGGACACGGAAGCGGACATATTTAGCGGAGAGCCATACCTTGTCTCCAGGAGAAAAAATGGGGGGAGCTCTTCTTTTTTTATCAGCAAATTTCTTCATGCGTGATGAAGCCTGTAAGAGAGAATTTTGGGTCTCTTTCCATATGGTGGAAAGATCACGAGATATTTCATCCACAGCGGGCAAACCAGAGGGCAAGGGAGTAGGGAGGGGGGGAAGAGGGTGACGGCCGTACACCACGAAAAATGGGGATTTGGAGGAAGATTCAGAGACTCTGAAGTTATACGAGAATTCGGCCCATGGTAGAAGATCTGCCCAGTCATCCTGGCGGGAGGAAACAAAATGCCGTAAATAATCACCCAAGACCTGGTTAATTCTTTCTACTTGCCCATTGGATTGAGGATGATATGCAGAAGAAAAGTTTAATTTAATCTTGAGTTGTTTACAGAGAGCCCTCCAGAATTTTGACACAAATTGGACGCCTCTATCTGAGACGATCTGCGTGGGCAACCCGTGAAGACGAAAAATGTGTACAAAAAATTGTTTTGCCAACTGAGGCGCTGAAGGAAGACCAGGAAGAGGGATGAAATGTGCCATTTTGGAGAATCGATCAACGACCACCCAAACAACAGTTTTGCCACGGGATGGGGGTAAGTCTGTAATAAAGTCCATACCAATCAGAGACCAAGGCTGTTCGGGGACAGGCAGAGGATGAAGAAGACCAGCGGGCTTCTGGCGAGGAGTCTTATCCCGGGCACAGACAGTGCAGGCTCGCACAAAATCCACGACATCCGTCTCCAGAGTCGGCCACCAATAGAAACGAGAGATGAGTTGCACGGATTTCTTGATGCCCGCATGACCTGCGAGATGGGAGGAGTGACCCCATTTGAGGATTCCGAGGCATTGGCGTGGAGAGACGAAGGTCTTCCCTGGAGGAGTTTGCCTGATGGAGGCTGGAGAAGTGGAGATCAGGCAGTCAGGAGGAATGATGTGTTGCGGAGAGAGCTCTACTTCCGAGGCATCCGAGGAACGAGAGAGAGCATCGGCCCTAATGTTCTTATCGGCAGGCCGAAGGTGAATTTCAAAATTAAATCGGGCAAAGAACAGAGACCACCTGGCTTGGCGGGGATTCAGCCGTTGGGCGGACTGGAGATAGGAGAGGTTCTTGTGATCGGTGTAAATGATAACTGGAAATCTTGATCCCTCCAGCAGATGCCTCCATTCCTCAAGTGCTAATTTAATGGCTAGAAGCTCTCGATCCCCGATGGAGTAGTTCCTCTCCGCCGGAGAGAAGGTCCTAGAAAAAAAACCACAAGTAACAGCATGCCCGGAAGAATTTTTTTGTAGAAGGACCGCTCCAGCTCCTACTGAGGAGGCATCAACCTCCAATAGGAAGGGTTTAGATGGGTCAGGTCTGGAGAGCACGGGAGCCGAAGAAAAGGCAGACTTGAGCTGTTTAAAGGCGTCTTCCGCTTGAGGAGGCCATGACTTAGGATTGGCATTCTTTTTGGTTAAAGCCACGATAGGAGCCACAATGGTAGAAAAATGTGGAATAAATTGTCTGTAATAATTGGCGAACCCCAAAAAACGTTGGATAGCACGGAGTCCGGAGGGGCGTGGCCAATCTAAGACGGCAGAGAGTTTGTCTGGATCCATTTGTAGTCCCTGGCCAGAGACCAAGTATCCTAGGAAAGGAAGAGATTGGCATTCAAACAGACATTTCTCCATCTTGGCATAAAGTTGATTGTCACGAAGTCTCTGAAGAACCATACGGACATGCTGGCGGTGTTCTTCTAGATTGGCAGAAAAAATCAGGATATCGTCCAGATATACAACAACACAGGAGTATAAGAGATCACGAAAAATTTCATTAACAAAGTCTTGGAAGACGGCAGGGGCGTTGCACAGGCCAAAGGGCATGACCAGATACTCAAAGTGTCCATCTCTAGTGTTAAATGCCGTTTTCCATTCATCCCCCTCTCTGATGCGGATGAGATTATAAGCACCTCTTAAGTCCAGTTTGGTAAAGATGTGGGCACCTTGGAGGCGATCAAAGAGTTCAGAGATGAGAGGTAGGGGGTAGCGGTTCTTTACCGTGATTTTATTAAGACCGCGGTAGTCAATGCAAGGACGTAGGGAGCCATCTTTTTTGGACACAAAGAAAAATCCGGCTCCGGCAGGAGAGGAGGATTTGCGGATAAAGCCCTTTTTTAAATTTTCCTGGATGTACTCAGACATAGCAAGAGTCTCTGGGGCAGAGAGAGGATAAATTCTGCCCCGGGGTGGAGTAGTGCCCGGGAGGAGGTCAATAGGACAGTCTTAAGGCCTGTGAGGAGGTAGAGTCTCAGCTTGTTTTTTGCAAAAAACATCCGCAAAGTCCATATAGGCCTTAGGGAGACCGGTTACAGGGGGAACCACAGAGTCACGGCAAGGAGTACTGGGAACCGGTTTAAGACAGTCCTTGAAACAAGAGGGGCCCCAACTCTTGATCTCCCCAGTGGACCAATCCAGGGTTGGGGAATGGTGTTGAAGCCAGGGTAGTCCAAGGAGAATTTCGGAAGTGCAATTGGGGAGGACCAAAAACTCAATTTTCTCGTGATGAGGTCCGATGCACATTAGGAGGGGCTCCGTGCGGAAACGTATGGTACAGTCCAATCTTTCATTGTTAACACAATTGATGTAGAGGGGTCTGGCGAGACTGGTCACCGGGATGTTGAACCTGTTGATGAGAGAGGCCAGAATAAAATTTCCTGCAGATCCGGAATCCAAGAAGGCCATAGTAGAGACGGAGAAGGTAGAGGCAGATATCCGCACAGGCACAGTAAGACGTGGAGAAGCAGAGTTGACATCAAGGACTGTCTCACCTTTGTGCGGAATCAGCGTACGTCTTTCCAGGCGGGGAGGACGGATAGGACAATCCTTCAGGAAGTGTCCGTTACCGGCACAGTACAGGCAGAGATTCTCCATGCGGCGTCGTGTCCTCTCTTGAGGTGTCAGGCGAGACCGGTCGACCTGCATAGCCTCCACGGCGGGAGGCACAGGAACGGATTGCAGGGGACCAGAGGAGAGAGGAGCCGGGGAGAGAAAACGCCTCGTGCGAACAAAGTCCATATCCTGGCGGAGCTCCTGACGCCTTTCGGAAAAACGCATGTCAATGCGAGTGGCTAGATGAATGAGTTCATGTAGGTTAGCAGGGATTTCTCGTGCGGCCAGAACATCTTTAATGTTGCTGGATAGGCCTTTTTTAAAGGTCGCGCAGAGGGCCTCATTATTCCAGGATAGTTCTGAAGCAAGAGTACGGAATTGTACGGCGTACTCGCCAACAGAAGAGTTACCCTGGACCAGGTTCAACAGGGCAGTCTCAGCAGAAGAGGCTCGGGCAGGTTCCTCAAAGACACTTCGAATTTCTGAGAAGAAGGAGTGTACAGAGGCAGTGACGGGGTCATTGCGGTCCCAGAGCGGTGTGGCCCATGACAGAGCTTTTCCAGACAGAAGGCTGACTACGAAAGCCACCTTAGACGTTTCAGTAGGAAACTGGTCCGATATCATCTCCAAGTGCAGGGAACATTGGGAAAGAAAGCCACGGCAAAATTTAGAGTCCCCATCAAATTTATCCGGCAAGGATAGTCGTAGGCCTGGAGCGGCCACTCGCTGCGGAGGAGGTGCAGGAGCTGGCGGAGGAGATGATTGCTGAAGCTGTGGTAGTAGCTGCTGTAGCATCACGGTCAGTTGAGACAGCTGGTGGCCTTGTTGCGCTATCTGTTGTGACTGCTGGGCGACCACCGTGGTGAGGTCGGCGACAACTGGCAGAGGAACTTCAGCGGGATCCATGGCCGGATCTACTGTCACGATGCCGGCTGGCAGGAGGTGGATCCTCTGTGCCAGAGAGGGATTGGCGTGGACCGTGCTAGTGGACCGGTTCTAAGTCACTACTGGTTTTCACCAGAGCCCGCCGCAAAGCGGGATGGTCTTGCTGCGGCGGTAGTGACCAGGTCGTATCCACTAGCAACGGCTCAACCTCTCTGACTGCTGAAGATAGGCGCGGTACAAGGGAGTAGACAGAAGCAAGGTCGGACGTAGCAGAAGGTCGGGGCAGGCAGCAAGGATCGTAGTCAGGGGCAACGGCAGGAGGTCTGGAACACAGGCTAGGAACACACAAGGAACGCTTTCACTGGCACAATGGCAACAAGATCCGGCGAGGGAGTGCAGGGGAAGTGAGGTATAAATAGGGAGTGCACAGGTGAACACACTAATTAGAACCACTGCGCCAATCAGCGGCGCAGTGGCCCTTTAAATCGCAGAGACCCGGCGCGCGCGCGCCCTAGGGAGCGGGGCCGCGCGCGCCGGGACAGGACCGACGGAGACCGAGTCAGGTACGGGAGCCGGGGTGCGCATCGCGAGCGGGCGCCACCCGCATCGCGAATCGCATCCCGGCTGGAGGCGGTATCGCAGCGCACCGGGTCAGTGGATCTGACCGGAGCGCTGCAGTAGCGAGAGTGTAGCGAGCGCTCCGGGGAGGAGCGGGGACCCGGAGCGCTCGGCGTAACAATATATATATATATATATATATATATATATATATAAATTAAATAGACAGTGGCACACCAGGTGTCAGCAAAAAAAAGGTGATTTATTCAAAAGACGTGTTAGGCAACGTTTCAGCTGGCTCACCCAGCCATTTTCAAAAATGGCTGGGTGAGCCAGCTGAAACGTTGCCTAACACGTCTTTTGAATAAATCACCTTTTTTTGCTGACACCAGGTGTGCCACTGTCTATTTAATTTTTCTGTGTTTTGGAGGGGTCCCCAACCTAGACCCGACACAGTAGGCACCCGAGCACCTTTTTTTTTACCCTGGATTGCTGCTTTCCTGCTCTTTCTATCTATCTATCTATCTATATATATATATATATATATATATATATATATATATATATATTTGTTTATTTATAGAGCCTACAGATTCCGCAGCACAGGTACTACTACTCCCAACATGGAGAACACTCTGTTCCATGCTGGGAGCTGTAGTACCTGTATTAATAGACAGATCACAGTGAGTGTCACTTCTGACACCTCCTGTGATCTGTCTATTAATGCAGGTACTACAGCTCCCAGCATGGAGCAGAGTGTGCTCCATGTTGGGAGCAGTAGTACCTGCAGTTAAGGAAAGATCACCATGGATGTCACTCTTGACATCCGCAGTGATCCTCCTGCATAATGTAAAGATGCAGACGGCCGCTATATACATGCACTGATGTATATACACATATTCTTATTTCCCACAGAGAGTTGTGATTGGCTGGAACCATCTGGCCAATCACAGCTCACTGCGGGAAATATGAAAAGGTGTATATATAAGGCAGTGCAGGGGACCATAGAAGAGCGGCCGGTCGCATCTATAAATTATACAGGAGGATCGCAACAGACCCGGGGTGATCTGTCAATTAATACAGGTACTAATGGGACGGTGAAGGCAGGTCTCCATTATGGGTAAGTGAGGTGCAGTATTGCTATTGTAGCATATTTTTATGCGCATGGGGCGTTCATTCATAGCGATCCACATTATGTGGTCGCATACCTAATGAAAAGAGGGCATTCATCCTCCCTATTGTTTTAGTGATTCTATAACCATACACCTATTATTGCTGCTGCAGTCCTCAAATGTATATTTAGTGTGCACTAGCACTGTTATTAATTGCTACCTGTCCCACCATCTTTTTTGGATTTGTTTATCTTTCCACACTCATTGATTTGGGTTTTAATGTAAGCTTTATATGTATTAGTTACAGTTGTGAATTTTCAAAGGATAAGAATAAAGTTATTTTCTTATCAGTAGTTATGGCTCAATTTTCCTTTCTGTGTACAATAATTGTTTACAGAGCTATATTGAGGCACTAATTAAGAGACTCTCAGCACCAAAGATATATGGTTAACATGCTGTTTAATTATAAGAAGGCATGGTCACAGTGCTGTTTATTGTTGTATCTACAGTGGGGATCAAAAGTTTGGGCACCCCAGGTAAAAATTTGTATTAATGTGCATAAAGAAGCCAAGAAAAGATGGAAAAATCTCCAAAAGGCATCAAATTACAGATTAGACATTCTTATAATATGTCAACA
This sequence comes from Hyla sarda, assembly GCF_029499605.1. Lineage (NCBI taxonomy): Eukaryota > Metazoa > Chordata > Amphibia > Anura > Hylidae > Hyla > Hyla sarda. Next base: position 157,881,434 of record NC_079190.1, read on the forward strand.
AAAGTTAGATTTTATTTCCATCATTTACACTTTCAAAATAACAGAAAACAAAAAAATGGTGTCTGCAAAAGTTTGGGCATCCTGCTGAGTTAATATCTTGTACTGCCCCCTTTGGCAAGTATCACAGCTTGTAAACGCTTTTTGTAGCCAGCCAAGAGCCTTTCAATTCTTGATTGTGGTATCTTTGCTCATTCTTTCTTACAAAAGTCTTCCAGTTCATTGAGATTTCTGGGCTGTCTGTCACGCACTGCTCTTTTAAGGTCTATCCATAGATATTCAATTATGTTGAGGTCAGGAGATTGTGAAGGCCATGGCAAAACCTTCAGTTTACGCCTCTTGATGTAATCCCCCGTGGATTTCGAGGTGTGTTTAGGATCATTATCCACTTGTAGAAGCCATCCTCTCTTTAAATTCAGCTTTTTCACAGATGGCATCAAGTTAGCATGTTCCCTGTGCCACTGGCTGCAATACAACCCCAAAGCATGATTGATCCACCCCCATGCTTAACAGTTGGACAAAGGCTATTTTCATTAAATTCTTTTCCCCTTCTTCTCCAAACGTACCTTTGCTCATTCGGGCCAAAAAGTTCCATTTTAACTTCATCGGTCCACAGAACTTGTTTCCAAAATGCATCAGGCTTGTCTATATGTTCATTTGCAAAGTTCAAACGCTGATTTTTGTGGTGAGGACGTAGAAGAGGTTTTCTTCTGATGACTCTTCCATGAAGACCATATTTGTACAAGTATCTCTTTATAGTGGAATAGTGTACCACAACTCCAGTGTCTGCCAGATCTTTCTGGAGGGATTGTGCAGTCAAATGTGGGTTTTGAATTGTTTTTCTCGCAATCCTGCGAGCTGTTCTGTCTGATATTTTTCTTGATCCTCCAGATCTTGCTTTAACTTACACTGTTCCTGATGACTGTCATTTCTTAACTACATTCCGAACAGAGGATATTGACATCTGAAAACGTTTTGCTTCTTATAGCCTTCTCCAGCTTTGTGAGCGTCAACTATTTTCTGTTTCAGATTTCTAGACAACTGCTTAGAAGAACCCATGGTGCTGATTGTTGGGGCAAGGTCAGATGAGTCTGGGCATTTAAAACCTTTGAGATTGACATCACCTGGTCTTCCCAGATGATGATTGAGAACAATCAATGACACTGGCAGGTCTCAGCTTTGCAAAGGGGGCAGTGCATGCTATAAATTCTGCAGGGTGCCCAAACTTTTGCAGACGCCATTTTTTTGTTTTTCTGTTATTTTGAAAGTGTAAATGATGGAAATAAAATCTAACTTTTGTTGACATATTATAAGAATGTCTTATCTGTAATTTGATGCCTTTTGGAGATTTTTCCATCTTTCCTTGGCTTCTTTATGCACATTAATACAAATTTTTACCTGGGGTGCCCAAACTTTTGATCCCCACTGTAGCTACTAATAGGAGTAGTAGTAATACCTAAAAAAATGTAAAAATTCAGAAAGAAAAGTGAAACATACACACACACACTACATTTTTATTATTGTTGGCTAAATTTTTAGTGCCCTGCCCGCACATATAAATTGATCCCTGTTTAAAAATTAATAAAAATGTTGTTATTAAAAAGATACATTGCGTTTTTCATGATACAGACAGAGGTGGCAGCAGAGAGCAATATGTCAGATTGGAAAAATCAACATGACTTCTTCCAGGGCATACAGCAAATGATAAATTCTGGAAGGCTTAAGACTTTTTTTTTTAAGAGGTTATTTACAACTCTGTATGACTTTCTGGCATCAGTGGCATTAAAAATAACTTTTCGGCAATACTCTCAAAGATATATGGGTGTCCTGAACCTAAATTGACTCACCATATGTGGCCTCTCCTTCAGCAGCAATAACTGATGCTCCCTGCAACTTACCCGGAAGTATAATGTTAGGGATGATGAGTGTTGTGGCAATGAACATTTTCATGGAAATAACATTCTTTGCTAGTTATTTGTATAGCTTTCATATTGTGGTAAATATCTGATACTGTTGCACATTCTCCATTCTATTTGATGCATGAAAGAAATAGTAAAAACATTTTCACTTTGTTCATCTAATGTTATTTTGAGGTTCACTGAACCAATGGTGACCTACGGTTTGCTGTAGATAATAACACTGACTGTGTCTATTCTGTACATTAGTATGACACACGGCTTTGGTAATGTCTCTAATTAATGTTCAATGAACCCTGACACATGTCAGTTTAGCCCTTTTCAAAATGTTGTTTTGGCACGCTGCCCCATGCCATCTTAGCTTCACACAATAAAAAAAGAAAGGATGCCTAGGGCTGTAGAAAATGTTATTCCTCCATTACTTTATTGTACATATAAAATACAGCATTAAAAGCTATATTATTTATCAAAAATACCAAGAAATAAAATAATAACCTGTATGAACACTGCTTGAGTTACTTTGATTTATTACTTGCATTAGTATGTTCACATTGTCATTGTGCTGCCATGACCCGTTCAGTCTGTTTGGCTCTTTTTTTTTTTTTTTTTGCACTGAAAGTACCTTAAACAGGTCAGAGACACTGCCAGGCCCCAATGGATCCCATTAACTTGAATGGAGTCTGTTGGGTGTCTAGAATTTTAGGGGAATAAAGTAGAGAAAAAGATTGGACATGCAGTATCTCCCGTTCTCCCAGTAGATAAAGTGATAGCGCTCCCTTTACTGGAGCACAACGACCATGTGACTAAGATGACTTAAATCATATTTGTATTTTGTCTTTTGCTCATGTTTTATATTACATATTTTACTTTACATGTTTTTTGTAAATTTTAAGTATTTTTTCAATTTTTACATACAGTACTAGGCTCATTAAAACTCTAGGATACTTAGTATTTAGAGGACAAATTAAACAAGAAAAATCAAAAGATTACCATACACCTAGTATTACTTCATACAACAAATCAGATCACTTCTTTAATTTTTCAGAGGCCTTTTCAAAAATGAAAGAAGCGATCTGATTGGTTGCTATGGGCAACTCAGCAACTTTTCCTCTGGAGAGGTTTTGATAAATCTCCCCCAATGTCTCTATTAAACAAGGTCAAGACTTTGCCAGTTTCCCCTACTTACGATCAGACACATTTTCATTTTCTTAGTACATGCAATTTTAAAAGTGATGACATTTTTTGTTATTTGGCTCGTCAAATAATTTTTGTTTTTTGTGATTGTTAGTCTTATTTTTATTGTTATTTTTATATTTGCAGTTGATTTTTACCAATTTGAGCAGCTGTGTTGCCATGTATGGAACAACTGCGAACTACAGGATTACATCATCAACTATCAGATCAATCCTGCTAGGTCACAGACCCATCTTATACCCTGTATCTGTATGTTGCTGCTAGTATTTATAGGAGATCATGATATATCATAGTTATCTACTTCTTATGAGGTTGTGTTCACACATTGAATTTCCTGCTGAGTTTTTCTTTTTTCTGTTATTTTCCCAACATTACGACAAAGGGATTTATTTTATCGCAATTGTGCAAATCACAGCAGAATTGTGTAAACTTTACTGTGATTTCAAAAAGTAATTGCAGCAGAAAGCCAAAATACAGAAAACGTGTGAAAAATGCAGTAAGGATTCAAAATGCAAACATAGTCTTAAGGCTTCAAATCTTCATAAAACACCTCAATTGTGATTATCAGCCGAATCACTCCCAAAGCCAAAGGATTAATGGGAAATATAGGCAGCATTATCAAGTCATTTCAATGACAGATTTGCATTCAATATGGAGCCTAATTCATACCAGCCGCATCGGTTAAAACAAGTTAGCACAAGGCATAAGAACCTCTACATTGTTCTCTAAAAATAGCCTATGCTGCACTATATAAAAAATAGTCTTGGAGTCTGATGCCCATTTGCTTCATATGATGTGGGAGTGTTTTGAGATGATGTGGGACAGTTGCTAAGGAGAGTATTTGGTTGTCCGTTTAATTTGCCTGCCTTGTCATGCATCTTGGGATACCTAGATGGTTTGGATGAGGACGGTGGCTTATACATTGGTACTAGTAGAATTTTATATCAGGCTTGCAAGCTGATTCCACAACATTGGCTGAGAGCATATCCACCTACTATTTCCAAGCTAATCAAGAAATTAAATCATATTATTAGGTTGGAGAAGGGTGTCTACCTTAAACATAAAGCTTTGCATAAATTTGAGCTTATTTGGGGACCCTGGATTGATACCCCAGGTCTGCTTTCCGTATATCTACGGAGGACCCCTATGGAGGTATTGTTGGGGAGTGTGAGATAATCTGCCTGCCTTTGTTTTCTGTTGTCTTCCCTATGTCACTTTTGTCATTTGTATCTTGTGGCTCAGTGTTCGTCCGGTTCACTACTGTGTTTTGAAGTTGTATGACTCTTTCTGTGTGGGGCCTTGCCTAAGTTTTCTCAGAAACTATTAGGGGTGTGCTCATCCGCACTTTCTGCGGACTTCCTGGGGTCCTTTTTCTACTGTTGTAGTTTACCTGATCTCTTTTCTATGATGTGATTGTATTATATCTATGCGACCTGCGGACCGCTATTGCACTATTTTTCTATTTTGAAAATTCTACTTCAATTCTTATGGGAGGGTAGGACACGTGACTTGGGGGTGGGGGGGTTGGCGTTCTGTATGGGTGGGGGGGATGAGGTTTATAGTTCTGTTTGTCGTTTGTTTATAAAATGCTAAATGTTCAATAAAAAAAATTCTGATTTAAAAAAAATGATAATAATAATCTTGGAGATCTTTAACATGCAATAATAAGCAACCCAAAAAAACATAATTATATACAAACATAGACCAATTTATAAATTTTCATTGCATTTCCTTTTAGGGTTATTGTGCAGGATCAATCGCATATATCTCTTTAACACTCATGGGAACTCTAAAGCTGTCAGTGGTATGTGGCAGCTTGTGTAAATGAGGCAGGGGAAATTGTATAGGAACTGATACATATAATGCTGCCATAGGTCTTTTTTGCTATTGCCTGTGACTTCTTTTGTCTTTACCCAGCTGATAAATGAATACTTGCTCCTGATTTAAATCTGCATTTTGATCTTCCGTTGCATTGACTAGCTCCTTCAGAGCAGAAATTACTGTATCCATTTTCTTCATTTGTTGAACTCTTGTTCTTCAGAGTTTCTCATCAAGATGGTTATCTTTGAGTACGATAGAAAGCTAAATGGCTCCAACCAAAGGGTGCAACAATTCACTGTAAAACAGGAGTAATGTTTTCACAATCTCTTTTCTAAGTTGGAGAGCATTCCCGAGAAGCAATAGCTATTATTGCAGATGATATATTAATATAGTCAGCTTATACTGCATTTAAAGCTAACTTTCCATATATACTTGGCTTGTTGTTATAAGTTCAAGTTGGTAGAAGAGAGTAATAAGCAATACAGTCTAAGAGGGTTTATAAATATTAATGGGTCTGCTAAAAAGTATTGATTCAGAAGTGGAGCTAAGTTTCCTGTTTGAATAGATATCTATGTGTGCTTGACTAAAAAGCTATTATACAGTGGGGCAAAAAAGTATTTAGTCAGCCACCAATTGTGCAAGTTCTCCCACTTAAAAAGATGAGAGAGCTGTAATTTTCATCATAGGTATACCTCAACTATTAGAGACATAATGAGAAAATAAATCCGTAAAATCACTTTGTCTGATTTTTTAAGAATTTATTTGCAAATTATGGTGGAAAATAAGTATTTGGTCACGTGCAAACAAGCAAGATTTCTGGCTCCCACAGACCTGTAACTTCTTCATTAAGAGTTTCTTCCGTCCTCCACTTGTTAAGTGTATTAATGACACCTGTTTGAACTTGTTATCAGTATAAAAGACACTTGTCCACAACCTCAAACAGTCACACTCGAAACTCCACTATGGTCAAGACCAAAGAGCTGTCGAAGGACACCAGAAACAAAATTGTAGACCTGAACCAGGCTGGGAAGACTGAATCTGCAATAGGCAAGCAGCTAGGTGTGAAGAAATCAACAGTGGGAGCAATTATTAGAAAATGGAAGACATACAAGACCCCTGATAATCTCCTTTGATCTGGGGCTCCACGCAAGATCTCACCCCCTGGTGTCAAAATGATCACGAGAACGGTAAGAAAAATCCCAGAACCACACGGGGGGACCTAGTGAATGACCTGCAGAGAGCTGGGACCAAAGTAATAAAGGCTACCATCAGTAACACACTACGCTGCCAGGGACTCAAATCATGCAGTGCCAGACGTGTCCCCCTGCTTAAGCCAGTACATGTCCAGGCCCGTCTGAAGTTTGCTAGAGAGCATTTGGATGATCCAGAAGAAGATTGGGAGAATGTCATATGGTCAGATAAAGCCAAAGTAGAACTCTTTGGTAAAAACTCAACTAGTCGTGTTTGGTGGAGAAAGAATGCTGAGTTGCATCCAAAGAACACAATACCTACTGTGGAGCATGGGGGTGGAAACATCATGCTTTGGCGCTGATTTTCAGCTAAGTGACCAGGACAACTGATCCGTGTAAAGGAAAGAATGAATGGAGCCATGTGTCATGAAATTTTGAGTGAAAACCTCCTTCCATCAGCAAGAGCATTGAAGATAAAATGTGGCTGGGTCTTTCAGCATGATAATGATCCCAAACACACTGCCCATGCCACGAAGGAGTGGCTTCATAAGAAGCATTTAAAGGTCCTGGAGTGGCCTAGCCAGTCTCCAGATCTCAACCCCATAGAAAACCTTTGAAGGGAGTTAAAAGACCGTGTTGCCCAGCAACAGTCCCAAAACATCACTGCTCTAGAGGAGATCTGCATGGAGGAATGGGCCAAAATACCAGAAACAGTGTGTGAAAACCTTGTGAAGACTTACAGAAAAGGTTTGACTTCTGTCATTGCAAAGGGTATTTTACAAAGTATTGAGATGAACTTTTGTTATTGACCAAATACTTATTTTCCACCATAATTTGCAAATAAATTCTTTAAAAATCAGTCAATGTGATTTTATGGATTTTTTTTCTCATAATGTTTCTCATAGTTGAGGTATACCTATGAGGAAAATTACAGGTGTCTCTCATCTTTTTAAGTGGGAGAACTTGCACAATTGGTGGCTGACTAAATACTCTTTTTTCCCCATTGTACCAGCAGAAGTGGAATTTATCTTGGTTCTTGAATTGAAACTTCACACAGATGAACTTCAACTTGCAGTTCAACCAAGCAAATTCTTCCAGTTCACATTATCCCACTCTACTGGGCTTAGAAAGAGAGGTCTCTTACCAGGCCTCAGAGTAGCCAGTCTCTTACTTTCTACTGGACTCCTTTTTCTCCAGGCTGACTCTTCCACAGTGCTCAATGATCCAGCAATAGCTCCAAACTTGAGTAGTCTTTCTCACTGACTTCTCTCCCAGTGACAAAATGTAGGCCTATTTGTGCCTTGTTTTTTAGTTTTTGTCAATATAAGCTCTCTAAACTAAGAAAAATAGAGTAAATGCAATAAAAGTTAGTAATCTGAAGATGAGACAAAATGAAGCAAATTTGCAAAGTCTGATGGAAGCTCCAAGGTCGTATTTTGCCAAAAAGGCCATTTTAGCATGACTAATGGACTGTGTACAATGAGGGGATTCCATTTTTGGGCCTCTTTTTCAGTAAAATCCGCCATGGAACTAGGTAAGAATAGGAATTTTAAATATAAGTTTTGTCAAGATATAAAATAAGGCATGTATATGTGGCAATGGAAAAATGTATCTAGTCATTGTATGTCACACAAATCCTTTAACATAATTGTAATAGTTGTCATAGAAAGCAAAACCGCTTTGATATGTTGCATTGCAGAGGCTGGGCTATTTTTCTACACAGTACCACAATAGAAAGCTGAGATATTAAAAAGAAGATTTCTTTGGAGACTCAGAAGATTATTCCCTCTGGAACCAAAGACATTTTAATAGAATAGCTTCTTAATTACACAAGTGTCCTTGATAACAGCGAGGAACAATTGGGTAGGACAGTATTGATTCTAAGCACTTCTTTTCCTCTTAAAAGATACTCTGAGCCAGCAAAATACTCACCAATAGGGAGATGAGTTGGAGTTTAACATAATTTAATCAATATGAGCCTCCTTTCATGGCACATAAAGGTGTCTGTATTCATTTAGCAATAAAAAATTGTCATTATCGGATTATAATGATTTAAAAGGGGAAGTAGTCCGGCTAAAATGGCGATTCATCATTTTTATATATATATAATTATCTTGAATATGTAAATTCTCTTGTAAATCTTTCATTCACCAAAAGAAAAATAGAATACAGCTCCACCGGAGCATTTTCTTGAATTCGCTGTCACAACGGCATATGCTGCGTTTATCATCTTATACTGTATATTAGCGGGGACAACTGGGATCGATTTCTGCTACTTACTATACGAGCTCAAAGGGATATATACTTCAGCATACAGTACTCTAGACACTATAACATGTCTGTTTAGCCATAAACATTACTTTGCCTGAAGATTTTGGATAGGTTTGCTATTCGTTAGAGCTTGATCCTGTAAAAAACAAAGTATACTGTGCAGTGCACTCATTTTTATTTGTTAATGTGGAACTCTATGTATGACGGATGCTATTGGCAAACATTATAAGTTATACATAAAGTGCATACATCGTAGACTACCCTTGTGTATACAGCCAATGGACACTGCTAACGCAGTGTAAAATTGGCTTAACTCTAACTTTTCCAAAACTTCTGGTTTAAAGTAGTTAATGATGTACCATGAGTGCTTCTACATGCTATATTTTCCCTCAATAGATAATTGTTAAAAGTAAATATGCTGGGTTATAGTGTAGTTGAACAGCATTACAACAAGTGGTAACTAACCTCAATTGGACTTCTCTCCACAATGTATGCAGAGAATCGGCTCACTGTGCTCCCCTGCCTCCTCAATATGCATCACTCTGTCTGCCCCTGAAATTAATCTGCTAATTTATTCACTCTAACGTCACTAGGGCATGAGAGCCTGCTGGGTGTGAGTGCTCTGCCCCCGTAGCAGAGCGCAGGCTCCCACGTCCATGTGATTTTCATGCAAAATCACCATTTACACACAGAAATGAGAGACATTTGGAGCATGTACACTGCCCGTGTCAAGGGGGTGTAAAGGAAGGATGAAAGAGGCTGGAAGAAGGATCAGCTGCACATGGAAGGAGAGTACTGCGGGAGAGCCTTTCTCACATGCACCTTTTAAACCGACTTGCAATACTGAAAGTAGCAAAAAATTAATTCCATCTCTTAGAGTATATGATTCGTAATGACGAATGTTTTTTTTTTTTTTTTTGTGAATATCTGCGAATATGCCAATATTTGTGAATATGCAAATAATTGCAAATATCGGCATTTCCAGTCAGAGAACACTGATACCTCCCTTCTTTTAGGTGAAAGATATAATCACACATGCAAACTATGCAAATTTCATTACGAATTTTCGCATGGAAGAAAAAAGAGAGAATGAACATAGCGAATATGTGAATTTCACGAACATAGGAAGAATATTCGTCCATATATTCGCGAAATATCGCAAATTCGAATATGGCCCCAGCCGCTCATCGCTAGATGTGACATATATATATATATATATATATATATATATATATATATATACAGTGGTCCCTTAAGTTACAATATTAATTTGTTCTAGGATGACCATTGTATGTTTGAACCATTGTATGTCGAGACCATAACTCTATGGAAACCTGGTAATTGGTTCTGAAGCCCCAAAATGTCGTCCGAAAATAAGCAAAACAAAAATAAGTAGATAACTTAGGCTGGGTCCACACTACGTTTTGTCCCATACGGGAGCGCATACGGCAGGAGGGAGCTAAAACCTCGCGCTCCCGTATGTGACCGTATGCGCTCCCGTATGTCATTCACTTCAATGAGCCGACCGGAGTGAAACGTTCGGTCCGGTCGGCTCATTTTTGCGCCGTATGCGCTTTTACAACCGGACCTAAAACCGTGGTTGACCACGGTTTTAGGTCCGGTTGTAAAAGCGCATACGGCGCAAAAATGAGCCGACCGGACCGAACGTTTCACTCCGGTCGGCTCATTGAAGTGAATGGCATACGGGAGCGCATACGGTCACATACGGGAGCGCGAGGTTTTAGCTCCCTCCTGCCGTATGCGCTCCCGTATGGGACAAAACGTAGTGTGGACCCAGCCTTATACAGATAAAGCAAATCCTTACATATAGAAGTAAGAAAGAGTTGCTCTAAGCTGTAAATCCCTGTCTATGTAGAGGACAGGAGCTTCTTCAGGGTCCTGTACAGTACGCACAATGGGGAAGATTTATCAAAACCTGTCCAGAGGAAAAGTTGCTGAGTTACCCTTGGCCACCAATTAGATTGCTTCTTTCATTTTTCTGAGGCCTTTTCAAAAACGAAAGAAGAGATCTGATTGGTTGCTATGGACAACTCAGCAACTTTTACTCTGGACATGTTTTGATAAATTTCCCCCAATGTCCTAAAAAGTAAAATGGAGCCACCCTCACTTGGGGTCCAAAGGAGCAGCTAACCTTGGCACAGGTAAAGAGTAACAGAACATGTAGTACCACCCTGTACTGTAGGTGGCAGTACTAGACAGCCAGTTGGTGCATACGTTTCAGTAATACAGGGGTTTTACCAGTGAAATGCCCATTCTGATTGGTCAGTTCTTCCAGCCATTGACATGTTTCGCAGATGTGGACTGTCCGTAGCATTGTATGTTGAGTCTGCTTTGAAGTCACAATGGTTGAGTTATATATATATATATATATATATATATATATATATATAGATACATAGATAGATAGGTAGATATATTGTATGTGGGTGGGGCTAAAAGCTGTTGGTTGGGTATATTTTAACATTTTTATAAATGTATGCATTTAATCAATTTAGTTTTAACTTTATGTATTTTTTTTTAATTTCTTTATTAATTTTTTGCTTTGTTCTTTCACCTGTAACTGGAGCTTACATATTAGCCCCAGTTACAAGGGGATTGCAGCTTCTGACAATCTCTAGAGAGCTGGTCTGGGTCTGCTAAGTACTAGTATCAAGCACCCAGAGATCACATGATAGCCAAAATGGAATCAGGAAGTCTTATGGCCATCTGCTGGGCTATGTATTCTGTGCCCATAGTGTGCTGTGTGTAGAGTGATTAAAATAGCAGGAACAGTAATAAACAACCTCTGTCTTCTCTCTGGAGGGTCTGGCTGTAGCTATCGTGCAGAAACACAATTTTCAGTATTATAGATCCTCCATGCAGAGTCACTTGTGGAACGGCCTGATGTTTATCATCGTTCAGTTGTCTGCAAGTGATGAAAGAAGTATTGACATTTCTTTATTTGTAAAAATAAAATCTTCTTTAAGTGCTCAGCTGAAGTTTGCACTGGACCATGACTACTGGGGAACATTATCATGCATAGGATGATAGTCTGAATAGGAAATACTACCTATACTGTTTAGCATGCAGAAGGAGTATTTTTGATCCAGACTTGTTTTGCCCTGCATAACAATTCACATATTAGATTTTATCTAGCAAAGGCTGGAACTACTATGCAGTGCCTGTATTGGAAAATAATCCCAGATATTGCTAGTTTGCAATTTTATTTAATGGAGATCCAAATGCATATGGAAAAGGCCTTTAAAAAAAATAGTATGTAACCCTTAAAACTCCCTCTAGTGGTGGATGCAGACTGTTAGATTTGTTTTAAACTTTATTTAAAGCTGCATAATGGGAAGCAGGTGATAGGAAGTTCTGTATCAGAACAATAGAATTCTGATTCCTATAGGCATAGCTTGAGAAAATGAATTGGCATGGACTTTTGGACTTAAATTAAAATGTAGATAAACCTCATTCATGTACGTCACAATTTCAGAAAATTTGGGGACTGGAGTGAAGGGGTGTCATGAGTCACAACAACAAAGAAAAAATAGGGAAACAGGTCAGGAAACAAATGGTTAACCATGAGTACTGACAAACGAACCCGGGAGATAAATGGTCAGGTTTACAGAGTTCTGACAAAGAGGGAACCACGAAGAAAAAATAGCAGGTATCCAAAGCACTGACAAACAGAAAACAAAGAAAATATAACAGGTATGGAGTGACTAAAAAAATATAACATTATTTATCCCAATTAATAACTGATATTACAGAAAACGGTCATCTAAGCTGTCAAATAATATCAAAGTGACCAAAGTCTTACCTACCGTATAATTGTATCAATTAAAACCACAGCTTTCCTGGCAAAAAACATCCAGTCTAAAAAGAAAGAAAACATTCTGCAGTAAAATAGGTATAAGAAGCAGCAATATCAGAATATGGTAGTACATAGTAATGTTTTTATTTTTAAAAGAAGTAAAACACAAAAAACTATATACATTTGCCATTACTGAAATCAAACTGACCAATAGAATGAAGATAACATAATTAAAGGTAAAGGCCAAGAACAGGTTAGCTTTTTCTCCCATTCTACTCCATAAATATTTTTTATGGTCCATAGAAAGTTAAAAAGTGCAACAGAAAAGACCTTGTCGATGGAAAAATGAAAAAATGATGTCTTTTAGAAAGTAAAGAGGAAAAACTAAAATGCCATTGCCAAAAATCAACACAGCAGGACATACAAGGAAAAGTATTCTTTCTTTAATTCTTTATATTGTGACCTTAGAGAACTTGCATAATGAGCCATAGTAGTGATGTATGCAACAAGTTAATTAGCCCTGGCATCTTACGAGCAGAATGTGGGAATTGATCAGCATTTAATCATGGATAACTCTGCTGCACATGCACCATGCTGGCATTTTGACATCAGAAATTCTTGGAAGAGAAATTTAAGAAGGAAATTTCTGTTTGCCAGGAGAGCTATTTTTTGTGCCTTTTAAAGCACGCCAGTGCAAGTTCAGGTATCACATTCTCAGAGGCACTGATGAAGAAGTATGTAGAAGAACATTGGGCAACAATTTAATTGACTCTGCTTTGTTAGCGTTTTCCTGTGTTACATTATGCTTTCATCCCTAATTCTGAATCATTGAGCTAACTGAAGAAGTTTAAACCTAGCATTACCATGTGACCATAAAGTTCCAAAAAAGTATGCCCAAGCCAGCAATATTCCCTTTATCAAATTACCTGACTTTGGATTCAGACCAGTGCTTGGAGCTTATGCCAGCACATAAACACCTGGTATCTCTAAAAAGATTTTTCTAATGCTTAAATTGTGTTCTATTTCACCTTGAAAGACCTCAGCGTGAAAACCTGCAGCTCCATAAGAAGACACAAAGCGAATTTCAAAATATAAATAGCAGACTATGAAATACAACAAAAATGCTTAAAGTGTACCTGTCGCCAACAAAAATTTTTGATATAATGTAGATAATACCATTATATGAATGTTTGTAATATACATTGATTAAAAAATGTGTATTTTTGGGGTGAAAAAATGCTGTCCCTGCAGCTACTGCATGTGTGTGTTTATGAGGATACATGTTCCTACAAAGTAAAAGGGACCCTTTAGTGCTATCCCCATAGTCTTACAGTAAAATAGTAGTAACGTAACTATGTCCCAAAAATAAGTGGAGCAGTGCAGACAACAGGCTTCAGTGGCATGATACAGGGAGACATGCTGACATCAATGCATTGTGCCTATATCCTATCTGATGGTAGATGAAGGGGAAAAGGTGCTTATGGCCATAGTATTTAAGTATCCCTGATAGGTGGTGGTTTTAACTATGTAATTCCCCTTGCATATGCCTTGAGCTTTATTGTATTTATTTATTAATTATTTAATCATGTATTAATTATGTTAATACAAGGGCATTAGTGGTACATCTGAGATCCACACAATTATTGGCAACAAATATGTGAGCAGGGATTATGAAGACATTTTTAGAACAGTCCCAGTTAAAGGTATACTCCGCCCCTAGACATCTTATCCCCTATTCAAAGGATAGGGGATTAGATGTCTGATCACAGGGGTCCTGATCTCGGCATTCGTTTGCAGCGTTGGGTGCAATGCTGGAGACTGGTGACCTTACGGCCATGCCCCCTCAATGCAAGTATATAGGAGGGGATTTGACAGACGTCACGCTCCTCCCATAGACTTGCATTGTGGGGGCGTGACTGTGACGTCACGAGCGGGGCGTTCGCTCCATGCAATGGATGTCTGGGGTGCTGCAGCCGCCACTGTGGATCCTCATGATCAGACATCTTATCCCCTATCCTGTAAAGGGGATAAGATGTCTAGGGGTGGAGTACCCCTTTAAAACCATATGTAAAGTGCAGTTTTGTATGTGTTAACATTTACATCAGTTGAAAAAAGTGACAACAATGATACAAATCAAGAGCCTGATGATTAGAATTTAGTGTTCAGGAAAAACTGCATGCTGTGTTGAAAAAAAATATTCAAGGACTCTATAGTGACAGGGATGGTTCCTCAGGACTGGCGCATAGCAAATGGGGTGCCAATATTTAAAAAGGGGTCAAAAGGTGACCCCGGGAATTACAGGCCTGTTAGTTTAACCTCCGTTGTATATAAATTGTTTGAGGGTTTTCTAAGAGATGCTATTTTGGAGTAAATAAAATGTTTGGCCCCATATCAGCATGGCTGTGTAAGGAATCGGTCCTGTCAAACTAACTTGATCAGCATTTATGAGGAGGTGAACTCCAGACTGGACCAGGGGGAATCGCTGGATGTCATATATCTTGATTTTTCTAAAGCATTTGATACAGTGCCACATAAAAGGTTGGTGCATAAAATGAGAAGGATTGGACTGGGGGAAAATGTGCGCAAGTGCTTAAAGTAACTTAAAGTAACTGGCTCAGTGATAGGGAAAAGAGGGGGGTTATTAATGGTGCTTATTCTGATAGTGACTGTTACTAGTGGGGTACCACAGAGGTTCGTCTTGGGTCCTATTCTATTTAATATATTAATGACCTTGTAGAGGGGTTGTATAGTAAAGTAGCAATCTTTGCAGATGATACTAAACTCTGTAATGTGATTAACACAATAGAGGACAGTGCACTGTTACAAAAGGATCTGGATAGGTTGGAGGTTTGGGCTGGGAAGTGGCAGATGAGGTTCAACATTGATAAATGTAAGGTTATGCACATGGGGAAGAAAAATCCGGGCTGGGATTATGTATTAAACGGGAGAACGCTTGGGACAACTGACGTGGAAATGTGCTTATGAGTTTTAGTTAA
The DNA here is from genome assembly GCF_029499605.1 of Hyla sarda. Taxonomy (NCBI): domain Eukaryota; kingdom Metazoa; phylum Chordata; class Amphibia; order Anura; family Hylidae; genus Hyla; species Hyla sarda. The sequence continues at coordinate 157,896,636 of NC_079190.1, forward strand.
CAGTTCATTTAGCTGTGGTGACCAGCGTTGGGTGGCTGCTGCCAAGGCAAATAAAATCATGGGGTGCATCAATAGGGGCATCGCTGTACAAATCACTAGTCAGACCACATATGGAATACTGTGTACAGTACTGGGCACCAGTGTACAATAAAGATATAGTGGAGCTGGAGAGGGTTCAAAGATGGGCAACCAGAGTAATACCGGGAATGGGAGGACTACAGTACACAGAAAGATTATCAGAATTGGGGTTATTTAGTTTAGAAAAAAGAAGGCTTAGGGGCGATCTAATAACTATGTATAAATATATCAGAGGCAGTACAGAGATCTCTCCCATGATCTATTTATACCCAGGACTGTATCTATAACAAGGGGGCATCATCTACGTTTAGAGGAAAGAAGGTTTCTACACCAGCACAGACAGAAATTCTTAACTGTAAGAGCAGTGAGACTGTGGAATTATCTGCCAGAGGAGTTGGTCATGGTGGACTCTGTAGAAGAGTTCAAAAGGGTCTGGTTGCATTTTTGGAGAGTAAGAACATTGCTGGTTATGTATACTAGATTTATAGGGACAGAAGGTTGATCCGGGGATTTATTCTGACTGCCATATTTGGAGTCGGGAAGAAATTTTTACCTCTAGTGTGAGGGTTTTTTGCCTTCCTCTGGATCAACTCAGTAGGAACTCATTTGGGTTAGAGGTTGAACTTGATGGACTCTGGTCTTTTTTCAACCTTATGAACTATGTTACTATGTTACTAAATAGTATTCACAGAGTTTCAGTACATACATGGGGAGCTCTTTATTTGCTTCTTTCAGAGGGATTGTTTTAGATACTATGCATGAAATATACAGTATATCAGTTTGAATCAAACTGTAATGTAGACACTTCTGTATTCACATCCCTGCTTAATTTCAGTCTAAACAATTCTATGTACTGCATACATATTACACTGGTTACTTGCCCATAATCCATCATTGGCTTGCTGAAGTTTTCCAGCATTACAATGTTAATCTACATGTTTCTGCTGTAGTGCCCTGGAGCAAGGATCTTGCCTAAGAATAATAAAAGAAATACTATAGTTTCCCTTCAACAGTCATAGACGTCCAGAACATAGTCTTCAATTCACATAAATGCCTTGCAATTCAGATTCTTTTAAAATAGCTGTGCCACTGTACCCACAGTACATTTTAGAATTATTTCACCATGAAATTAGTTTTCTCCATCATTGCCTTTGTTGAATCCTTAATTTTGATCAATGCCAGGACATTAAATGGAGAAGTCATGGATGCATATGCTATTTTTACAACTATCTTTCAAACTGTAGATTGTCGTTGCATCATCTCAAGTGTTTATTTTACTGATAAACTTAAAAGGGTACTTCGAAGTCAGGTAAACATACTGCAGTTGCATATAGATCTGCTTACCAGCCTGCCACAATTCTGAAATCACCAAACATCATTTTTCTTTGCGTGTATGTAATCCTCTCCCCTACCATGTCCGTTCACTACTTTCTGGTTGAGCTTTTCCTCATTACCACAATACCACAAATGCATTGCTTTCCCTTAGTTCTTCATCACAGCCATCCAACTCTGCCTAATCCCCTCCCATAACCCTTCTGATTAGGAGATGAGACTTAAAAATTTTATTATGGTCCTTTAAAAATTTTATCACTTTTATCAAATAAAGAGAGAACATGCAAACAATTATACACAACCTATTACAGCCATAGAGTGATGGCAGCCCTAATAGGCTATGTATTATTGTTTGTATGTTCTCTCTTTTTTTTTGTTTATATAAAATTTGTAACATTTTTAAAGGACCATAATAAAATTAGGTTTTACCGTAAGTCTCTATCTTCTAATCAGTGCACTTTGCTACTTATATAAGAGACCCACAATTGTCCTCATATTTGTCCTCATATCCTGATCTCATATCCCAACCTTACATCCAACGTTATATCCCATTCCCACATACCCTCCTCATATTTTGTCCTCATATCCTGACCTCATATCTCGTCCTCATATCCCGACCTCAAGTCTAATCCCCATATCCCATCCCCATATACCGTCCTCACATCCCTTTCACATATCCTGCCCTCATATCCCAACCTTTTATCCTGTCCTGATATCCTGTTCCCATATCCCGTCCTCATATCCCATCCTCAGGTGGGGCTGAGTTGTGATGAAGATATTGTAAGCTGTGGAGTAAAGTACTGGAAGCCTCATAAACTTGCATGGGACTTGAACAAAAACCCCATCCTTCAAGTAAGGGGGTAATTTAGGGTTAATTTAACTAGCCTTAACTATTTAGGTGACATATAAGTAGCATGTCTACCAAGTATTATCTAAATAGATGGAAGTTATGCTAGAACATACATTTTCCATGGACTTACATTTGACTTTAAACAAAAACCCTGATCCTCGCAAATGGGGGTAGGTTAGGATTAATTTATTGATTCTATATTTGTAGTTGACATATAAGGAACATGTTATCAAGTATTATCGAAATATCTCCAGTCATTTGGAAGTTATGCTGGATCATATATTTCCATAGACTTTTATTGGACTGTAAACAAAAGTCCTGACCCTGGAAAATGGGGGTGGGAAAGGGTTAATTAACTATTCTATATTTTTTGTGGACATATACCTAACATGTGACCAAGTATTATCACAATATCTCCAACCATTTGGAAGTTATGCAATAACATATCTTTCCCATAGACTTGTATGGAACTTTAAACAAAAACCCAGACCCCCGCAAATTGGGTTGGTAAGGGTTCATTTACCCCATATACTTAAATGGGACTTTAGAGAACCTTTGTATTAGGGGTAGGTTATGGTTTATTTAACTATATTATATTTTTAGTTGACATACATATGTTGAAATTAATTTAGGTGAAAACCTCTTATTGCTGAAGTGGAAAGAGAAGAGTGGCTACACATTTTTATTATTACAGTCTCAGATCTGGGCTGTCTTTAAGTAATTGCACCTATTATGGAGAAATAGACCTATTGTGACATGAATGAAGGGCACAAAAGGTCAATTTCTTAAGAGTATTTTTACCCCTTTCAGTATAAGTAGTGAAATCTTCAGAGCAATTTTCTGCAAAATTTTCCTCATGTGTGTATTTTTGTATGCATTCACAGCAAAGTCCACAGATGGATTCACGTGAGATTTTTCCACCTTGTGTACATGAACCTTTAACCCCTTAAAGGGGTACTCCACCCCTAGACATCTTATCCCCTATCCAAAGCGATGTCAGATCGCTGGGGGCCCGCTGCTGGGGACCCCGGGGATCGCTGCTGCAGCACCCCGCTATCATTACTCTGCAGAGCGAGATCGCTCTGCACGTAATGACGGAAAATACAGGGTCCGGAGTATCGTTACGTCACGGCTCCGCCCCTCGTGACGTCACGGCCCGCCCCGTCAATACAAGTCTATGGGAAGGGGGCGTGGCGGTCGTCACGCCCCCTGCCATAGACTTCCATTAAGGGGACGGGCCGTGATGTCATGAGGGGCGGAGCCATGACGTGACGCTGCTCCGACCCTTGTATCCCCCGCCATTACGAACAGAGCGAACTCACTCTGTCCAGTAATGATGGTGGGGTGCCGCAGCGGCGATCCCCGGGGTCCCCAGCAGCGGGACCATGCCAATCTAACATCTTATCCCCTATCTTTTAGATAGGGGATAAGATGCCAGGGGCGGAGTACCCCTTTAAGAACCACGGGTTTTTCTGTTTTTGTTCTTTTGTTTTTTCCTCCTCACCTTTTAAAAACCATAACCCTTTCAATTTTGCACCAAAAAATCCATATGATGGCTTATTTATTGTGCCAACAATTTTACTTTGCAGTGACATCAGTCATTTTACCCAAAAATCTACAGCAAAACAAAAAAATAATAATAATCGTGCAACGAAATTGAAGAAAAATGCCCTTTTGTAAATTTTTGGGGCTTCCATTTCTACGCAGTAAATTTTTCGGTAAAAATTACACCTTATCTTTATTCTGTAGGTCCATATGATTAAAATGATACCCTACTTTTATAGGTTTGATTTTGTCATACTTCTGGAAAAAATCATAACTACATGCAGGAAAATGTATATATTTAAAATTGTCATCTTCTGACCCCTATAACTTTTTTATTTTACCGTGTATGGGGCAGTATGAGGGCTCATTTTTTGCACCGTGATCTGAAGTTTTTAGTGGTACCATTTTTGTATTGATCAGACTTTTTGATCGCTTTTATTCATTTTTTCATGATATAAAAAGTTACTTTGGAATTTTTTTGCGCGTACGCCATTGACCTTGTGGTTTAATTAATGATATATTTTTATAATTTGGACATTTAGGGGGCTATAACACTGCACACACTGATCTTTTACACTGATCACTGCAAAACCATAGCTTTGCATTGATCAGTGTTATCGGCGGTCGATTGCTCAAGCCTGCATCTCAATCGGACGCGCCGGGGGAAGGTAAGAGGACCTCCGCTCACTTCCTAGCTGATGGGGACACTGCATTTTCACTGCGGTGGTCCTGATTAGCCCCAGTGAGCAGCCAGGAAGCTATTTACTTTCGTTTGAATAGGGTTAATGGCGCGTGGCACCGCGATCGCTGACGCGCGCTATTAGCCACCGGGACCCAGCTTCAGTTACATGCCAGGACCGACCCGATATGACATGGAGTCACCGCGTGACCCCGCGTTATATTGCGGGAGCCGGCCAAGGAGGTAAATAAACGTCCTTGGTCGTTAAGAGGTCAAGTTCTAAAATTCGGGAAAGTGTGATAGCCCTATAGAAAGTGTCTGCCTAATGTTTCAGGGAAAGTGGAGGAAAACTGATAAATAGATAGATAGATAGATAGACAATTATATTATTATTTTTTCTCTTACAATTAAACAGAATTACAAAAATAAATATAAAAAAGCATTCATTGACTCATTGTTTGCCATGACATCTCAGCTGAACATCAATTAGATGGATGTCAAATAAAGACTGTGTATATTTTAGGCTTTTATTTAAGTGTTTATGCAGGAAGGATAACATAATTATATGGTCAATAAGGTCAAGCCCTTCCGATAATGGTGCAATTCATCTTTTTTTTCTGAAACACAGCACATTGTTAATATTTATTTAAAACCCTTGACAAAAAACAACATCAAACTCTATAAGGTATGTGCTATTAGGAAGTCATGTACTGCCAAGCTGCATTTACTGGTAAAGTATCATAGCTAGCCTCCTCCCAATTGGACAATGTCTAGCCCAGTCTCGTTAAGTGGTATATAAAGATATACACCTTCAGGTATATAAAGGTACATTTCTTGGTTTTAGTACGTTTCTGTATACCGTCCTTAATGTTTCTAGCCAAATATTTATTAATATTTATGTAAAGATAGCAGTAATTTCTCAATAAAAACATCTCAAAATGTTTTATGTAGATTCAGCCTGTAAATCTATTAAAATCATGAAATAATCTTGAAAAGGAAAAGGAAAATTGGTAGCTATGTAAGATAAGTAGACTGGTAAGTGGTTTAGGTGCCGCTGTGTACCTACAGGAATGTGGTGCATTCATAGCATTCTCCAGGCCTGGAATCATTAGCTAATTAATTAGATACAAGAATCAAACTTCATTAGGAGAGGGTTGGGAATGGAAACCATGGGACTCGCCAGCTGGAGAAAGCATTATCTAAAAGATTAGAACCACTAAAAATCCAAATATAGTTACAGCATTAGATATAAAGAGAGACGGCGAGTACTACTTTCCGGAATTTAGAAGCGCAGTCCATGCAGGTAACTGGAACAGATCCAGGGGAGCTTACCTGGGCAATGGCCATTTTGCACCACTTGTCGCTTTGTCTGGCCTAGCCGTCATCTCTGCACTCCACCTTTTTGTGCTTCTACAACTTTATTAGCAACACACTTTAAAAACACCTCCTAAAGGTACATACACTGCATATTCTCTTGGCCCAAGTGCAGAAAAAAACATGCACAAAACAGAACAGTGCAGTGATTCTATAATGTCAGTAAATCTTACTTAATAAAAATTATTAACATCACTTTGTTTATTTAATCCTAGCGGGCCTATAATCCCTGTAATGCCTGTAATCTGAGCATGAACTATGGGGGAGATTTATCCCAAACCTGTGTAGCGGAAGAATGGAGCAGCTACCTAAAGCTGCCAGTGAGATTGTTTCTTTTATTTTTCAGAGGCCTTTTTGAAACTAAAAAAAGCGATTTGATTGGTTTCTATGGGCAACTTCACTACTCTTCCTCTACACAGATTTTGATAAAGCTCGCCTCATGCTTTGCAATAATAAGCATTGTCATTTGTAACGTCTGCATAGGGCAGGCTTGCACATCGTGGCAGTAGATAGGAGTTGCTCATAGCAACCAATCAGATTGATATTTTCAATGAAAGAAACAATCGGATTGGTTCATATGGGCAACTGCTCTACTTTTTCTCTGTACAAGTTTTTCAAATATCTGCCACTGGTAATTGCACTGCCGTGTGGCTGCACTCGCTGAGATGGTACTACTGCATGGGCCACAATCTACAAACACATCTTCTGTTATAAAATATAATCTCCCTGTTAAAGTTGCTATGACCCTGTTAACCCCTTAAGGTTTTTTTTTCCTCCTTACCTTTTAAAAATAATAACCCTTTCAATTTTCCGCATAAAAATCTGTATGATGGCTTATTTTTGCGCCACCAATTCTATTTTGTAATGACATCAGTTATTTTCCCAAAAAATCTACTCAGGATTCTTTTACTTTCGCTTTAGACACCGCAATCAACTTTGATCGCTGCGTCTAAAAGGTTAATGCCGGCCATCGGCCCGATCGGCCGTACCCAGCATTAGATGTGGATCCTGGCTGCCCGTAACAACCGGGAACCACTGGATTTAACTCGTTCTCTGATGGTGAGAACAGTTTAAGCCCATTAACCTGGACCAGGGCGTACAAGTATGCCCTGAGTACTTAGGGATCGGGGATGCAGGGAGTATGCATACGCCCTGTGTCCCCAAGAGGTTAAGCAAAACATAAAAACTTTAGATCACAACGCAAAAAATTAGCCCACATACATCCCCGTATGTGGAAAATTAAAAAAGTTATAGGTGTCAGAAGAGGACATTTTTAAATGTATTCATTTTCGGGCATGTAGACAAAATCAAACCTATATAAGTAGGGTATAATTTTGCATTGCGTAGAAACGGAAGCCCCCATGTTGCACTGCATAGAAACGGAAGCCCCCAAAATTTACAAAATTGTGTTTTTTCTATTCAATTTTGTCGCACAATGATTTTTTTTTATTTTTGCAGTAGATCTTCTGTAAAATGACTGATGTCATTACAAAGAAGAATTGATGGCGCAAAAAAAAGCAATCATATGGGTCTGTAGGTGCAAAATTAAAAGGGTTATGATTTTTAAAAGGTGAGGAGGAAAAAATTTAAGTGCAAAAGGGGTTAAGAATACATTCAAATGTAAATAATATGCTGAGGAATATCCACACGCGGATATGTTGCTACCCATTGATGTCAATTCAATGCAAATTATTTATACCATACCATTCAGCCATGTAAGCAGGGGTCAAGTCATGGGGAAAAAAGTGTGGGACCTCACCCAAGATTTCCACTCAAGGGCTGATCTCTTGCTAATGGGAACAGTGTTCCTGCTGTGGAAAAAATGCAGGATCTCTGTTCCCATGCCTTCCTGCAGGACTTGAGTCATATCAGTTAGAACTTATAATATTTTTTAAATAATAGTTTGTATAATAGAAAATGATAGCATGATTGACACTATCTTTTGAAGCAATATTAACATATCCTTTTGTTTCCTCTTTTTTCATGTTCGCAATTCATGTATGGGGCTGCTCTGCTTTCTAAACTTCACTTTACAGGTAAGAATTATATTGCCCTGTTGTTTTGTTTGTTTGTTTTAAACAGAAGAAGCTATAGTAACATATTTTGTGATTTCATTTTGGATTTTCTTTTTTTGAGCCCACAAAACTTTACATAGTCATGCCACAGAAAATGCCCTGGGTTTTCCTTATTAATGGTGCTTTCCCACGACTCCATGTATGTTAAATCAGAACTGTACCCCTCACATCTTTATAAATATTTTATTATATCTATTCATGTGCCAATACTAAAGAAGAAATGACATTCTGCTACAATGTGCATTGTAGCCATAGTTTCCTGTTCTTAGCTGACAAGAGTGTCACCCGATGTAGTTTTCGGCTGCTGTGGCCCATCTGCTTCAAGGCTCAACATGTACATTCAGAGATGGTATTCTGCATACCTTGGTTGTAACAAGTGCTTATGTAAGTTACTGTTCTCTGTTATGTGTGGCCATTCTGCCCTAAGCTCTGATATCAACAAGGTATTTTTTTTCCACACAATTGCCACTCACTGGATATTTTCTCTTTTATGAACCATTCTATGTAAACCCTAGAGATGGTTGTGTGTGAAATTCCCAGAAGATCAGCAATTTTTGAAATACTTAGACCAGCCTGTGTGGCACCAACAACAAAATTACATTCATATTCACTTAAATCCCCTTTGTTCCCCATTCTGATGCTTGGTTTGAACTTGGTTTAAGCTGGTTTGAACAGCAAGTTGTCTTGACAATGTCTGCATGCCTAAGTGGATTGACTTTGGATGATAAGCTATTTGTGTTAACAAGCAATTGAACTGGTGTACCTAATAAAGTGTCCATTGTGTGTATATGTATTGAACTATAGCTATGGGAAACTTCAAACAATAAAAACATACTTCATAAAAAGACAAACGCAGCTTAGTGTTGTCTCTGCACACAAAGAAAGACTTCAATGATCTTTGAGTATCATTCATGATGTAGTAAATCTTTTCAGATCCATATGATACATTTGGTGGGCAATTCAGTAGGGAGGATGAAAAATATTGAAGACTATTAAATGAATTGTCACCATGTTTGCATGCCATTGCCTATGAAAGGAGATATCCAGTGCTGAAAAACTTATCCCCTATCCTTAGGATAGGGGATAAGTTTCAGATCGCGGGGGGTCCGACCATTGGGGCCCCCCCAATCTCCTGTATGGGGCCCCGGCAGCCCGCGGGAAGGGGGCGTGTTGACCACAGCACAAAGCAGCGGCTGACACGCCCCCTCAATACAACTCTATCGCAGAGCTGGAGCACTGCCTTCGGCAATCTCCGGCTCTGCAATAGCGATGTATTGAGGGGGCGTGTCACCCGCCGCTTCGTGTGGTGGTCAACAGCCGCTAACTGGCCAGCGAGCCGGCGCCCCGTACAGGAGATCGTGGGGGGCCCCAGCACTCGGACCCCCGTGATCTGAAACTTATCCCCTTTCCTTAGGATAGGGGATGAGTTTTTCAGCACTGGAATACCCCTTTAATGGAGGGAAGTTCATTATGTGAGTCAGTTGGCAGGAATAGTAAGTGCTGGCCCTTTTCTCAATGATAAGCCTAGGTCCTCCTGACTATAGAATACATGTACTATCCTGTGGGTAGGCTTTTAGATGTGGTCCATCTGAATGGGGAGAATTTATGATGGCCCTACACAGGGCATTTGGTGTAGAAAATTAACATATTTTTGCATTAAAATATACAACTTTTTGCTCTTTTACACTGGCCTTGCCAGTTAGAACAAAAATGGACACGCTTGGTGTAGCAGGGTGTGTGGCTTAATGGCATTGTATAGCTGAAATCTACGCCTGCTCAGAGCTAGTATAGATTTCAAAGTTCTGCACATCAGCTGCTACAGTGTTTGATTTATTAAAGGGGTACCCGGGGGAACTTCATGGTTTTGATGGGTCCCCATCTCAGCCAGTGATTGGCTGAATGGGCCGTCACATGATTATGCCTCTGAAGGTGAGGGCAGGAGTGATTCAGGGATTGGTAAGTAGCCAGGCCCCGTACTGTAGTTTTCAAGGGGATCCGAGAAAGCGGAAACACCGTGATCAGACACTAATTCCCTATCATTTGCATAGGGAATAAGTTTTGTTCCCCAGAGCATCCCTTTAAGAGTTGTGCATGTCTTAATGAACTGATCGACTCCTATGGCTGCAGGATTTTTCTAAAGAGTGGCGGGTGAGATGACAATCTTAGCAAATTGCCCCCTATATTTGTGAGCAGACAAATATCTTCTATCTACAATTTCATTTTATAATCAGAGGACAGAACATTTTCACAGAGCTCTCAAAAGAAAATGATCCCTTCAGATGATAGAATTTGGGATGTATTGTCTAAACAGTATGACTGCAATATGCACAAATAAAGTCCATCTCCATAATACACAATAAAAAGGTATCGCTATTTTTTATTTGCAGGTAATTTTATACAATAAATAAAACATTTTTTAAATAAATAAATCCAAAGATCTCTAGAATAAAAAATACAATGAGGCCTGCAGACACTGAACTATTTTGGAGAAAAGGCTGTTTATGAATCAAAGCAAAAACAGTGTTGTTTTATACTCTTTTAAATTTACTTCAAGTAAATTTAGTTCACTTTAAACTCTCCCAGGAAAACTATTAAAGAGATCAATGCTAGCAGCCGCAGAGGCGGAAATGTATTTTCTCTATTAAATACCTCAATACATTCAAACTTTCATAGATGTATTATTCTTCTGTAGACAATAATGTTGTTATATTTCCAGCATAACAGTACCATGAATTACAAGAGTCTAATTGTGAATTTTTTTTCTATTATTGAAGCTGTACTTCTTATTACATGTACAGTTTATTAGCTTTACTGTGTTTTTTTATTGCATTTGTTCAGTAGATTTTTTTTCAAGAACAATAACGATCCTATTGTAAGGAATAATAACAATACTGAGTCAAATAATGCTATTTTGAAACAGTAACAATAGGGCAAACCAGCCCTCAGAACACGATACTGCATTTAACTCCTTAAGAACGTTTTTCAGTTTTTGCGTTTTTGTTTTTTCCTCCTTACATTTAAAAAATCATAACCCGTTAAATTTTCCACCTAAAAATCCATATTATGGCTTATTTTTTGCGCCACCAATTCTACTTTGCAGTGACCTTAGTCATTTTACCCAAAAATCCACAGCAAAACAGAAAAAAAACATAATTGTGCGACAAAATTTAAGAAAAAAATAAATTTTGTTACTTTTGGGGGCTTCTGTTTCCACGCAGTGCATTTTCCGGTAAAAATGACACCTTATCATTATTCTGCAGGTCCATGTGGTTAAATTGATACCCTGCTTATATAAGTTTTATTTTGTCGTACTTCTGAAAAAATCTGAAAAAATCATAACTACATGCAGGAAAATTTATAGCTTAAAAATGTCCTCTTCTGATCCCTATAACTTTTTATTTTTTCGCATATGGATGTATGAGGGCTCATTTTTTGTGCCATGATCTGAAGTTTTTATCGGTACCATGTTTGTTTTTATTGGACTCTTTGATCGCTTTTTATTCATTTTTTTAACCCCTTAAAGGGGTACTCCTGCCCTTAGAGGTACTCCTGCCCTTAGAGGCGGTCCCGAACAGCCCGACTGAGCTGCCGGGATACTTTCAGTTTCACTTCAGATGTGGCGGTCAACTTTGATTGCCACGTCTGAAGGGTTAATACAGGGCATCACCGCGATCGGTGAAGTCCTGTATTAGCCGCGGGTCCCGGCCGTTGATGGCCGCCGGGACCGACCCGATATGATGCGTATATAAACGCCCTGTATCGTTAAGGGTTTAATGGTTTAAAAGTGACCAAAAATACACAATTTTGTACTTTGGAATTTCTTTACGTGTACGCCATTGACTGTGCGGTTTAATTAACAATATATTTTTATAGTTCAGACATTTATGCACATGGAGATACCACAGATGTTTATATTTATTTTTTTTTATATTGTTTTCTTATGCGAAAAGGGGGGTGATTCTGACTTTTATTAGGGAAGGGGTTGAATCACATTTATTAACACTTTTTTTTCCCTTTTTCTTGGCAATGTTATAGCCCCCCATAGGGGACTATAACATTGCACACACTGCACACACTGATGCTATTAAAGGGGTACCACAATGCTCTCTGCTGACATCTCTGTCCATTTTAAGAACTGTCCAGAGTAGGAGAAAATCCCCATAGAAAACATATGCTGCTCTGGACAGTTCCTAAAATGGACAGAGATGTCAGCAGAGAGCACTGTGGTCATGATGTCAGCAGAGAGCACTGTGTTAAAAAAAGAAAATAATTTCCTCTGTAGTATTCAGCAGCTAATAAGTACTGGAAGGATTAAGATTTTTTCATAGAAGTAATTTACAAATCTGTTTAACTTTCTGGCACCAGTTGATTAAAAAAAAAAGTTATTCACCGGAGTACCCCTTTAACATGGCACTGGTCAGTGTTATTGCCGCTCGACTGCTCCTGCCTGGATCTCAGGCACGGAGCAGTCATTTGGCAATCGGACATGCAGGAGGCAGATAGGGATCCTCCTGGTGTCCTGCAAGCTGTTTAGAACGCCGCAATTTCACCGTGGCAGTCCCGAACAGCCCGAATGAGCTGCCGGGATGCTTTCGTTTTCACTTCAGTCCCAGTGGCCATCAACGGCCGGGAACCACGGCTAATGCCGGACATCCCCAATCGCGGTGATGCCCCGTATTAACCCTTCAGACGCGGCGTTCAAAGTTGACCGCCGCGTCTGAAGGGTTAATACGGGGCATCACCACGATCGGTGATGTCCAGTATTAGCCGTGGGTCCCGGCCGTTGATGGCCACTGGGACTGACCCAATATGACGTGGGGTCACTATATTGCGTTAAATACATGTCCTGCGTCGTTAAGGAGTTAATTGATATCAGAGCTAAAAGATTCTGATAATCCATAGAATAGCAAGATTACGTCTGTCACGGTCTGCGCACCTACCATCATTCCCTGACGGATCTTTGTTTGTCTTAGTGCCTGAGAGAAAGTTTATCTTTGTCTTGCCTTGCTGTGTTCCTGACCCCTTGTTCCGTGACCTGACCTAGCTCCTTGTCGCCTGCCTATTGACCTCCTGCTACATTCCTAACTCTGCACATGTGCCGCCTGCCCTGACCTACTGCTATCCAGACCACAAGTTGCTGTATCCTTCCTATGCCCCGCATCACCTCAGAAGCATGTATGGTTGAGTCATGCCAGGGATAGCGACCTGGGTGCCGCCTGCCTCAGCAAGACCATCCCGCTTTGCGGTGGGCTCTGGTGAAAACCAGCAGCACCTTAGATTCTGCTCCCTGGCACAGCCCGTGTCATCTGCCACACAGGTCCATCGGATCCACTTCCTCCGTGAATGTCCTGCCAACTGCCGTGAGTCCTTACAATGTCTTTATATTGTGTAACCGTTACATTACATGCACATCCCATGTAACTGACAATGAATCACATAAAGCATTATTTAGTATTATTTCATTTTCTTCCTGCTGACTAATTTCTTAAAGGGGAACTCCGGTACCTAAATTCTTACTCCCTATCCACAGAATAAGGGGATAAGTGTCTGATTGCAGGGGGTCCACCCATTGGGACCCCAATGGTCTCCTGCCCAGCATCCCTACTCTCCTCATGCATGAAATGATGGTGGACACATGCCCCATCTATGGATCTTTTATACAAGAGCTGGAGATACACAAGATGCATACAGCGGTCAGACTTCCCATGATCAGACACTTATTCCCTATACTGTGGATAGGGGATCAGAAGTTATCAGCATATTGTAACCTGGTCTTGTTAATATGCAATGACCTTTGTTTATTATTCTATGTACTTATATCTTCTTTACTGTCAAATATCTGTTTTAAACAAAAAATATTTAATAAAAAAAAAAACACAAAACAGTTGAACAGAAGTTAAATACAAGAATTCCCCTTTAATGTATCTGTATAGGGGCCATCCCTCTGCTTTTCAGATGTAGATCTAAAACTCCAATGTGTAGACATAGCAGTAAATGATTAAATTCTGTCTGCATGCAGTCTCCACTCTGGGGAGCCTTGGAGCTTTCTGTATATTATTTTTTTTATACAGTTTAATGTGTTAACAGTATCAAGCACTCTTAAAGGGATACTCCTTTTTATAATCATGCCCAGGCTAAATGCATAAAAAAATTAAACCTCTGCTCACCTCCTTCTGCTCCCCTGATGCCCCTGGTATTGATATCCCAGCCTTTGGTGTCATCCTCTTCCTGGTTCTGATGCCCGACATGTCACACTGCAGTCTGGGCCTCTTCTTGTGTAGCTCCTCCTCTCATGATATCAACGCTATAGGTGAGGCTACACAAGAAGAGGCCCAGACCAGTGATGAGATACACTAAACCAGCACAACTTAAGCACTTCACTGTCACCCTCCATGAATCAAACAGTTTCCAAAAGTTTGACAGGCTGAACTTTTGAAAGCTCACTAAACTCTACTCAATATATATGACTGACTAGTGAGGAGCTGCTTTATAGGTTCACCTATTTGACAATTTGGATACAAACCCAAAAAATCTGGGCGCTCTACATTGACTGAAAAGACACCAAACCAAGGATACTGTGTTACACAATACCCTATGTGCTTAATTAGACTAAGAAGAAAAAGTATATGGAAACAGTCCTACTAGGTAATGAGGGCAATAGAGATTGAAGTAATAGTAGAAAATTGAGAGTGAGAATTAGATATATTACGTAGCAATTTATTGCTTTATTATAAATAACATCCTTTGCAGGGCCCTTGCATAGGAATGTGACACATAAAATACAGTGAAAATAAAACAGAGAATGGATGGTTGAATCCGAAGTTATAAAATTTATATTATAAACATATAAAACTTGGCCATATAAGTGAAAGACATTGGTAATTACAGCGCTGTGGAACACTTTTACTATTCACCGCTCTCCCTCTCTGTGTAACAGAGAGTGTGATCTTTGTGACACATAGGGGGACATTTATCAAGGCATCTAGAGCCTTTTTTTTTGCTTACAAGATTAGCATAAAAAGTCGCACATACGCCTATGCATTTTATTGTGCAACTTTTGTGGGTAAGCAAAAAGTTACAAACAGCCTTACCTAAGCAAATTTCTATTTCACTTTGCAGTGGTAAGGTGTTTATGATGTCGTACGCAGGCAAAAAAAAGTCACAAACCAACTTCAAAAAGTTGCAAGTCTACTTCAGGTCTGACCGAGAATATAAAACTTCCGCACGTAAGCAAATTTAAAAATTCACCGCCGCTCATCTCCACCCTTTAGGAACAGCAAGACTCCAAATGTAGCTAAACTGGAGGTTCACTATTGCTAAATTAAAACACCCATCATTCCCAGACAGCCAAAGGCTGTCTGGAAATGATGAGGGTTGTAGTTTAGCAGCAGCTGGAGGCTCCCTGTTTGGAAAAACTGCTTTATGGGCATTCTTCCCAGGGGAGAGCAGTATAAAATGTTCTAACATGTTTTTTTTATTATCATCTTAGATGAGTTTATACAGAGGTCTACTTCGGATTCGGAGGACTACAATGATGACCCACATTTTTTTTATATTAATAAAATGGTTAAAGAGGGCCTGTGGGTGTTTTTGGAATAAAAGTTTTTTAAACATGTTTTTTTATTTATTTATTTACATTACAGTAAAGCTGGAAGTGGAAGCTGTCTTATAGACGGAATCCATTACTAAGCCAGGGCTTAGTGTTAGCCTAAAAAACAGCTAGCGCTAACCCCCAATTATTACCCCGGTACCCACTGCCACAGGGGTGCCGGGAAGAGCTGGTACCAACAGGCCCGGAGGGTCAAACATGGTGCTCCTGGGCCTAGGTGGCAACAGGCTGGTGTTATTTAGCCTGGCGATGGCCAGTAACAATGGTTCTCGCTAGTGTTGCTCGCAAATATTCGCAATTTAAATTTTAAGTGTGAATATTGCATATTCGCGAATTCGCTAATATTGCAAATATAGCACTATTTATTCGTAATTACGAATATTCGTTTTTTTCGTATATGCAAAATTTTATGCGCATATGCGAAAATCTATGTGCATATGCGCATATTCGCGAATATTGAGTCCTCCCTTCTTTAATGGTATAGGGAACTGTGACTACTGCATTAACTCTGTGATTTTTTGCCCATTGAAACCAATAGGCCCATTGTGGTCTATGGGGATCTTACGGTATGCTAAACAGTAAGCTAAGCAGGACTGTCTTGGCAGCACAGTAAATGGGAGATCACCACGGGGTGGGACAGAGTGTTACAGTGTTGTGGTTAAGCTTTTCTTTGCTGGAAAAGCTGCTGAGTTGCCCATAGCAACCAATCAGATTGCTTCCTTCATTTTGCAGAGGCCTTGTGAAAAATGAAAGAAGTGATCTGATTGGTTGCTATGGGCAACTCAGAAACTTTTCCTGGAAAAGTTTCTGAGTTGCCCATAGTACCCAGATTGCTTCCTTCATTTTTCAGAGGCCTTTTCAAAAATGAAGGAAGCACTCTGATTGGTTGCTATGGGCAACTGCACAACTCTTCCTCTACACTGGTTATGATGAATCTCCCCCATAGAGGGGGATTAATCAAAACCTGTCCAGAGGAAAAGTTTGAGTTGCCCATAGCAACCAATCAGATAGCTTCTTTCATTTTTCACAAGGCCTCTGCAAAATGAAAGAAGCGATCTGATTGGTTGTTATGGGCAACTCAGCAGCTTTTCCGGGAAAAGTTTCTGAGTTGCCCATAGCAACCAGATTGCTCCCTTCATTTTTCAGAGACCTTTTCAAAAACGAAAGAAGCAATCTGCACAACTCTTCCTCTACACTGGTTTTGATGAATCTCCCCCACAGAGGGAGATTTATGAAAACCTGTCCAGAAGAAAAGTTTCTGAATGGCCCATAGCAACCAATCAGATTGCTTCTTTCATTTTTCACAAGGCCTCTGCAAAATGAAAGAAGCTTTCTGATTGCTTGCTATGGGCAACTCAGCTGCTTTTCTAGGAAAGTAAAGTTTAACTATAACACTCTGTCCCACCCCAGGACTCAAACCTGTGGTGGTCTCCCATTCCACTGCGCTGCCAAGACAGTTTTGCTTATCTTGATTTACATGCTGTGAGATCCCCATAGACCACAATGGACCTATTGGTTTCAATGTGCAAAAAAACACAGAGTTAATGCACCAGTCAAAGTTCCCTATACCATTAAATAAGGGATGAGTCAATATTCACGAATATGCGGAAAACCAGTGTAGAGGAAAAGTTGTGCAGTTGCCCATAGCAACCAATCAGATTGCTGGGGTGGTGGGTATTGGGGTAATAATTGGGGGTTAACGCTAGCTGTTTTTTAGGCTTATGCTAAGCCCCAGCTTAGTAATGGATTCTGTCTATAACACAGCTTCCACTACTGAGCCTGTAAAGTAAATTTAATTAAAAACACAACACGTTTAAAAAAAATAAAAAAATAAATAAATAAACACTCCCCCTACACGTCCTCTTTAAAGGGGTTATCCAGGAAAAAACTTTTTTTTATATATATCAACTGGCTCCAGAAAGTTAAACAGATTTGTAAATTACTTCTATTAAAAAATCTTAATCCTTTCAGTAGTTATGAGCTTCTGAAGTTAAGGTTGTTCTTTTCTGTCTAAATCCTCTCTGATGACACTTGTCTCGGAAAACGCTCAGTTTAAAAGCAAATCCCCATAGCAAACCTCTTCTAAACTGGGCGTTTCCCGAGACAGGTGTCATCAGAGAGGACTTAGACAGAAAAGAACAACCTTAACTTCAGAAGCTCAGAAGTACTGAAAGGATTAAGATTTTTTAATATAAGTAATTTACAAATCTGTTTAGCTTTCTGGAGCCAGTTGATATATATAAAAAAGTGTTTTCCTGGAATACCCCTTTAAGCATTTTATCAATTAAAAACACACTGGTCATGTACGTAGTCCCCTGAAGACAAAGAAGTCCTCTGCATACACGGATCTTAAATGAGAAGAAAAAAAACACAAAAAATAGTTTAGTACATTTAGGGGGGGGGGGGGGAGTAGTAAAAACTTTAAATAAACACAGAGGAGAGGAGGTGGTGTTTCCCAGTGGTGTTCTGAAGTTATTTATTGTTTTTTGCTTATGTGTGCTGTAAAAATTGCTTTCTAAAGTAATTTATTGTTTTTTTCTTATGTAAGCCAAATTTTACAACCCCCTTTGATAGTTTAATAAATACATCATACATAAGCAAAGCCAAAGCAAATAAAGATGCCTACTGGGGAGCCCCGGGATCCCCGCTGCGGCACTCCGCTATCATTACAGCACAGAGTGAGTTCGCTCTGTGCGTAATGACGGGCGATACAGGGGACGGAGCCGTGTGACATCATGGCTCCGCCCCTCGTGACATCACGGCCCGTCCCCTTAATGCAAGTCTATGGCAGGGGGCACCACGACCGCCACACCCCCTCCCATAGACTTGTATTGAAAGGGGCAGGCCGTGACATCACTAGGGGGCGGAGCCATGACGTAACGATGCTGCGGCCCCTGTATTGCGCGTCATTACGTGCAGAGCGAACTCACTCTGTGCTGTAATGATAGTGCAGTGCCGCAGCGGGGATCCCGGGGATCCATAGCAGCGGGACCGCGGTGTACTGACATATTATCCCCTATCCTTTGGATAGGGGATAAGATGTCTAGGGGCGGAGTACCCCTTTAAGTGTCTTCCATGTATTGACTGTTTCTTGTTATTGCACATAGTTAAATGGTTGAAGTAGTCTGCCACATAAAATTTCACCTAAAATTCCCATTATTTTCATACTATTAGTCTTACATATGTAAAAGCAATATGTAGAAAATGTTCTTTGTATGAGTATTCAGAAAATAATGATAATGATAATAAAGTAGTTATATTTTTAAATACTTTAATGACTAAATTATTGTTTAACTACAATATCTAGGAATGTCAAATTGTTGCCTATATATCCTATTAGGGGTACCCACTCTATCAACAATAACATCAATGATATTTTACAATTATGGGCAATGTCTGTTGATATTGCTTAGTCAATCGTGCTTTACCATGCAAATTATTTCATCGGTTCAATATGACATTTAAAGGAATGCAAAGAATATGAGAGAATTTTCCAGCATCCTAAAGCCGAAACAAATAGCAGAAATATACTTTTGATTTTCATAAAACAATTGGAAAATGCATGACATTTTAAGAAAACAAAAAATACCAAATATGTTTGTAGAGGAACACATGCACACTAATTCACAATTCCTTAGATTTCAGTCCTTAAGGCATTCTTGAAAATAACATTAAATTTATTTAAACCCAATTTCCCTGGTTCAGTCAAATCTACCTGTAGTGTTCCCCTAGGTGAACCTACTTAAACGTTTGATGCACTGCTCTGCCAGAAAACATTTAATAAAAAAAAACTTTGCATGCGCTGTAATCTTTAACAATTTGCTGGTAAGTATCAGGGTCAGCCTGGCCAATGTATATCTTTTGAATTTATGATAATACAGTATGAATGATTTAGGCTGTGCTCACACATTGTAAAAGCAAAACCATAAAGCTGCAGCAAAATAGGTCTTAAAAATACAGAATGTTTTAAATCATAGTGTATTATACTCATTTTTGATCAATGCTTTTCCAAAGGCTTTAAAAAGAGAATAAGTGACCGACCCAAAAAAATTAGATCAAGTTTTTATTAAATAGCATAGAGTGCCCTGATCACAGAGCTTTTTACAGTTTATTGATACACTCTTCCGTTCACGAGATATGTGTGTTTACAGTTTGTCTGACAATTCAGGGGATGAGTCAGATGGGTGGGGACCTAGTATTAATAATGGGAGGGAATATCATGTCATGGGTGGGATTATACAGTCAGCAGGTGTGTATGGGGTATACAAGCTCTTCAATATGAAACATTCACACCCCCTGACTGAATAATCCTACCCATCACCTGACAGTCACTCCCATCATTAAAATTATGTTCACATCCATCTGACTGATTCCCTGAATTTTCAGAAAAACTATAAACTCACATATCTTAGAAACAAAAGGGTGTAATGAGAAACTTTAAAAAGCTGTGTGATCAGGGTACAGTATTTAGATACACTATTAAACGACAGTAGCATCCAAAGTTTTTGGGTTGATCAGAGGTCTTCTTTAATACAACACATTAGCCCAGACTTATCAAACTGTGTGAGAGAAAAAAAGTGAGTGATTTTCTCACAACAACCAATCACAGCTCAGCTAACAAGCTAAGTTAAAGCTGTTCTGTGATTGGTTCTTGTGGAAAAATCACTCTATTTCGCTCTCACACAGTTTGATAAATCTGAGCTAATATGTCTTAAAAATGACACCAGTTTTTGATTTTGATTTTATAGTGTGTAAATCCAGCATTAGTTTGTTTTCATACATAGTATTTTAGTCAGTATTCATAACCAAAATCAGGAGAGGGTCAAACACAGAGAAAAACTATAATAGAAAGATTTACACCTTTTGTTGTGTTGGTTTCACTCCTCGTTTTATTTAAAAATACTTGTCAAAGTACAACGTGTGAACATAACCCCAGCCTGAAAAGTTAAATCCACAGACTTGTTTCTGAAGTCTAAAGGACCTGGAACATTCTGAAGCCAGAAATAGGCAATAAATAGACAATAGGAAATTTGTCAGGTGGTTTTATATAGTACAACTAATCACAACTTCACATAGCTTTATATGTTGTGAACTGGTTGTGAAATGAGTAATTTGTGTTTTTTTAATTTATGGGCAGCCGATGGTAATGCTTGCCTAGAATATCCATTCCCTATCATTTGCTACCTCTGTGCAGTAAGCCATAGGAAATGGAACTGCCGGGCACTTAAGGCCATTGGCCCCACCCTTCCCACATTCTCCCACTTGCACTCTTGGGGAGTGCAGTATAGATTTTTAACAGGTAAAAATGTTTTTGCATAAAATGGGTTTTGTGCAAATAATTGTCAATGTTTGATGTCAAACCACTCAAGTTTGTAAAACCACCTGTTTGTTATCTGGGTGCAGACACACACAGATAGACATACATAACAAATATGCATAGTGTGCAGATTGGCTTGTGGTAATAACTCGATTATGAAATATGGTCAATTATGAAAAATTTAAAATTGTGAAAATTATAAAAAATATCAAAATTATGACCTGGTGGATTGTAGACAAAGCCAATCAATACAATTCATGTCTGAGTCTGACTATTTCAGATATCAACAAGTTATTTTTATGACGGGATGACATTAACGCTTAAAGGGGTACTCCACTGGAAAACATTTTTTTTTTAATCAACTGGTGCCAGAAAGTTAACCAGATTTGTTAATTACTTCTATTAAAGAATCTTAATCCTTAGCTGCTGTATGATCCACAGGAAGTTATTTTCTTTTTGAATTTCCTTTCTGCCTGACCACAGTGCTCTCTGCTGACACCTCTGTCCATTTTAAGAACTGTCCAGAACAGGATAGGTTTTCTATGGGGATTTGCTCCTACTCTGGACTGTTCCTAAAATGGACAGAGGTGTCAGCAGAGAGCTCTGTGGTCAGGCAGAAAGGAAATTCAAAAAGAAAAGAACTAACCAACTGTTACGCCGAGCGCTCCGGGTCCCCGCTCCTCCCCGGAGCGCTCGCTTCACTCTCCCCGCGGCAGCGCTCCGGTCACGTCCTCTGACCCGGGGCGCTGCGATTCCGCTGCCAGCCGGGGTGCGATTCGCGATGCGGGTAGCGCCCGCTCGCGATGCGCACCCCGGCTCCCCTACCTGACTCGCTCTCCGTCTGTTCTGTCCCGGCGCGCGCGGCCCCGCTCCCTAGGGCGCGCGCGCGCCGGGTCTCTGCGATTTAAAGGGCCACTGCGCCGCTGATTGGCGCAGTGGTTCCAATTAGTGTGTTCACCTGTGCACTTCCCTATATCACCTCACTTCCCCTGCACTCCCTTGCCGGATCTTGTTGCCTTAGTGCCAGTGAAAGCGTTCCTTGTGTGTTCCTTGCCTGTGTTTCCAGACCTTCTGCCGTTGCCCCTGACTACGATCCTTGCTGCCTGCCCCGACCTTCTGCTACGTCCGACCTTGCTTTTGCCTACTCCCTTGTACCGCGCCTATCTTCAGCAGCCAGAGAGGTGAGCCGTTGCTAGTGGATACGACCTGGTCACTACCGCCGCAGCAAGACCATCCCGCTTTGCGGCGGGCTCTGGTGAAAACCAGTAGTGGCTTAGAACCGGTCCACTAGCACGGTCCACGCCAATCCCTCTCTGGCACAGAGGATCCACTACCTGCCAGCCGGCATCGTGACACCAACTACACATCACATGACTCCATGAATGGATAAATACATCTAAGGATATAAACATGGAAGAAATTTTAATATACTTCCACCCCATTCTGGATTATTTTTCTATACATGACTTTGGCAAGATTATTAAGACTGATGGCAGAGATATATGACCTTTGCTAGATTTTAGGAGGAAGAACTTGAAGCAAGTTTCCTGTGTGGGAAATATACTTATAACACTATGAAAAGTATCCGTTATATATAAAATTGCGGGTGATCGTGGGGTTAAATGGCCATTAACGTATGTTAAAAAATCCCATTATAGTCTTTGGGATTTTTCTAACAGCCGTTTTAACCCTTTATCGCCCGTTATTCATAATGGACATTATTTTATGACGGGAGATAGTTACGGGAGAAATATTTCTTGCAAAATAACGTCCGTTATGAATAACGGGCGATAACGGGTTAAAATGGATATAGACTATAATGGGATTTTCTAACATCCATTAATGGCCATTTAACCCCACGATCGCCAGCAATTTTATAACGGGCGTAATATAACAGGTACTTTTCATAGTGTGAAAGCAGCCTTAGCTCGGTGAGTATAGGAATTCTATCAATATCTAAAGCAATAAATCAATGGTTTCTTATAGATCTGGAAAATAGACTCTTCTGCATTTAGAATCTATAATACAGAACATCCTAAAACTATAATCTCAATATGGAGATAATTATTTTAATTTATTTATTCGCCAATCTAAATGGTATAATTCTATCCACATTATCCAAATTAGTCTTAATTAAATGGAAACCCATTTTTGTGTCTCTTACCAAGTCTATGTAAGAACCTTGCTTCGGCTCTTAGGAAAGCTGAATGGTCCATCGTATCATCATGGGTAGCCATAGTCTGTACCGTGTGATCAATCCGGCTTGCTGGGATCTACGATATCATGGCTTTCATGGCTTCCATCTTGTGGACCTCTTTCAGAGGCAGACTTCTTTGTCTTTGTCTGTCTAACTCTTTTCTCTAGGTGTGTTCCTTTCTTTGTGTAATTGACATCTGGTGTAACAGAGTTTTTAATTAGTTAGACACACCCTCCTAAATTGGAATTCCCCAGTGAATGTAGGTTGGTGTGTACATATGGTAATGACTATGACATCACGATAATACCCAGAATGAATTGAGCATATCACCCATAATGCCTTTCCTGTCAGTGTAATGTCAACTATCCAAAAGCTAGGGGTGGCTATTGCATAAACAATTAGCATCATTACCATTAAGGGATAACTGTCCAATGTTGGTTTCAAACTCAAATTCCAAACTTGACGTATGAAGCTCTAAATTAGAAATTCAGGGATTATTTTTGACATATATAAGTAATTAAAACCTGGATTTTCATAGACATATTGGGCTCTACCTAGACATCCAAATTCATTGGAGAGATTAGAATACCATGGAGGTCTCTTTCACATAGACGTGTGAATCTTTCTCTCGGTCTGGTCAAATGGGTAATTAATTGTTAGTTACAATAACATAGAAATAAAATTAGCACTGCTAAGAACAAGGTCACATCTGAATGCTCACAGATGCAACGCTCTTCAGTAAAACTAAGACATTGTCTATACAGTATACATAATATGGTGGACATATACAAGATGTCCAACATACTATTAAATATGGTGATTCATTTTTGGGCTGTATAATTAGCAAGACAAGATATCTGGATGTTTTGTTTCATATTTATAAATACTGTTTAATTGATTTACTGAATACTGATTTAACAATCATAGCAAAACTTTATAACCCTTTTTTGTAGGCTGAGTATCATCTATAGCTTTTATTATATGATTATACAGTGAAACGTCTTTGAGATACCCTGCATTAAAAAGTGGTCCTCTCAAACAAGATGGCCAGTGTAGGTAATATATAAAGGAAATCATAACCTGTCACAGTCAATGTGGTGTGGATAGAGAGTTGGCCTTTTGGAGAGGTTTCACTGTATGCACAAGGGTCAGTGAAGCCTGTCTTATAAAGGGCAGGGCAATATTACAACACAACGCATGTCCTTTTAAATGCAATGTTAGGTAAATGCCAAACATTACCTATGAGCTTGCACTGTATATTGATGGTGCCCACATATGCTCTCCTCTGCTATAAGACTACTTAAATGGGTTTTACCTGTAAGCGCAGCTGAACACATTATGATAGATTCCATTCATTTAATAAAGTTGCTTGATCTGAAAAACTGTCTGCCACAGCTCATTGCCCAAGAGACAGCTGAGCTTATGCTGTGATAGAAGGATCCGAGTACAAAATCCCATAAGACATGTCGGATAAATAAATATAATGACCCGCATGTCGCTTCTCCAGACACTTCTTTTAAAAATCATCCGCCTGACAACATATGCAGTTGTTAAATATTATATTTTTCTTTCCGCTTGTGTTAATTAAAGTAGCTTTTTGTTGATGTCGAGTCTCCAAATATATTTTAAGCTGTGATTGACAATGCATTGCCAAAACAAATGATGAATATTATTCAGATCACATTAGTATACAGAACTGGAGATATCAACAAAAGCTTTGATATATTTGTTTCTTCCTCATTTCAATAATATGACATTTTAGTACTTGACACAAAGGATTGGGAATGGGACTGTGGATCTATCAGTGAACAGACAATGAAAAATTAATTTGAGCTGCTGGTAGACGTTGTAATGTACACGTGTTAGACATTAAAACAAATTGTATTTGTAATTTGAGCTATCGTGCAGCAATATGTCAGACTTCATTTACTCCTTTCAACAAGTGATGTCAGGAAGAATTGCCATGATGTGGCCTGGGTTTTCATCCTGAGATCGGAATGTATAGAAACTGCACAAGACTCAGTTTATCCTACTCAGGCCTAATGCAGGACATAATGATGTGTGTCACAATCTGAACGTACCATTGCTGACAAAACGACATCTGACAGCTTCCATATTCAGAGCTCATATTCCCATTGTAATAACCACAGAAAGTAGATGTGACCTTTACAAGAGGGGACTTATTTCTTGTTTTTGTTATATTGTTGTCTGTCTCTTTCGTTTAGTTGTCCACATTGTGACTGTTCTAATTTACAAGAATACATGTGTAGAACTGATTGTGAGGCAGAATGTATCAGTGCATTTATTACCTGAATTACTCGTTCTATGGACATAGCAATACATTTTTGTTGTCAATTACCAGCCGGGTTGGTGGGCAGAGTAGGCAGTTAGCTAAACACAAGACCACAAGCAATTGGGGGAGAGAGATGCAAAAAAGGTCATCGAATCGTAGTCCGTTCAACAGCTAATATATTATGCTGAACATTAATAATAACAGGTTTTCCAATAATCTTTTTGGGCACTATAAGAACTTGTTCTGTCTCTGGTTACCAGGTTCTAGACCATTTTATTGCGGTCTGTGAACTGTGGTCTAATAATATGCTGTATAGTGTAGTTTGTTGAAGGAATCCACATTTTATTGGTAACACATAAGATGTGTGTAATGCCTCTGAGTGTGGACTCACTGTGCTATATGTGGCAGCTGGCCAGGCAGGCAGAAAGGGCAAACTGAGCCGAAAGATATGGTTAGACGCAGCAGAACTGAACAGATGTTTATTAGCAGAGCAAGTACTATGACAACAGCTAGTCAAGATGGCTACAGGTGCAGGTTGGCTAGAACAAGCTGCAAGCAGACAGTAATCATGGTAGACAGTCCAAATTCAACACAGGAGAAGCAGGTCAGAGTCCAAAGGATGAGGCAAAGGCAAGTTTCAGTAAACAGGCAGGGAGTAGGAACACAGGATCAGCCAACAGATTTCAAGTGAGGCAGACAGACTACAATGACCTTAGCAGTGCAGGATACAATTCAAAATACAATCTTGCTGAGGCCTGGAACAGCAGGTATGGCAGACTTATATATGCAGTGTGTGGCTGGGATTGGAGAAGTCATTAGGAGGTGCACACTTGCCCTATAAAACTCAGCCAGTGCTCTCGCACGGCCCCTAGTGGAGAGTAGTGGAGAGTGGAGTAGAGCAGAAACTGCAGCAAGAGACACACCAGAGTAGGAAGACCAGGAAATACTGCAGAAACATGGCAGAGAGAATGTCACCCGACATTGGTAAGAAACAGCATTGTTACAATGTCTGGAATAAAAACTTGCATTTCTTTAGTCATGCAAAGTCTTGAAGCTGTTTATGCCAGCATATTTATAATGAGACCATAATGGGACCATAAGCAATGTGTTGGATCCATCTTTAGACAGGCACAGTACAAATATTTACTTTAAAGAAATCTGTAACGGTTCCATTGGGGATTTATTGTTGCTATATGGCAAGTATAGTGCTGAAGTTTGCGCTATTTTTGCCCTCAAAACCAACAAACTGCCAGATGGGATTTCCAATGGAAACCCATGGCAAACATGTGAGAAAAACTAATGTCTAATAAGAGATTGTAAGGCTTAAACTGTTTATGCAAAATGGTCTATAGAAGATCCAAAACAGAGGCACTCACCATTTGGCTCATAAGAAACTTTATACAGTGAATTTGAAAACATCTAGCCAGCAAGAGGAGTAGATACTTTGTACTATAGCCCTTTTATGGTCAGTCCCACTTTGTCAAGGCCTTGACAAAGCAAAACTGACCATGAAATGGCCATGGACCAAGGTACAGTACTTGCTTCTAAAGGTTCCTATGAGCCGACTGGTGAGTACCGCTGTTTTGGATCTATTTTGTATAATGCTACTATGTAGGCTGAGCACCTCCTGGGCCCATAGTAAAAACTGTTGACTGTGTCACTTGTTATTTGTAGAAGCTGTATTGTGTGAACTGTTACTTAGAAGTGTAGTACCATGTAGACTTTAGTAGTTTACAGGTAAACTGCTAATTCTCTTTCAAATTGGAACATGAAAGGTGCAAGACAGAAATTGTTAAAATATAAGGAAAGATAGCCAGCATGGAAAATGCAGAGTCCTGTTTTATGGAATAAAAGTTAAAAGACACAAGAAGGTGAACATGATGATGCGTTTTAAGCACTGCCGCCCTAAGTAATTTGGTATGACTAAGGGCAGCAGCGCTTGAAACGTGTCATCATGTTCACCTTCCTGTGTCTTTTGACTTTTATTCAATAAAACGGACTCTACATTTTTCACACTGGCTGTCTTTCCTTACTTATATGGACTTTGGTGCTGCCATACACCTGCCGTGCTGTAGATTGGACACTTTACTAGAAATTGTTAAAACTGTGTTTTTTGTACTCCAGTTTTAATATAAAGGACATTGAATTAAAATGTATTTGATTCACTAATTTACATGGAAACATTTTCAGTAGCAACAACAAATCTCCTTTCCATAGTCCTCCTAAATAGATCCGACTATATTTTAGAAGCCATGTGTATTCTCTCTGATTCTGATTACTATGACATTTTATCACATGATCCTTCACCAGAATATTTTATTGAGTATAACAATTTGATAAAAAATGCTCCTGATTAATGCTGCTGATTTTAAATAAAAAAGAATATGACTTAAAAATAAAAACATATTAAAGGGGTTCTCCGGTACTTATACATCTTATCCCCTATCCAAAGGATAGGGGATAAGATGCCTGATCGTGGGAGTCCTGCCGCTGGGGACCCCCGGGATCTTGCACGCGGCACCCCGTTTGTAATCAGTCCCCGGAGTGTGTTCGCTCCGGGTCTGATTACGGACGACCACAAGGCCGGCAGCGTGTGACGTCACGCCGCCGGCGGCGTGTGACATCACGCTCTGCCCCTCAATGCAAGCCTACGGGAGGAGGCGTGATAGCTGTCACGCCCCCTCCCGTGGGCTTGCATTGAGGGGCGGAGCATGATGTCACACGCCGCCGCCGGCGTGACGTTACACGCCGCCGGGCTTGTGGTCGTCCGTAATCAGACCCGGAGAGAACACGCTCCGGGGACTGATTACAAACGGGGTGCCGCGTGCAAGATCCCGGGGGTCCCCAGCGGCAGGACTCCCGTGATCAGGCATCTTATCCCCTATCCTTTGGATAGGGGATAAGATGTCTAAGCACCGGAGAACCCCTTTAACTTCCTACTTTCTATTACTTACCGAAAGTCCATAAGGAAAAAAAATGGGACGGTCGATAATTTCAGGAGTAAGAGCTATTAGTTGCCATTTATCGCATTTTGTGGATTTGTTTTTACAGCATTTTGTTATAAAATTATCTTCCTTTTTAAAAGATTCCACGCAACCTATAAAAGAATTGAAACTGTACCAAAGTAAGGATGTTCCGCTACTCCTGTCTCTTGATGTGACTGCACTTTATTCCAATATTATGGAAGACAAGGGGATTGCGGCAATAAAATATTTTCAACACAATATTTTCTGTCCTTCTGTCCGGCTGTCCTGTAAGCTGTTTGGGATGCCGCGATTTCACCGCGGCTATCCCGAACAGCCCACTGAGCTAACCGGCACTTTTTACTTTCACTTTTAGCCGCGTGGCTCAGCTTTCAGCGGGTCCCGGCTTCACTATGACGCCGGGCCTGCCGTGATATGATGCGGGGTCACCGTGGGACCCCGTTATATCACGTGAGTGGGACCAAGGACGTATTCATACGTCCTTGGTCCTTAAGAGGTTAATGATTACATTTTTTAACCGGTGCGGGGATGTGCCATAGGGACTTGTTTCGCACCAAGTTATGCAAATTTATATTTGGGGTGTTTCAAGTCCCTATTTTTGGCTGATCCCCCTATCCTATTTTATAAGAGGTATATAGATGATCTCATCTTTTTATGGAATGGTACTGAAGATGAGGCTCTGAATTTTGTAATGCACCTCAACAAAAATAATTGGGGTTTGACATTTACCCCCACAATCTCCGATACTTCACTTGTCTTTCTGGATTTAGAGACTTTTAAAGATGATACCAGTTGCTTTTTACAAACACACAGACTTTAAGAAAATGGATGTTAATAGCTTTCTCAATTATAATAGTTGTAATTTTTCAAAGTGGATTACGAACACCCATTTTGGCCAGTACCAATGGATCAGAAAAAAATTGTAGCAAGTTTGAAGATTTTATATTACAATCAAAAATTCTACAATCAAGATTTTCTGAAAAAGGCTATCCTAAAAAAGTATTGAACACTGCTTTTAAAAAGCTAGTAAATTAACACAGAAAGATTTAGTGGAACAAAATGGGGAAAAACAAAATAGGGAAACCCACTTGGAAAAGAACAATCCCAGGAAATATAACTTCATTACCACCTTCAACAATGCACCTAACACAACACGTGGCATTTTGAATAAACATTGGTTCACTCTATAAGCTGACCCGATTTTAAAAAAAATGACTTCCAAAAAAGCCTGCTATCATTTATCGGAGAGCAAAAACTCTGCAAAATCATCTGGCACCAAGCAGGGTAAAAAAAACTTGTAATGACAACCTCTACAAACCACAATTCTTGCACAGGCACTTTCCGTTGTGGATCCCAGAGGTGTCTCTGTTGTAAATGGATTCCGCACCATGGTACCTCTAATATGGTCTCCTTTTCCACAGGTGTTTAGCGAAAGCATCTTTTAATTGTTCATCTTCTTATGTAATCTACCTTTTATCTTGCAAATGTGGGATGCAGTATATAGGTAGAACTGTACAATGTCTCAGCATAAGGATGAACAAGCACCGTCATATCATTAATTCCAAATTTCTGCAGCATAGTGTCTCCCGACACATTGCTATCAATAATGCAGATGATAACAATTGTATAGATGTATGTGTTATCGAATCGATTGGGACTGAGGTGCCTAATTGTTTCCAATGCCTCATAAATAGAGAATCCTTTTGGATCTTTCGGTTTAACACACTCTGGCTGGAGGGCCTTAATGAATGTATAGAAAGAACTGAATCTTAATTTTGATATGTATTTTCATTTATGATTATTTGTTCTGAACTATTTCTTTTAACCATAAAATTGTTTTACCTATCACTTTTTCATTTTTATAATTTTTCTTGCATGTCAAATATATGTGTTAAAATATACCTATCAATCCCAGTTTGATGAAGTTTTTCCCAGATACCCAACATGTCATTTCCGTTGAAGATGTCACTTCTTCTTGTGTATATAAGCCTGCCTTTTTCTTTTTTGTACCATGCCTGATGAAAGGGTTTTAAATACCCAGAAACGCGTCGCATTAATAAAATTACAATTCTCCCACCTTCTGACGTTGTGCCTTTGTACACCGGTCCCTCAGCAGCGCGATCCAAGCTTCCATTTTCCTGAACCTCCTGATTACCTATTGCAATGGGCAGTTGTCATGGAAATTTTTCCACATTTTTAGTTGCATTCTCTGCTGCAACATGCATGAGAGAGGATGAGATGCAAGGTATGTGAGTGTCTAAGACATCAAATCTAGTTCCATTTGTGTTTCCATTGGTCATTGCTTAAAAAAAGCAGAGCTATAGTAGTTCTGGTGTAAACCTGCAGAGGTTGTTGGCTAGAATCTGGATCAGGGCCGTATGGGCTATTGGGCATACTGGGCAAATGTCCGGTTGGCCGTCCGTCCCCAGGGACGTCTGTCTGACCAGTAGCTGTGGCCAGCAGTCGCTGCTTTAAGAGCCAGGGCTGCTGTTTTAAGAGCCTTGCGGCCATGCATGAGGAAGGCTGTTGGCTTTAGCAGTGTGATGTGCCACAGATGCAAGTTTCCCTCAAGCAAAAAAGTTGGGAAAATCAGGTGTACCATACAATGTCAATCAAATACTTATCTTTATTAACACATGCAATTAATGCAATGAATGGGTGCAAGTAATTCCCATCACATGATCACATCACATGAGCTCAGTGAGCGCAATGAGTGCATGCGTGGCCAAATAGGCAAAAAGATGTGTCACCAGTATATAGGTAATATATGACTTCTATGTGTACTTCACTAGTGAAGGTTTGTGGATATCACGGTTCATATAATGGGCACTACCTTGCTCATTGTATACTATACAGTATAGGACTAATGGACTCAATTATGAACTGGGGCACTAGTACAGATTGAATTAATGGGAAAAATAAAAACAAATTGGAGTACTGGTTGTGTACATGTTTGTGGGGCTCATCAAGTCATCCACCTCCATGTTATCGCCTGACCAATCACTGGACACAAAGTCCAGGCTTAAGTGGATGTAAGTCACCAACTACAGCCCACCTAAGACCACCTGCACCAATATATCAAAGGTTGAGAGATATATGTTAGTGAGGTGTACACTACCTCCCACAACCGACATCATCCTACCTAAATATTACGGTATTGGGTGTCACTCAATCCCCCTAAATAAACTGCATGCCCAATTTGTGTATCATGACACATATTACAAAAAAAAATTATTATATCTATATTTATGTTTTTTAATGAGACCAGATAAACACAACAAAAAGAATTCTGTACGCAAAAGGCAGTTCATGTAAAGTCCTCCTACCTTTACATAGGCAATGGAATCCCATAGTGAAGAAGTTTCTATTAGTGTGTAATATCCAGTGTTCCCTCTTCATCAAAAAGAGGCTTGTGCATGGAACTCACTGGGTGTCGTACTATTGCCATGTCTACTGTACCACCCAGCATCAGCTGCGTCTCTCACACCAAACTGTGCAGATAGAGCAGGAGAGTTGCTTTGAACACTTTAACAAATCTCATGTCTTCCACAATTTGCTTAGACTATTTCTAACAAACAGAAATAAAAAGAAAATACCCAGACACGGTTAAAAAAGGTAAAAAGGTGGTTTATTATAATGTATGTGTATTAACCTCCCATCATTCACAGAGAGTGTACAGTAACACTCAGGACAGGGAAAAAATACAGAGGAGAGAACCTGTAGGGAAACCATGACTGCTGTATAGCCCTTCTGCTGGGCTTACTAAAGGAGGTTTGCTCTATAATAATAAGTGTGTGTGTTTGTGTTGGGGTGGGGTGGGGTGGGGGGGCTGTGTCTTCATCCATCTTCTCTGAAGGTCCGGAACCTTGATTCCACATCCTGGTAACAGTACTTCTAAGTTATTAGAAAAAAGAAAATATGATATCACATTCCTTATAGGAATGTACATCCACTGTATGAATGCCAAACTTACCAGTTATGTGTATGAATCTGTTCCTCTGGGTTCCTACTTTGAGTCTGTGTAGCAATGGTCAATGGTCCTTACCCATGTGTAGCATGGTCCTACATGTACTTACCCCTTATAGCAGTGTGTTCCAACAAGTGTGCCTCCAGCTGTTTAAAAACTATGAGGGGCATTTACTAAGGGGTTTAGTCATTTTTTTCTGACTATTTTTGGCGCAAAATTGTTGCAATTGCGTCTACCCTATTTTTTGTGCGACTTTCTCTAGCAAAAGCTGGAAAGTCACATTTTTTTTCCCCGCTTAATTTACGCAAGTTTTCATTTTTTACTTGCAGTGGTCAGGTATTTATTAACTGAGATAGTCGCAGTTGCGCAATAAACTGTCGCAACGGCCGTAAAAATTGACTAAATTTACTCCAGCTCCAACATGGAGCAGGAAAAGCTACTGCCGCTCGGGCTCCGACATACTTTCTCCCCGTTACCCTCACTGCGCTACCGGGACACTGCAGTGATTTACATCCCCCACCCCCCTCTCACCTGCCAGCGCCACACAACTTCCATCTGTCTGCTGTTGCAAGACTACAAGTCCCAGCATGCCCTTACAGTGAGAACACGCTGGGAGTTGTAGTCTTGTAGCAGCGGGAGCTGAGCGGCGCGGGCGGGAGACAAGGGGGGATGTATATCAGTGTCCCCATAAGTGAGGGTAGCGAGGAGGCAGTATGAGGAGCCCGGGCAGCTGCACTGTAATGTCAGCCCGGGCTCCTGCCCTGAGAGCCAAAAGCTTGAGGCACCCTGGTTGGGAAACACTGGCCTAAAACAGTGTTTCCCAACCAGGGTGCCTCCAGATGTTGCAAAACTACAAGTCCCAGGTTGGGAAACACTGTGCCCGGCCTCCGCCCACCTTACTGTAAGGGCATGCATGTAGTCCTGCAGCTGGGGGCAGGGGACAAGCTTGTCACTTGCCCACACATCTCCTGCACCACACAACTACAACTCCCAGCATGTCCTTACTGTAAGGGCATGCTGGCAGTTGTAGTCGTGCAGGGTGTGAGATGTGTGAGCAGGTGATAATAAATGTACTAACCCATTTTTTTTTCTTCTCATTTCAGATCCATGTATCCTGTGGACTCCTTCGGATTCGGTGGACTACTTCGATGACCAGCGTTTTTCTTTGTTTGATTTTAATAAAATGGTTAACGAGGGCTTGTGGGGCAGTGTTTTTTGTAATAAATTTTTTTTTAAACCTGTTGTGTTTTTTCCTTTCTTTACTAGACAGGCTTAGTAGTGGAAGCTGTCTTATAGACGGAGTCCGTTACTAAGCTGGGCTTAGTGTTAGCCACAAAAACAGCTAGCGCTAACCCCCTATTATTACCCCGGTACCCAAAGCCACAGGGGCTGGTACCAATAGCCCTGGAGCGTCAAAAATGGCACTACTGGGCCTAGGCGGTAACAGGCTGGAGTTATTTAGGCTGGGGAGGGCCTAAATGGTCCTCGCCCACCCTGGTAACGTCAGGCTGTTACTGTTTGGTTGGTATTTGGCTGAGAATGAAAATAGGGGGGACCCTATGCGTTTTTTTTAAAATAAATAATTAAATATTTAAAAAAACACATAGGGTCCCCCCTATTTTTATTCTCAGCCAAATACCAACCAAACAGCCTGACGTTACCAGGGTGGGTGAGGACCATTGTTACTGGCCCTCCCCAGCCTAAATAACGGCAGCCTGTTACCGCCTAGGCCCAGGAGCGCCATTTTTGATGCTCTGGGCCTGTTGGTATCGGCTCTTCCCGGCACCCCTGTGGTGTTGGGTACCGGGGTAATAATTGGGGGTTAGCCCTAGCTGTTTTTGTGGCTAACGCTAAGCCCGGCTTAGTAATGGACTCCGTCTATAAGACAGCTTCCACCACTAAGCCTGTATAGTAAAGTAAAAAAAAAAAAAACACAACAGGTTTAAAAAAAAATTTATTACAAAAAAACACTCCCCCACAAGCCCTCCTTAACCATTTTATTAACATCAAGCAAAGAAAAATGCTGGTCGTCGAAGTAGTCCGCCGAATCTGAAGGAGTCCACAGGATACATGGATCTGTAGAAGAAGTAAAAAAAAAAAAATGTAAGTACATTTAGGGAGAAAAAAACAGTGTTAAAAAAATGTAATAAACACACACACACACACACACACACTAAACGCCGTTTACCACTATTCTGAGCCATGACTACAATTTAGTTATTGAATTATTTAGATGTAGAAGAAAACCTAGCAGCCAAACCTATTCAAACAGCAGGAAAAAGGAACAGACTATTTTTTCTACTACATGAAGTAAATTTCCCACTTTTGCCTATGTGTGCCAAATTTATTAATGCCGTGCAACCATTTCGTAAATTTGTCGCACATAGTCAAAAATGAAGTAGAAAAAAACAGGGTAAAAACCAGACTACATAGTCTCCTAGCATGTCCAGACAGCTAAATACTGTTCAGGCATGCTGGAAGTTGCCGTTTTGAAACAGCTTGATGCACACTGGTTGGGAAACACTGCTTTACAAGGAATTACAACAAATATACAGGCTTCCCTAGGATGCAGATCTTGGCTGTGGCTCTGTCCTCCCTCTGTGATGAAGAATGAGCAGGAGCAGGTTAACATTGCCCTGGCGTCACAAACTGTGCATACTATTCACATTTTACCCTTTGACACCACATCTACATGTACTCACTTTTTATAGCAGTGTTTCCCAAACAGTGTACCTCCAGCTGTTGCAAAACTACCTACTACTCCCAGCATGTCTGGACAGCTAAATGCAATTTGGGCATGCTGGGAGTTACAGTTTTGCAAAAGCTTGAGGCACACTGCCTTTGATGCTGCTTTTGGCTGTGGCTCTGTCCTCTCTCTGTGATGAAGAATGAGGAAAGCAGTCGTGCACAGCTATAAATGCTCAGTGCTGCCCACTGGTGGAAAATGATTATGACATCACAGGTATAGTAACATAGCTCATAAGGTTGAAAAAAGACCAGAGTCCACCAAGTTCAACCAATATATATCACCAATCAGTCCCTACTGAGTTGATCCAGAGGAAGGCAAAAAAATCCTCATACTAGAGGTAAAAATTCCATCCCGACTCCAAATATGGCAGTCAGAATAAATCCCTGGATCAACCTTCTGTCCCTATCAATCTAGTATACATAACCAGCGATGTTATTACTCTCCAAAAATGCATCCAGACCCTTTTGAACTCTTTTACAGAGTTCACCATGACCACCTCCTCTGGCAGAGAGTTCCATAGTCTCACTGCTCTTACAGTAAAGAACCCCTGTCTGTGCTGGTGTAGAAACCTACCTTCCTCAAGACGTAGAGGATGCCCCCTTGTTATAGATACCGTCCTGGCCATAAATAGATCATAGGAGAGATCACTGTACTGTCCCCTGATATATTTATACATAGTTATTAGGTCTTCTATTTTCTAAACTAAATAACCCCAATTCTGATAATCTTTCTGGGTACTGTAGTCCTCCCATTCCCCGTATTACTCTGGTTGCCCGTCTTTGAACCCTCTCCAGCTCCACTATATCTTTCTTGTACACTGGTGCCAAATACTGTACACAGTATTCCATGTGTTGTCTGACTAGTGATTTGTATATTGGTAGAATTATTTCTTTGTCATGGGCATCTATGCCCCTATTGATGTACCCCATGATTTTATTTGCCTTGGCAGTAGCTGCCCGACACTGGTCACAACAGCTATATTTATCAATGTTGAACCTCATCTGCCACTTTCCAGCCCAAACTTCCAACCTATCCAGATCCGTTTGTAACAGTGCACTGTCCTCTATTGTGTTTACCCCTTTACAGAGTTTAGTAAGTTTAGTATCATCTGCAAATATTGCTACTTTACTATTCAACCCCTCTACAAGGT
The DNA here is from genome assembly GCF_029499605.1 of Hyla sarda. Lineage (NCBI taxonomy): Eukaryota > Metazoa > Chordata > Amphibia > Anura > Hylidae > Hyla > Hyla sarda. The sequence goes on from NC_079190.1 coordinate 157,932,835, forward strand.
CAATAATGAATATATTAACCCCTTAAGGACTCAGCATTTTTCCGTTTTTGCATTTTTGTTTTTTTCCTCTTTACCTTTAAAAAATCATAACTCTTTCAATTTTGCACCTAAAAATCCATATGCTGGCTTTTTTTTGCGCCACCAATTCTAATTTGTAATTACATCAGTCATTTTACCCAAAAATCCATGGCGAAATGGAAAAAAAAATCATTGTGAGACAAAATAAAAATAAAAAAAACGCCATTTTGTAACTTTTGGGGGCTTCACAGTACATGTTTTGGTAAAGATGACACCTTATCTTTATTCTGTAGGTCCATATGATTAAAATGATACCCTACTTATATAGGTTTGATGTTGTCGTACTTCTGGAAAAAAAATCATAACTACATGCAGGAAAATTTATATGTTTAAAAAAAAAAAACGGTACGTCATGAGTCCTTAAGGGGTTAAATACAATAGGACCCGAGACTGACCCCTGTGGTACCCCACTAGTAACAGTCACCCAATCAGAATAAGTACCATTAATAACCACCCTCTCTTTCCTATCATTGAGCCAGTTACTTACCACTTACACACATTCTTCCCCAGCCCAAGCATTCTTATTTTATGCAGCAATAAAAGAAGGTAAATGGCACTCACCAGTGTCGTGGTATAACAAACTTGTTTATTCCATAAAGTGCAGCATAATAACAGACAAGGCAAGGGAGGACTAGGACGCCGTCCACGTAGCGGTGATAGCTATTTCCTGTGCGAGGCACACTTCCTCAGACCACTCCCCTACTACCGCCGGAACTCAGGTTAAATACCTGTGCTCCGGTGCAGATGGGCGTATCTCTTAACTTACAACTGTGCAAAGGGACATAGAAAAAGAAACCCAAAGTGAAACACAGACAAGTTAAAAACAAATACACCTTTGCGGAGAACCAGAAGGGGATGCAGGTAAAACCTTTTAAATAAAAATTGCTAGGTCTACCTTATCATTCAACCCTAAAGTGCCTTGTGCCTTAGTGCGCAAAATCCATCTTGTTTCGCTCTGGAGTAATGTTTTTCTCCTACCACCGCCGTCTTTGGTGTTAACTCTTTCTATTCCGAAGAATTCCAATACTTTGGAATCTCCATTGTGTTCTTCTAATACATGATTAATTAATCTTGTAGAGCCCTTTAGCGTTTTTAAAGAATGGATGTGTTCTCGGAATCGTGTGTGCATGGGGCGGTTCTTATTTTATGCACCAACCTTTTATGTGGAACCGTATCAAATGCTTTGGAAAAATCCAGATATACGACATCCAGCGATTACCCCTGGTCCAGTCTGGAGCTCACCTCCTCATAAAAGCTGATCAGGTTAGTTTGACAGGACCGATCCCTCATAAACCCATGTTGATATGGGGATATACATTTATTTTTATAAGATACTCCAAAATATCATCTCTTATAAAACCCTCAAACAATTTACATACAACGGAGGTTAAACTAACAGGTCAATACTTCCCAGAGTCACCTTTTGACCCCTATTTAATTATTGGCACCAAATTTGCTATGCGCCAGTCCTGGTGAACAGTCCTTGTCACTATAGAATCCCTGAATATTAAAAATAGGGGTCTGTCTATTACATTACTTACAGGGGTTATCCAGGAAAAAACTTTTTTATATATATATATATATATATATATATATATATATATATATATATATATATATATATATATCAACTGGCTCCAGAAAGTTAAACAGATTTGTAAATTACTTCTATTAAAAAATCTTAATCCTTTCAGTACTTATGTGCTGCTGAAGTTAAGGTAGTTCTTTTCTGTCTAAGTGCTCTCTGATGACACGTGTCTCGGGAACCACCCAGTTTAGAAGCAAATCCCCATAGCAAACCTCTTCTAAACTGGGTGGTTGCCGAGACACATGTCATCAGAGAGCACTTAGATAGAAAAGAACAACCTTAACTTCAGAAGCTCATAAGTACTGAAAGGATTAAGATTTTTAAATAGAAGTAATTTACAAATCTGTTTAACTTTATGGAGCCAGTTGATATATATATAAAAAAATGTTTTTTCCTGGCTAACCCCTTTAACCCGATAACGACCATGGACGAGTATAGACGTCTAGGTTGGCGGGCGTTCCGGCACATGGACGTCTATACTCGTCCATTATTCTCGTGGGTGCTGCCCAGTGCACCCACGAGATCGAAGCAGGGACTCGGCTGTATCACTTCGGTCCCGGCAGTTTTAACCCTTACAGCCGTGGTCGGAAGTGACCGCGGGCTGTAAGTGTTATGACAGAGGGAGGGGGCTCCCTCTGTCTCCTCTGCATCACCTCGCATCGCGATACTGTGTGTGGCCGCGGCTGGCCGGGGCCTGCCGCACTGTCGGGAGTGAAGTTCACTTCACTCCCGACAGTTTTACTCTTACAGCCACGGTCAGAAGTGACCGCGCGCTGTAAGGAGTTCTGACAGAGGGAGGGGGCTCCCTCTGTCTCTCCTGCAGCACCCCGGAGCATCGCGGGGTGATGCTGCATACCTGGGCAGCCGGGGGTCCTACAAAGACCCCCAGGTCTGCCCTGGGAATTGCCTGAAAGGACGTGCCAGAGGCACGTCCTAATATGCTGACTGCTAGTCAAAACTGGCAGGCAGCATATAACTGCAATGCTTTGGAATACTAAGTATTCCAAAGCATTAAAAAGTGTAAAAATAAATAAATAAATGAAATAAAAGTGTAAAAAAAAATATATATACTAAAAATACATTTATTAAATTAATCTAATAAAAAATAAATGCATAATGTGTAGGATCGCATTGGCGGACATCCGCAGCATGTAATATGCTGCGGATGTCCACCATGCGATCCTACACATTATGCAGCAGTCACAGTAATAAGCTCCCTGCTGCGGCTGGGTAGCTTTGTGTGTCCACTCATAGCGGCGGATTTCCCGCCAGCAGTCATGAGCAGACACACTGAGCTACCCAACCGCAGCAGTGATGGATATATTCACCATGAGCGGGTGCTTATTCCCACAATATGGCGGATATATCCATCAGGAGCCTTAACTGTCACAGACAGACGTGTTATACTGCTAGCCAACCAAGGACCAATCAGAGAGGTCCCTGGTTCGGGCAATAACTTGTAGTGGTGCGGTATATAAATGGGGTCACTTGTTGGGGTGGGGGTACTGTTCTGCCCTGAAAGCAAAAAGGCGCTCCTCTCCTCCTTAGTCCTACCACGCGGCCAAGGAACCATATATGGCCTAAGCGGGGGTATTTCCGAACATGAGACAAGCAGCTAAATAAAATATAGGATACATTTCTTTCAATATCAGAAGTGATGTACAAAAAATATGCCCCCCAAATGATGCATTTGTGAAAAATAGCAAATTTCGAATTATTTAACACTGACTTTGTAATAATTCCTGACAAAAAACTATGGTTTTAAAATACTCACTGTACCCCCTAGCGAATACCTTGAGGGGTCTAGTTTTTAAAATGGGGTCATTTGGGGGGGGGGTTATACGTTCTACCACCATTTAATTTCTGCAAACCTTGCATAGCACTTTAAAAAAGATGTACTTTTCAAATTTTCTAAATTTTCTAAATTTCAAGTTAAATTGTTAGGCTTCTAACTAATTTAAAATGTTAATTAAAAACAAAACAATGACGTCAAAATAAAGTAGACATCTGAAAGTATAAGTTTCATAAACTATTTGGTCAGTAAGTATAAATATATGCAACCTATTAGTGTTAAAATAGCAAAAATCATAATTTTTTGTAAAAAATTCATGATTTTTTGCATTGTAAAAAAAAACTACAAATGATATCGGCTTACTTTTACTATGTACATGAAGGACAACTTGTGACAAAAAAAACAATGTCATAATTATTGTGATTGGCAAAACGTTACCAGAGTCATTCTCTATTAAAGGCAGACATCCCCAAAAAACAGGCCTGGTATTTCAGGGGCGTACAGGTTTATTTGTATTGGTCCTTAAGGGGTTAACCCCTTAACGACGCAGGATGTAAATGTACGTCCTGGTGATGTGGTACTTAACGCACCAGGACATACATTTACGTCCTGAGCATAACCGCGGGCATCGGAGCGATGCTGGCATCATGCACGGCAGGTCCCGGCTGTGGATCGCATCCTGCGGATGTCCGCCATTAACCCCTCAGATGCCATGATCAATACAGATCACGGCATCTGCAGCATCGCGATCACTTAACAGGATGATCAGATCGCCCGCAGCGCTGCCGATCATCCTGCACGGCAGATGGAGGTCCCCTCACCTGCCTCCGCTGTCTTCCGGGAGTCTTCTGCTCTGATCTGCCTTCCCGCAGACCAGAGCAGAAGATGACCGATAACCCTGATCAGTGCTATGTCCTATGCATAGCACTGAACAGGATTAGCAATTAAATGATTGCTATAAATAGTCCCCTATGGAGACTATAAGAGTGTAAAAATAAAAGTAAAAAATAAAAAATTTGAAAAACCCCCTCCCCCAATAAAAATGTAAATTGTCCCATTTTCCCTATTTTACCCCCAAAAAGTGAAAAAAATTATTTTATATATATATTTGGTATCGCCGCGTGCGTAAATATCCGTACTATTAAAATAAAATGTAAATGATCCCGTACGGTGAACGGCGTAAACGTCAAAAAAAAAGTCCAAAATATCTGCTTTTTTATGACATTTTATTCCCCAAAAAATGAATAAAAAATGTAATAAAAGTTTTGTATCAGCAAATATGGTATTAATAAAAAGTACAGATTACAGTGCAAAAAATGAGCCCTCATAACACCGCTTATACGGAAAAATGAAAAAGTTATAGGTCTTCAAAAAAGGGGGATTTTAAACGTACTAATTTGGTTAAAAAGTTTGCGATTTTTTTTAAGCGCAACAGTAATAGAAAAGTGTATAATGATGGGTATCATTTTAATCGTATTGACTCAGAGAATAAAAAACACATGTCATTTTTACCATAAATTGTACGGCGTGAAAACAAAACCTTCCAAAATTTGCTAAATTGCGGTTTTCTTTTTAATTTCCCCACACAAATAGTATTTTTTTGGTTGCGCCATACATTTATGGTAAAGTGAGTGATGGCATTACAACGGACAACTGGTCATGCAAAAAACAAGCCCTCATACTAGTCTGTGGATGAAAATATAAAAGAGTCATGATTTTTTGAAGGGGAGGAGGAAAAAATGAAAGCGTAAAAATAAAATTGTCTGAGTCCTTAAGGTCCAAATGGGTCCTTAAGGGGTTAAAGGGGTATTCCAAGATATTTTTATATTTGACTATGTTATGGGGCTGTAAAGTTAGTGTACTTCATAATATAGTGTCTGTACCTGTGTGTGACGGTTTTCTCACAATTCTTATATGATTTTCACCCCAATAGTAATTTTTAACAACATACAAAATGTCTGTTGTCTCAGATTTTTCCCAGGTTGCAATGCTGCTGGGACCTGACTCACTAGTCAGCTGATGACAGGGAGCCTGTCTGCTTCAATGGGTTGAGGGATCGCTTGGTGGTAGAGAGATCAATCTGCAACTAATGCAACAGCTGTAGGTACCCTGATCGAAAACCACTGGTCTTTTATGTTTCAATGGATGGGGTGTCTGATGTGTGGGTGGGAGGAAAATGGAATTATGGTAGTTGTAGGCAAAAAATAAAACTCAAAAAGGAAATACCAGTACACAAAAAGCTGGCCACAGTGTTATGGTAATCTCACAGCGCAGATCCTTCCTAAGCATGTCCATTACTGTCTGGCAGGTACGTACTAAAATCACCTTATGGTGTATAACCCCTTTAATTCCTTTAGAACACGGGGATGAATTCCATCTGGGCCTTGTGATTTGTCTCTTTTGATTTTTTGTGTGCGGCACTGTACTTCTTCCTGGGTTAGACAAGTGACCTGTACTGGGGAGTTTACCTTATCTCACTTTATTTCACCTGGAATTTCATTTTCCTCAGTGACTACAGTAGAGAAGAATTGGGATTTGGCATTTGTAGGCAAAAAAGAATACCCAAAAAGGAAATACCAAAAAGCTAGCCACAGTGTTATGGTAATCTCACAGCGCAGATCCTTCCTAAGCATGTCCATTACTGTCTGGCAGGTACATACTAAAATCACCTTATGGCATTGGTGGATAACCCCTTTAATTCCTTTAGAACATGGGGGTGAATTCCATCTGGGCCTGGTGATTTGTCTCTTTAAATTTTTTGTATGTGGCACTGAGCTTCTTCCTGGGTTAGACAGGTGACCTGTACTGGGGTGTCTATCTTATCTTGCTTTATTTCACCTGGCATTTTTTATTTTCCTCAGTGAATACAGTGGAGAAGAATTGGTTTAATATATTAGCTTTTTCCTGATCCCCGTCTATAATTTCTTCCTCATCATTTTTTAAAGGGCTTACACTTTTATTTTTTATCTTTTTGCTGTTTATATAGTTAAATAACATTTTGGGATTAGTTTTACTCTCTTTGGCAATCTGTTACTTTCTGTCTCTATTTTTGAGGCTTTCATCTGTTTTTTACATAATTTACATTTTTTTTCCATAACTTTTTAATGCTTCTTCACTGCCGTCCTGTGTTAGTAGTTTAAATGCTTTATTTTTGTCATTTATTGCCCCCTTAACATTTTTATTCATCCACATTGGTTTCTTTATTCTTGACCCTTTCATTTCCATAAGGTATATTTACAGCGAGAATTTAAAATATTCTTAAAAGTCTCCCATTTAGTGTCAGTATTCTTGTTTTTGAGGACATTATGCCATTTTATATTGTTAAAGGGGTACTTTGCCCAAGGACATCTTATCCCCTATCATTTGGATAGGGGATAAGATATCAGATCATGAGGGATCTTGGCTGCAGCACCCCGCTGTCATTACTGCACAGAGCAAACTTGCTCTGTGCGTAATAGCGGGTGATACAGGGGCCGGGGCATCGTGGCGTGACAGCTCTGCCCCCTCGTGACGTAATGGCTCCACCCCCTCGTGATGTCACGGCTCGTGATGTGGTGCCTGCCACGCCCCTCTCATAGCCTTTTATTGAAGGGGCAGGCCATGACGTCATGAGGGGTTGCAGGATTTTTCTGTTTTTGCATTTTCATTTTTTCCCTCATCACTTTCTAAAAATCATAACGCTTTCAATTTTGCACATGAAATTCCATATGATGGCTTATTTTTTGCGCCACCAATTCTTCTTTGCAGTGACATTAGTCATTTTACCAAAAAATCCACGGCGAAACGGAAAAAAAATTCATTGTGCGACAAAATTGAAGAAAAAATGCCATTTTGTAACTTTTGGGGGCTTCCGTTTCTACGCAGTGCATTTTTAGGTATTCTGTAGGTCCATACGGTTAAAATGATACCCTACTTATATAGGTTTGATTTTGTCGTACTTCTGAAAAAAATCATAACTACATGCAGGAAAATTTATATGTTAATAATTCTCATCTTCTGACCCCTTTAACTTTTTATTTTTCAGTGTACAGGCCAGTATGAGGGCTCATTTTTTTGTGCCATATTCTGAAATTTTATCAGTACCATTTTTGTATTGATCAGACTTTTTGATCGCCTTTTATTCATTTTCAAAAAGTAACCAAAAATACGCTATTTTGGACTTTTGAATTTTTTTGCGCGTATGCCATTGACCGCGTGGTTTAACCCCTTAAGGACTCAGCCCATTTGGACCTTAAGGACTCAGACAATTTTTTTCCTCCTCCCCTTCAAAAAATCATAACTCTTTTATATTTTCATCCACAGACTAGTATGAGGGCTTGTTTTTTGCGTGACCAGTTGTCCGTTGTAATGCCATCACTCACTTTACCATAAAATGTATGGCGCAACCAAAAAAATACTATTTGTGTGGGGAAAATAAAAATAAAACCGCAATTTTGCAAATTTTGGAAGGTTTTGTTTTCACGCCGTACAATTTATGGTAGAAATGACATATGTTTTTTATTCTCTGGGTCAATACGATTAAAATGATACCCATGATTATACACTTTTCTATTACTGTTGCGCCATCAGAGTGGGTGTTTAGTGCGGCGGGGCAATAGTCACCCCAAAAAATATGGAGGGACTGACCTTTGTGCAAATGAATCAGGCAATGATCAGCCAGGATTTCTACCAACCAATGCCTGATGCATTAGAGTTGACCAATTTTGACAAATATGGATAGTGCCAAACAGATTTAAGGCGCTGCTCCTCAGTTAAAACATGCCTCGACATCCAATCTTTTTTCACCAACCTTCATCAGCCGGGATTAGTATTAACACCCACTGCACCACTCTGTCACCGGGTCACTTTCAGGACTCCTGGCGCTGCGATCTCCAGGCTGTCGCATTATGCCACCATATGTGTTCCTCATACTGCCGCCACCTCCAGGCTGTGTCATTCAACCACTATATGGTCTTCTCATGCTGCTGCCAACTCCATGCTGTGTCATTCAACTACTATATGTTCTCCTCATACTGCTGCCAACTCTAGGCTGTGCCATTCAGCCACTATATGTTCTCCTTGGAGCTTGGAGTGAGCTTGGAGTGATAACAATGAATCATAACTGATTAAATGAAACATTCACACTTTCACAGTCAGGGGGGCGCTGACAGGCAGGGGCTGGAACATGTGGTATCTCGCCTGGCGGAGGACCACCAGATCAATGCTCACCAGAATGGGTATTCAAAAAATTAAAATAGATTAAAATTAAATTAAATAAAAATTACGTAAAAAATCTGCCACATCCAGATGCTCTCCGGCAGTGATTTTAATAGTGATGCCTGTAATCTGCATGTCATACTGAATAACAGTATTATTTTACTAACACAGCACACTCCCTATGCGTGTTAGGACAAGGCAAAGTGTTCTACACCCATATTGAACCTCTCTGTAGCTCTCTGAGCATAGAAGGGGAAGTTATATAATCACGCCCCCCCCTTAATCCCTACAAGCCCAGAGGTGCAAGGGATGCAAAATACTTATGCCCCTCACACAAATACAGCCCTATGGGCTTTATACTTGTGTTCAGGGCTCCAGACACGTACTAGTGCCTGAAGACACTACATACATACCTGTACCAGTTGTGCCATAACCGCATATTGAGGGCACACCTATAGAGGGCAAAAAGAAACCATGATTGTTTGAATAATAATTCATAATAACCCAACACACCTCTAGCATAAAGCTTCACGTACCCCCAAAGTAGACTCTACCTTACATGCAAGAAATAGCAATTGCCAACTAGTGAGTACTAGAGGCAGTACCTGGACCTGATAAGCTGTGGCAGTAACGTCTTTGTGGAAGAATTACCTGTCTGTAACAACAGGAACTGACGGATATATATTAACTGAAACACTTATTAACCTGCATAGTTGTAACCTCACTACAAAGCTTTATGGTATGCCCGACGAGCCCCAATTCCCTGCTGTTTAAGAGGCAAAAAACAACCATCAGGTAACTGACAAGCATCTACATGCTAGACCACGTGGGGTCATATCGTCAGTCAACCGAATAAGGCTCCTTACCTGAAAATTTAGACTGTACCGTACAGAAGTACCCAAACTGCCAATCATTCTGACCCAACTAGTCTACTGGGGTGATGACCCGTCAAAGATGACAAGTCCCTATGTAACCATCGACCTGTAGACGTGACAGGTACAAGTGAAACCATCGTGCCTGTAGACGTGACAGGTCTAAGTGAAACCATCGTGCCTGTAAACATGACAGGTCTAATTGAACCAATGTGCCTGTAAACGTGAGAGGACTAACTGAAACCATCGTGGCTCTAAACGTGACAGGTCTAACGGAACCATCGTGTCTGTAAACATGACAGGTCTAATTGAAACCATTGTTCCTGTAGTCGTGACAGGACTTGCAACCCTCGTGCCTGAAAACGTGACAGGTCTTTGTGAACTTTAGCCATCATGCCTGTAAACATGACAGGTCTTGTAGCATCATCGTGCCTGTAGACGTGACAGGTTTTTGTGGAATCATCATGCCTGTGGATGTGACAGGCCTTACGAAACTATCATGCCTGTAGACCTGACAGATCTTTGTGACAAACCTTGTGCCTATAGATGAGGGTTTTTTGCGAACCATTGTGCTAACCGCATGCCCAAAATAACATACTAACCGCATGCTCAGAATAAACATGCCAATCATATGAACAGAAGGGAAAACACGCTCCCTGTATCTAACAAAGACACTCCACCCTTATCCTGGAAAACATGCTAACTGTTTGCACGGAATAAAACACGCTAACCATACGCACAGAAAAAAACGCTAACCATATGCATAGAATAAAACAGGCTAACTGTAAAACACAGAATAAAGACACTAACCGAATACCCAGACTGAACACTAACCAAAAGGACAGCATAACATGCTAACCATATGCACCTAAACACATGCTAACCGTAAGCACATAAAAACAGACTGTCTGCATGTGACCATTCTGACCGTAAGAACAGGATAACACCCTAACTGTACATACTGAGCAACATGCTGACGGAAAGCACAGAACATGCTAATCGTATGCCCGAATAAAACGCTAACCTTAAGCATAGTGTAACCACCCTATCCGTATGCGCAGTATAGACATGCTGCCGTAAGCACAGAATAAGCCAGAATAAACATGCTAACAGTATGCACAAACACACAACATACTACTCGAAATGCACTTGCACTGGAAAAACGAGCCAGTAACAATAATCTATGTAATGCTTTCCCCTGCTGACTTGGTAGACACCAGAATATGCTCATATAGCTGCAATAAACGTATGTGCACAATATGAACCTATAATCTTATATTAACAATGTATGTACAGCATGAGATGTCATGGACATCCATATGAAAGCTAACCACGAAATAAGTACACATGCCAATGTACTGCACCACCGAATAACCGAATGCACACCAAACATGCTAATCCTACACACCCAAAAACATGCTGACCACACATACCTGGTAGAACTTGCTAACCATCCATCCACCATAACCTGCAAACCATACCCAATAACATGCCAACCATGTACACAGCTTGAAACATGCTGAACCTTATGTATATTATAATATTTTCTAAAATCAGAAACATTGAATAAAACAAGCTAACCACGTTCCCAAAAATAACACTTTAACCATGTGCACTGAATGTGTCACTCCAACCGGAAGCACGATTAAGACATGTGAACCTGAATGAGCCGAATGAAGCAAAAATGCACAGGATGTGCCTAAGCAACACCCGCTATACCCACTGTAATAAACGTCCAAACAGGAACGCTGATGGGAAACCTCACAACAAGGACTAAACCACTTATCGGTGCAAACATACCAGCACACTGCGTCAAGCTGGAGCGTTTTATATATATATATATATATATATATATATATATATATATAGATGCAAATCATAAAATGTTGCAGTATCTTGTTATACCTTTTTTTATTGGACTAACAGCATTTTGTAGATACAAGCTTTCGGGATTCCTCCCTTTATCAAGTCCCGAATCCCGAAAGAGCTTGTCTCTACAAAATGCTGTTAGTCCAATAAAAAAAGGTATTACAGGATACTGCAACATTTTATTATTTGCATCTGCATCACTGGACTAATACGGCTACTCAAATTTACTATATATATATATATATATATATATATATATATATACACACATACATTTTTTATATATATATATATATATATATATATATACACACAAACATATATATATATATATATATATATATATTTTATTACATGCAGAAAATACAATAAACTCAGGTACAGTAGAAAAGCTATGAGCGTGAGCACAATAAAATGCCTCCTAGTATATTTTTCGTATGGAACCTCATGCGCGAATATACGGTATAAATACCATGAATGTACGTGCAGTATGAATGCTGCGAGAGCAAATGTGTGGTACAAACGCTAAGGAATGAACGAGCAGAATAAAACTATTAACGAAGTGCAGTATAAATGCTAAGTATGTTAGTGCAGAATAAGTTCTATGAGCATAAGTATAGCATAAATGCTACTTAACCAGAACAATGCTACAATCTTAAAAGCAAATAATTGCTACGAAGTGTATGTGCATTGTATTGCTATGAATATATGTGCCGTATGAAAGCTTCGAGCATGCATGTGTGATATAAATGCTATAGCTGCTGTGAGTATAAGTGCGGTATAAATACTGTGAGCGTATACGTGGTATAAATGTATGAGCGTATATACTGTGTAAAGCTGTGAGCGTGCGAACAGTATAAATGCTATAAGTGTGTTTTTGGTATAAATGCTATGAGCATATGTGTGTCAAATGCTTTGAGCATAAGTGCGGTATAATGCTAAGAGAATATGTGCAGAATACATGTTATAAGCGTATAAGCAGTATACATGCTATGTGCAGCATAAATGCTATTTGCGTGTCTGCTGTATAAGTTCTGAGCGTATATGTGCAGTATAACTGCTATGAGCGTGTGTGTGGTATAAATGCTATGAATGTATGTGCAGTACCAATGCTATGAGCAGAATTAATGCTATAAGCGTGTGTGCATTATAAATGCTATGAGCGTACATGCAGTATACCCACTATGAGCAGTATCAATACTATGAGTATATGTGTGGTACATGCTATTCAAAGTATAACTGTTATGATTGTATGTGCGGTATAAATACTGTGACCGAATGTGCCGTATAACCGTTATGAGCGTATGCTATGAGCGTATGTATAGCATAGACAACATGCTTCGCCTGTATATGTTTATTTATTTATTTTTTATATGCTCAACATCTACATATTATACACACCTATGCTCAGCATTAATGCTCTCCCATCTTTTGTGAAGTAAAACAGTAATGCACCGTGGTACATGCAATACACACCTGTACCTACATATTGTTACGCCGAGCGCTCCGGGTCCCCGTTCCTCCCCGGAGCGCTCGCCTCATCCCCGTTGCTGCAGCGCCCCGGTCAGATCCACTGACCGGGTGCGCTGCGGTCCCGCCTCCTGCCGGGATGCGATTCGCGATGCGGGTGGCGCCCGCTCGCGATGCGCACCCCGGTCCCCGTACCTGACTCGCTCTCCGTCGGTCCTGTCCCGGCGCGCGCGGCCCCGCTCCCTAGGGCGCGCGCGCGCCGGGTCTCTGCAATTTAAAGGGCCAGTGCACCAATGTTGGTGCCTGGCCCAATCTTCCCAATTACCAATTAGTGTGATCACCTGTGTACTTCCCTATATTACCTCACTTCCCCTGCACTCCCTTGCCGGATCTTGTTGCCTTAGTGCCTAGTGAAAGCGTTCCCTTGTCTGTTCCTAGCCCGTGTTCCTGACCTCCTGCCGTTGCCCCTGACTACGATCCTTGCTGCCTGCCTCGACCTTCTGCTACGTCCGACCTTGCTTCTGCCTACTCCCTTGTACCTCGCCTATCTTCAGCATCTTCAGCAGTCAGAGAGGTGAGCCGTTGCTAGTGGATACGACCTGGTCACTACCGCCGCAGCAAGACCATCCCGCTTTGCGGCGGGCTCTGGTGAAAACCTGTAGTGGCTTAGAACCGGTCCACTAGCGCGGTCCTCGCCAATCCCTCTCTGGCACAGAGGATCCACCTCCTGCCAGCCGGCATCGTGACAGTAGATCCGGCCATGGATCCCGCTGAAGTTCCTCTGCCAGTTGTCGCTGACCTCCCTACGCTGGTCGCCCAGCAAGCTCGTCAGATCGCCCAGCAGTCGCAACAGATAGCGCAACGAGATCAACAGCTGGCATACTTGACCTCCGAGGCACTGCGTATTCAGTCACAGATACAGCAGCTGCAGCCGCAGATACAGCAACAGCTACAGCTGCAACTACCTTCTCCGCCGCCGGCTCCTGCAACTCCTCCGCAGCAACCGGCCGTTCCTAACCCCTGCTTGTCCCTGCCGGACAAATTTGGCGTAAAGATCGCCCAACGAGATCAACAGCTGGCATACTTGATCTCCGAGACACAGCGTCTTCAGTCACAGTTACAGCAGCTGCTGCCGCAGATACAGCAACTTCAGTCACAGCAGCTGCTGCCGCAGATACAGCAACTTCAGTCACAGCTACAGCTGCAACAACCATCTCCTCCGCCGGCTCCTGCAACTCCTCCGCAGCAACCGGCCGTTCCTAACCCCTGCTTGTCCCTGCCGGACAAGTTTGATGGGGACCGCAATGATTCTGCCACAGCCACAGTCCAGTCCTTCTTCGCTGAGGTCCGTGGTGTCTTCGAGGAGCCTGCCCGAGCTTCTTCTGCCGAGATTGCCCTGCTGAACCTGGAACAGGGTGTTTCTTCCATTGGCGAGTACGCCATTCAGTTCCGTGCTCTTGCTTACGAGTTGTCCTGGAATAGTGAGGTTCTCTGCGCGACCTTTAAAAAAGGCCTATCCAGCAACATTAAAGATGTTCTGGCCGCACGAGAGACTCCTGCTGACCTACATGAACTCATTCATCTTGCCACTCGCATTGACATGCGTTCTTCCGGATGGCGTCTGGAGCTCCGCCTGGATATGGACTTTGTTCGCACAAAGCGTTTTTTCTCCCCGGCTCCTCTCTCCTCTGGTCCTCTGCAATCCGTTCCTGTGCTTCCCGCCGCGGAGGCTATGCAGGTTGACCGCTCTCGCTTGACACCTCAAGAGAGGACACGACGCCGCATGGAGAGTCTTTGCCTGTACTGTGCCGGTGCCGAGCACTTCCTGAAGGATTGTCCTATCCGTCCTCCCCGCCTGGAAAGACGTACGCTGACTCCGCACAAAGGTGACACAGTTCTTGATGTCAACTCTGCTTCTCCACGCCTTACTGTGCCTGTGCGGATATCTGCCTCTACCTTCTCCTTCTCTACTATGGTCTCCTTGGATTCCGGATCTGCAGGAAAATTTTTTTTGGCCTCTCTTATCAACAGGTTCTACGTCCCTGTGACCAGTCTCGCCAGACCCCTCTACATCTATTGTATTAACAATAAAAGATTGGACTGTCTCATGCGTTTCCGCACAGAACCCCTCCTAATGTGCATCGGACCTCATCACGGAAAAATTGATTTTTTTTTCCTCAGGTTCTTTGGCCCCAAGAAGAGGGGGAGACCCAAGGGGGGGGGTACTGTTACGCCGAGCGCTCCGGGTCCCCGTTCCTCCCCGGAGCGCTCGCCTCATCCCCGTTGCTGCAGCGCCCCGGTCAGATCCACTGACCGGGTGCGCTGCGGTCCCGCCTCCTGCCGGGATGCGATTCGCGATGCGGGTGGCGCCCGCTCGCGATGCGCACCCCGGTCCCCGTACCTGACTCGCTCTCCGTCGGTCCTGTCCCGGCGCGCGCGGCCCCGCTCCCTAGGGCGCGCGCGCGCCGGGTCTCTGCAATTTAAAGGGCCAGTGCACCAATGTTGGTGCCTGGCCCAATCTTCCCAATTACCAATTAGTGTGATCACCTGTGTACTTCCCTATATTACCTCACTTCCCCTGCACTCCCTTGCCGGATCTTGTTGCCTTAGTGCCTAGTGAAAGCGTTCCCTTGTCTGTTCCTAGCCCGTGTTCCTGACCTCCTGCCGTTGCCCCTGACTACGATCCTTGCTGCCTGCCTCGACCTTCTGCTACGTCCGACCTTGCTTCTGCCTACTCCCTTGTACCTCGCCTATCTTCAGCATCTTCAGCAGTCAGAGAGGTGAGCCGTTGCTAGTGGATACGACCTGGTCACTACCGCCGCAGCAAGACCATCCCGCTTTGCGGCGGGCTCTGGTGAAAACCTGTAGTGGCTTAGAACCGGTCCACTAGCGCGGTCCTCGCCAATCCCTCTCTGGCACAGAGGATCCACCTCCTGCCAGCCGGCATCGTGACACATATATGCACACACACCTGTATACTACACCTCTTTTTTTTTTTTTTTATCAGGCATGCACTCTACCCAGTAGCAGAAACTATGAGGCAGCTATAATAACATTGCCCGTAAAGCCGCATGAACAAGTATAAAACTATTGTGACGATGCTAACGTCCAGCACAGCTGGGGAGCTCTTCAACCATTGGACTGTGATGTCTGGCCCAAAAAGCGAGTCAGTGCGGGAGCAATCAACCGTCTCCCGTTATTGCATGACCTGACTCATGACCTGAACTAGCTCAGGTCCTCAGGTCCTGGTTATTGTGAGCCACCATGTTAACTGACCGCAGCAACCAACCTGTTCTTCCTGACAACCACGTGCCTCTGCCCCACCAGGCTAACCCCACAGCCCACACATCTCCACTCCCCCCTGTACCCGGCAATGAAAACACTTACTCTGTGACTCCACGGGTGATGTGTGCCCAACATCTGGCACTGAGGCAGCTGACGGGCTGAGCCAGAAGCTGGAGCCGACCATCGCAAGCTTGCGCTCTGGAGCGCTGCAGTCAACAGCAGCGGAGCCCATAGTGGAACTTCGACCGCCAGTGAAGCGTCGCTAGGGCTCCCGGTCACTTGGTTACCGAGAACCAATGGGATTGCAGGAAAGTGTAAGGGATTACACTGAATCGGAGCGCATAGAGAGTGGGCACAGTTTAGTGTGTCCGCAGCGCTACAGCTGCTATAAGTAACCAGGAGAAAGACAGTATACAGTTAGTAGCCAAGTTTACCAGACATTTCTATAGAAGGATGTCGATCATCATCCCCCTGTACCTTAAACCTGCCGGAGACTTTAACATATTGTACGGCGTGCAGCCAGTCCTCCTGCCAAAGCAGCCAGCGTGGCTGCACTAGACCTCAGACCGCCCTACCCACAGCATGCTCCGGACAGTGTGGCTCCAGGTGAAAGCGTTTCCACCAAATCACGTATGCCCCGCCTGCGCAGAGAAGGGGAAGTTATAGAATCACGCCCCTCCCTTAATCCCTACAAGCCCCCCCCAGAGGTGCAAGGGATGCAAAATACTTACGCCCCTCGCACAAATACAGCCCTATGGGCTTTATACTTGTAGATTATGTTTTAAAAATAACTTGTCACATATTCTTCACCTCTAAAATATTTTATGTACTTCGTCGGTTATACAATATGTATGTATTTCTTCTTTTTTATTAGCTAATAAAGTGTCAATAAGAAGGATTCTGGAAAGGCCATAGACTAATGAGGACCCTGTGAACTGCCATGTATTAAATTAAACCTTGTGACCCGGAGCTTCTGCTAAATGAAAGAAAATTATTTCAACACCGGCAATAACTAAATCACCAAGGGAATTTAGAAACAGACAAAATATGTTCCATTAGTTTTTGTCATTGTTGTAAGAGGCGCATTCCTTCTGTCTAGTTCAATTTTCACAGAGAACTATCTACAACACCTGGGTGTAAAGACAGATTTTTGGCTCAAGATACAGACACCACTTGGTACGTGGCTGTTACTGGTCTGAAATGGTGCCTCATGTTTGTCTGACTGTCAGCATTTCACTGGAAAAGACTTTGGCACACTGCAAATGATGCTTTATAGGCAGAAGCATCTGGCTGAAACCAAACAGTTGTTTTATAAACATTAAAATATTTTCCTGATTGTACCTTTCTATATTTTATACAATACAAAGCATTGTATCTCGTCCCCCAAGGAACACAAGGACGTTTAACAAAGCCGTACATTCATGTGTATGAAGGGTCTATTAGATTTTGTCTTAAAGTCAAAGGTGGTAAGGCCCACAAATGGTTTATTAATAGTGGCAAATGAAACTGAGGACAGTAAGTTAAAGGGGTACTCCGCCCTTAGACATCTTATCCCCTATCCAAGGGAACTTTGCTCCGTGCCGGATGACTGGCGATGCGGGGCGGAAGCTGTCACGCTCCCTCCCATAGACTTGCATTGAGGGGGCGTGACCATGACATCACGAGCGGGGCGTGATCGTGACGTCACAAGCCTCTGGCGCTGCACCCGACGCTCTAAACAAGCGGCGGGTGCAGCAAGGAGGTCCCCAGCGGCTGGACCCCCATGATCAAACATCTTATCCCCCATCCTTTGGATAGGGTATATGATGTCTAGGGGCGTAGTACCCCATCAAGCTATTTTTTACCATATTGAAAATTTTTCAGCGGGTGGCAGACTAAATTATGTTATAAACACATGTGGATCTGAAAGCTCTCCTAACATTTTTATCTGTTGCAGCATGCTGGGAGTTAAAGTTTTGCAACATCTGGAGGGCCACAGTTTGAGACCACTGACTTAGAGGTAGATAACTATAATTAGAGCCTCTCAGGTGTTAAAAAAAAAAAAAGTCACCTAGTGGTGTTCGAGATATGTTCTGTTTGCTGAAATGCTTGGATGAAAAAGCATAAAGCAAACTGAATTAAGGTATTTGTGCCAAATATATGGATTATAAATAGATAATGACAAATATAAGCATCATACCATAATAAGGTAATATTGATGTGGGCATAATGCAAAAATGTTGAATACCCTTATTTATTTTGTACAACACAAATAGAGAAACACATCCACCATATGTAATTTGATCTACTTGCTTCTCAGCATAATTTCAAAAACTAACAGGTTGTTAGTGTACATTTTGATCAAAAAGTACAAGCCCACACGCCACATCAAGGCCACCTAGTCAGAGTGGGTTCCTAACACTGGCGTAGCACCAGGCGGCGACCACTGCCTCTAAGACACAATGCCCACAGACGGAGCATGCCAGTGACCAGACAGCCCCACTGCTGCGGACCAAGCCCCTGGGCCACCCCACCCCACAGACAAAGCATCACAGAAACAATGGCCACCACAGGGAACCACACCAGTGTTTAACCTATCATGTGCTCCCTGCCAGAGGGCTGGGAGAATGCTAGGACAAAACCCTTATGCAGTCTCCTACTGTTACATACTGCGCTCCGGCGGTTAGCACCGGCTGCGAGCGCAGGAGCCCTGTGTCCCCGCTCACTGGCTGTGAGCGCAGTAGCCCCGCTCACCGGCGGGGCCGGGATTCGCATTGCGGGATGCGCCCGCATGCGAATCCCGGCCCATCACTTACCCACGTCCACTCCTGCTACTCCATCTCAGCCTCGGCACGCGTGCCCCCGTCCCTTAGGGTGCGCGCGTGCCGGTGCTTTGAAATTTAAAGGGCCAGTGCGCCCATAATTAGTAGTGCACCTGAACACTATATTATAAATCCCTCTACCTCCCACACATCCCTGCCAGATCTTCAGTGCTCATTGCCTAAGAGAAAGCGTACACTATTGCCTGTTTGCCATACCCGTGTACCCAGACCTTTCCCGCTACGTTTTTGACTACGAACCTTTGCCGCCTGCCTTGACCTTCTGCTACGTTGACTTCACCGCTGTCTCATCCTCTTGTACCTCGCCTTGCCCAGTACCTGTGTGCTCGAGCCGTATCGGGGGTAGTGACCTGGGTGCCGCCTGCCGCAGTAAATCCATCCTGCCTTGCGGCGGGCTCTGGTGAAGACCAGTGGCACCTTAGATTCCTCTCCTCGATACGGTCTGAGTCATCTGCCACACAGGTAGAGGATCCAGTACCTGCTCCGTGACATCCGCATCCAGGTACGTAACAGCAAGATCCTGCCATGGATCCAACTGGGGTTCCTCTGCCTGATAACTCAGATCTTGCATCTATCGTGGCGCTTCAATCCCAGCAGTTGGCCCAGCAGGCACAGCAGCTTAACCAGCTATCCACCATGATGGAGCAGTTGTTAACCGCTCAGCAGCAACCGCCAGTGCCACAGCCTCCTCCTCCTGCTCCAGTACAACCTCCCGCTGCTGCAGTCTTCTCCAGAACCAGACTCCGCTCGTCTTTTTCTGAAAAATATGAGGGGGATCCAAAGTCCTGTTGAGGCTTCGTGACACAGTGCTCCATGCACCTTGAGCTCATGGCAGACCAGTTCTCCACAGAACGTGCAAAGGTGGCCTTCGTCATCAGTCTCCTGTCTGGAAAGGCCTTGGCCTGGGCAACTCCGCTATGGGATCGTAGTGATGTCATCACTTCAAATCTCCAGGCATTCCTGATGGAATTTCGTACAGTCTTCGAGGAACCTGCCCGTGCTTCCTCTGGCGAGATTGGCTCTGCTAAGTCTCTCCCAGGGCAACTCCACTGTTGGCGAGTATGCCATCTGGTTCCGAACCTTGGTGTCGGAGTTGTCCTGGAATAACGAAGCCCTCTGCGCTACTTTTAAGAGAGGTTTATCAAGTCAAATTAAAGATGTCCTCGCTGTCCGGGAATTGCCAGCCTCTCTGAATGAACTGATTCAATTGGCATCCCGGATCGATATCCGCTTCTCCGAGCGACGTGAGGAACTGAGACAAGAAAGGGAATCTGCATGTCCTCGGCGCTTCTCTCGTCTGGCGCCTGTCTTCCACCATCCTTCGCAACCTGCTTCATTGCCTCCCGCTGCGGAGGGTATGCAAGTGGATCGGACTAGCCTTACCCTGCAGGAAAGGACACGCAGACGAACCGAAAACCTTTGTCTATACTGGGCCAGTGCAGATCACTTCCTTAAAGATTGTCCTCTACGCCCTCAGCTGCAGGGAAACGCTCGCAGCTAGGCTACGTAGGAGAGGCCTCCCTAGGTGTGAATCCTTCCTCTCCATGCTTAAATTTGATAGTCAGGCTTCTTCTTCCCTCCAAAGAGACCCTCTCAATTCTGGCCTTCTTAGACTCTGGTTCTGCAGGAAACTTTATTGATGCTTCCTTTGTGTATAAGTATCGTCTGCCGGTCTTCCGCCTCCAGAAGCCCCTGTACATCTCTACGGTCAACGGAGAAAAACTGGAATGTACCGTGCTTTATCGCACTGAACCCATGTTGAAGCAGGTCGGATACCTTCTTCCACACTGTACTTCACCTCTCTTGCTTGGCCTACCTTGGTTGCAGGCTTCACTAGCTGGCAGACAGGAGATCATGATCTGACCTCCTGCTGCAATAGCAACTAATTTACTTCTCTATTATGTGCAAAATAATCTAATTGATTTTCCTTATTAATTGCAAATTACAGGGCAAATAACCCCTGCCACCTCACTCCTATCGCTATAGGGGGATTGTAGTTGTCTTAGACAACTGCGATCCCCCTTCTATTCCGGGTCACCGGGTCACCATAGACCCGTAATGACCCGGAATCGGCGCAAATCGCAAGTGTGAATTCACTTGCGATTTGCGCCAATCGCCAACATGGGGGGTCTAATGACCCCCCCTAGGCATTTGCACGGGGTGTCTGCTGATAGATATCAGCAGTCACCCCGGCCCGGTCCCCGCCCGGCGCGCGGCGGGGACCGAAATTCCCATGGGCATATGGATACGCCCTTCGTCCTTAAGTACCAGGACGCAAGGGCGTATGCATACGCCCTTCATCCCCAACAGGTTAAAGGGGTACTTCACTGGGAAAAAAAATTTCAATCAACTGGTGCCAGAAATTTATACAGCTCTCTGCTGACACCTCTGTTCATTTTAGGAACTGTCCAGAGCAGAACAGGTTTGCAATGGGGATTTGCTCCTACTCTGGAAAGTTCCTGTTAAAATGGACAGAGGTGTCAACAGAGAGCACTGTGGTCAGACAGAAAGGAAATTCAAAAAGAAAATAACTTCCTGTGAAAGTAAATCACTAATGCTCCACTTCCTGTGGAGAATTAGTAATTTACTAATCTGTTTAACTTTCTGGCATCAGTTAATTTAAAAAAAAGATGTTTTCCAGTGGAGTACCCCTTTAAAAAAAATGCTGGTAAAATTTATTCAATAGGCCTCAAATTGTATTTGATTGAAATTTCTCTCAGAAAGATACCATAGTTTAAACAATAAAAACTTTCATTTTACTATCCTTAGGACATTAACATTTAATTGGTGGGCGTCCACCTCTCAACAGCCCTGCAAGCCAGTTGCTTAAAGGGATACTCTGGCTAAGATCATGTCCTCTTGTTTGCCAGGTAAAGCGTTGTACTACTAGTATTGGAACAAAGCTGCAAAAAGTTGCTAAACCAAGCACAGTGGGGGATATTTATCAAAGGATTTAGACAGTTTTTCCTGTCTAAATTTGTCGCACAGAAAGTCGCAGTCTAAATATGTGCGACTTTTGCTCTAGAGGATTTTTAGAACATGATGCATTCTAGTCTATTTTAGACGGGAAATCATTGGAAAATGCATTGGTGCTGAATTTATCAAAAGCGACTTTTCAGTGACAAGTCGCATCCGCTGAAAGTACGCCGAAATGTCAGACCCTGTTGGAGCAAGTTTAAATACAGTCTAAAGCATAGATCCCAAAGTCTGTGCGCAGAATTTATCAAGAGTGATGCGCCTTTTGATAAATTAGGCGCACAACTCTCTAGTTTGGTCTATATTGATGCGGGACATAGACAACTTTGATAAATATCCCCCAGTATCTGTTATATCCTATGCTCTTATTGGTGTATCACTAGTAAAAATACATATATTTAATGAGCTTGGTCCTTAAGGGGTTAAAGGGAATGTCCAAGTATTAATAAAATTAAACTGAAAACAGCAAAGGATTTTAAATAAAACAGTACTCATCTGCCCTGGTTGTTCGCAACTCTGTCAACTTGTCAGAAGCAAAGTTGTTCCATACTGGAACATAACTACATAAGTTAGTCACATTTGAAAGACACCACTTCTAAATTCCTTCATTTACTCTCTAAAGAGTAAAAGTAATAAAAACCAGTTTAAAAAAATATTTTGAAAGTACAGGCACAGAGGTTTAAATTATTATTTTATAATTTTACTCTAATATTGATTCATTTGTTCTCCACCCCAGGAATACTTTTTTATAATAAACTTGTACAAACATACATATACATACTATGTTGTTTGTATGAAAAGGGTTTTACATGAGATAAAATTCTACATTTGTATAATGGCTTCTATTCATTATTGAAACCGTAGTGTCACGTTCGGCAGGGATTGAGTGCAGCCCTAGTCTTGCCCACTCCCTCTGTCCCTGCCTACTTGCGTACCGGTCCTAAATAACGGGTCCATACCCAAAGAGACAGTCCCCTCCTAAATAAGTGAGGGACAGTCAAAAAGTCAAAACAATAAAATACAGTAGGATGTCAGGGAACAACTGCAGGCACTCAAAAATAACAGAAATAAAACTAAACACACACAGAATGCAAAGTCCAAACAAGCCCATTCTAAGCCAGGAGATAACAGAGTACAATAACGGAGAGCCTAAGAGTAGTCTAGAGACTAGCCAAAAGATCAGAGAACCAGATAAGACAATGAGATGAAGAGAATGCTAGCTACAGTATAAGAACTTTCACAATTGAGGCATGAATGAAAGAGGCTTCCTTATTGATCCCTGTGCTGCTAGCAGGAGGATTCTAATAAGTTAAGAAGCGCATAGACGTAACTTGTGTAGACGTTACTTGTCTGGGGTAAAGGAAATATGTTAGGACAAAAACACATAAATCAGGACAACATATTTCATATGCAAATATATTTATTCAAGTAGAACATAAGTTTCATATAACAACTGTAGGGGGCCAGTGGTATTTACATATACATAGAAAGATGGTGTAGATGGGATCACGGATGGCCAGGGGAAGACTAGTCTTTCCCTATATAATGGCCCTGCCTAGTAGTGTTGAGCGGCATAGGCCATATTCGAATTTGCGAATATTCGCGAATATATGGATGAATATTCGTCATATAATCGCGAATATTCGCATCTTCGTTATATCCTCGTTTTATTTTCGCATATGTGAAAATTCGCGTATGCGAAAATTTACAGATGTGAAAATTAGCATATACAAAATTAACATAAGCTACAAATCGCATATGCGCAAATTCGCATATGCTAATTTTCGCATATGCGAATTTTCGCACGCCAGTCTCACACAGTAGTATTAGAGCCTTCTTTACACCACACAAGCTGGAAGCAGAGAGGGGTGATCACTGTGATGTGTACTGTGAAGAAAAGAAAAGAAAAAAAAAAAAAAAAAGAATATTCGTAATTACGAATATATAGCGCTATATTCGCGAAATTCGCGAATTCGCGAATATGCGATATTCGCGAATAATATTCGAATTGTGAATATTCGCGAGCAACACTACTTCCTAGCGGTACTGCAGGTCCCCTGTCCTTGTGACCTGGGCCTACACTGGAACCTCCTAGTGACCCTAGGTTACACAGGGGACAATCAGTCCTAGTACTGTATCGCTAAGGAACAGTTGAGCTTGGCCCATATCCCATATGATCCATACCGAATTAGACATACATGTGATAAAATACAGTACAGTATCTA
The DNA here is from genome assembly GCF_029499605.1 of Hyla sarda. Lineage (NCBI taxonomy): Eukaryota > Metazoa > Chordata > Amphibia > Anura > Hylidae > Hyla > Hyla sarda. The sequence continues at coordinate 157,957,005 of NC_079190.1, forward strand.
GACCCGAGGGTTGTATCCAGGGGTATATAGAAGTATTCACTTTATAGACCCACAGTTATATGTGTTGGATAACTCCGGGAAGGAGAGAGAGAGAGGAGGAGGAGGAGGGGGGGAGGGGAAAGGGGATAGATAGTAGTAAGCATATGTTACCTTTTGCTTGGGTATGCCTGTTTGACAGGGTTAGATGTCGAGGATGATCATCATATGGGAGCAACAGGGTCTAGATATAAATAATATGCGATGAGGAGGGTGGGAATAGGGGGCAGGAGAGGGGGGGAGGAGAGGAGGGAGGAGAGGGGGAGGAAAGGAGGGAGGAGGGGGGGAGGAAAGGATGGCGGGGGAACAGGAAGGGAGGAGAGAGTAAGGGGGGGGGGGTGTGGGTGGAGATGGTTGAGTGATGGGGTACGTAGAGGTAGGTATAGGTCATACCTGATAACGGGATCCCACAGGTGCGTGATATAGTCCGGTCTGGGGGCCCCCAGAGGGAAGTTTAGGAAGGAGGATGATGTCCAGATTATGTATTCCCGGAGAAATGGGAGGGATCGGATGTATGTAATATCAAGTTACTTGATATGTAACTTGATATTACATATCAAGTTACTTCATCCCCATATACCAACGAGCATGCAATCGGCAAACAGCCTCATAACCCCACAGGTCCCTTCCGTATATGGACTGCCCCATACTATCCCGCATCCACACCATGCAACATGAATAGTATCACCCACATGTATGCCACCACTTTAGCCTTATATTTATCCCCTCCACATCTATACTGCCTCATTGTTACTTTCCATTCACACCATATAACTGTAAATCATCATCCAGCATGCATGTCACCCCATTAATTTATATATATCCCTTCCATATCGGCACTGCTTCATTATTAATACCAAGTAAATTATACCTATACACAACTGGTCCCTCTCGGCTTTACCAATGCTGGCCCTAACCCTAGGAGATTTTCCCCCACTTCCCCCCTCCCCCCCTATATTTCCTTTATCCAGTATCACATCCCGCAGACAGCCCCACCAATTACTAACTGCATAACTATATGCAACAGTATAATTACCTACATTGGTATGTCATGTATAGCGGGGTATACACACCACTCTTTCCCCTCCCCCCACACCTCAGGGGTCATTATACCCCACCCCTAACCCGGCCACCCTCACCTTCCCTCCTCTCCCCCTCCCCCCCTCCGCATTTTAAGGCTTAATCAGGGATATGCTTCACACCAAGTTATGTGTCTGCTATGGTCACCGTTCAGAACCACTGATCTCACCCTCTCTATTGTTCTCTCGCCATTAGGACATACTCACCCCTCCCGATTCCTTCATCCGATCCCTCCCATTTCTCCCGGAATACATAATCTGGACATCATCCTCCTTCCTAAACTTCCCTCTGGGGGCCCCCAGACAGGACTATATCACGCACCTGTGGGATCCCGTTATCAGGTATGACCTATACCTACCTCTACGTACCCCATCACTCAACATCTCCACCCACACCCCCCCCTTACTCTCTCCTCCCTTCCTGTTCCCCCGCCATCCTTTCCTCCCCCCCCTCCTCCCTCCTCTCCTTCCCCCCCCTCTCCTGCCCCCTATTCCCACCCTCCTCATCGCATATTATTTATACCTAGACCCTGTTGCTCCCGTATGACGATCATCCTTGACATCTAACCCTGTCAAACAGGCATACCCAAGCAAAAGGTAACATATGCTTACTACTATCTATCCCCTTTCCCCTCCCCCCCTCCTCCTCCTCCTCTCTCTCTCTCTCTCCTCCCCCCCCCCCCCACCTCTCAGCCAAAACCTAATAAATAAACTATTTAATCTAGACACGCGGTTATTGTTTTAGACCCTATCTACTTATTCTACGTCGGAGTGGAGACTCCTCTCATCACACAAACAGGTGTCATCAATAGGTGCTGGTATCCCAGTTAGGGAAATAATAGGTAGCGCTATAAGTGCATGCACACGGATCGTGCTATGCTGGGTGGAATACAATGTCTTATGATCTGAGCAGCGATGTCTCTGAAAGAGAAATCTGATGTCTCTGATAGAGATATCTGATGTATCTGATAGAGATATCTGATGTATCTGATAGAGATATTGCGTGTGGCAGCGTGCCGGTAAGTGAGTGAATTCAGTGCGCTCTGCGGCGCTGGAGATTCCTTATATGTGTCCCACTCTACCCTGACGGCACAGGGATAGAGATTAGTGATTGGGATATAGATGGTCTGTTATTTGTAATCCTGTGGGTGCATGAAGCTGCGCTGTGCAGCGCTGGAGACCCCACACGTAGCAGTGTATTGACTGCAGACATCCTGCACTTTTCTTGCTTTTAAAATAACTGAAACGTTACCAAACCCCTGAAAGGTCTGATAAGAAACTATTTTGACACAGCCATATGCTTCCCTTTTTAGAGTATCCAAAATCCAGCACATCTTCATTATGATCTGTTTGATGGATCTTTTATAGTCGATTATGATTTCTTTCTTACCTCATAATGCATTCATCATATACCAATGTTTTACTGGATAGAATAGCACATCATCAAATATAAATGTTGCTCCCAGTGCTCCTGTAGTAGAGACAAAAGTGTTGGGATAGTAAAACTGATAAAGCAAAGACAGTATATTATCTCTGCCTTGCTATCAAACTTGCTAACCTCATTTTTTTCTTTTTCTGGATAACTAAATGGAATCCATGGACAGCAAAAATTTTTTTACAGATTCACTTTAAGTCAGAATGACTAATAAAGATTATACGTGCTATACAGTATTATCATAGCTCAAATCTATATATAGATAAAACTCAATGTGTTTGTGTGTTTATGTGTGTATGTGTGTATGTGTGTGTGTATGTGTGTGTGTGTGTGTATGTATGTGTGTATGTGTGTGTGTGTGTGTGTATGTGTGTGTGTGTGTGTGTGTGTTCCAGCATCACATCCAAAGGGCTAAAGATATTAACATGAAACTTGGCACACATGTTACTTATATGTCAACAACAAACATAGGATAGGTGATTTACCCCTTACTCACCCCTATTTGCCAGGTTGGGGGTTTTATGTGTTAATGCATAACTTCCAAAAGGTTGAAGATATTTCGATAACACTTGGTCACATGTTACTTATATGTCCACTTAAAATATAGGATAGTTAATTTAAACCCCCCATTTGTGAGGGTCGGGGTTTTTGTTTAAAGTCCCATGCAAATCAATGGGAAATGTATGTTCCCACATAACCTCCATACTGTTGGAGATATTTCAATACCTGTTACACATATTATGGGTCAGGATGTGAGGTCGGGATAGGAGGTCGACATAGGAGGTCAGGATATGAGGACTGGATATGAGGACGGGATATGAGGTCGGGATAGGAGGTCGGGATGGGAGGTCAGGATAGGAGGTCAGGATAGGAGGTCGAGATAGAAGGTTGAGATAGGAGGTCGAGATATGAGGACGGGAAAGGAGGACAGGATATGAGGTCGGGATAGGAGGTCGGGATAGGAGGTCGAGATAGGAGGTCGGGATAGGAGGTCGGCATAGGAGGTTGGGATTGTCACGATTCGGCTGGCTGGAGGTGGATCCTCTGTGCCAGAGAGGGATTGGCGTGGACCATGCTGGTGGACCGGTTCTAAGTTGCTACTGGTATTCACCAGAGCCCGCCGCAAAGCGGGATGGTCTTGCAGCGGCGGTAGCAACCAGGTCGTATCCACCAGCAACGGCTCAACCTCTCTGACTGCTGAAGATAGGCGCGGTACAAGGGAGTAGACAAGAGCAAGGTCGGACGTAGCAGAAGTCAGGGCAGGCAGCAAGGATCGTAGTCAGGGGCAACGGCAGGAGGTCTGGAACACAGGCTAGGAACACACAAGGAAACGCTTTCACTGGCACAATGGCAACAAGATCCGGCGAGGGAGTGCAGGGGAAGTGAGGTATAAGTAGGGAGTGCACAGGTGAGAATACTGATTAGGCCTGCTGCGCCAATCAGTGGCGCAGCAGCCCTTTAAATGGCAGAGACCCGGCGCGCGCGCGCCCTAAGGAGCGGGGCCGCGCGCGCCGGGACAACACAGACGGGGAACGGGTCAGGTACGGGAGCCGAGATGCGCATCGCGAGCGGGCGCGTCCCGCATCGCGAATCGCATCCCGGCTGGGAGTAATATCGCAGCGCACCCGGTCAGCAGGTCTGACCGGGGCGCTGCGAATGAGAGAACGCTGCGAGCGCTCCGGGGAGGAGCGGGGACCAGGAGCGCTCGGCGTAACAGTACCCCCCCCCTTGGGTCTCCCCCTCTTTTTGGAGCCTGAGAACCTGAGGATAAGACTTTTGTCCAGGATGTTGTCCTCAGGTTCCCAGGATCTCTCCTCAGGGCCGCAATTCTCCCAGTCGACCAAGAAGAATCTTTTACCTCTGACCGTCTTGGATGCTAGAATCTCCTTCACAGAAAAGACGTCAGAAGATCCGGAAACTGGAGTGGGAGAAACAACTTTGGGAGAGAAGCGGTTAAGGATGAGTGGTTTAACCCCTTAAGGACCGAGCCCTTTTTCACCTTAAGGACCGGAGCATTTTTTGCAATTCTGACCACTGTCACTTTAAACATTAATAACTCTGGAACTCTTTTAGTTATCATTCTGATTCCGAGACTGTTTTTTCGTGACATATTCTACTTTAACTTAGTGGTAAAATTTTATGGTAACTTGCATCCTTTCTTGGTGAAAAATCACCAAATTTGATGAAAAAAATGAAAATTTTGCATTTTTCTAACTTTGAAGCTCTCTGCTTGTAAGGAAAATGGATATTCAAAATATTTTTTTTTGGGGTTCACATATACAATATGTCTACTTTATGTTTGCATCATAAAATGTATGAGTTTTTACTTTTGGAAGACACCAGAGGGCTTCAAAGTTCAGCAGCAATTTTGAAATTTTTCACAAAATTTTCAAACTCGCTATTTTTCATGGACCAGTTCAGGCTTGAAGTGGATTTGAAGGGCCTTCATATTAGAAATGCCCCATAAAAGACCCCATTATAAAAACTACACCCCCCAAAGTATTCAAAATGACATTCAGTAAGTGTATTAACCCTTTAGGTGTTTCACAGGAATAGCAGCAAAGTGAAGGAGAAAATTCAAAATCTTCATTTTTTACACTCGCATGTTCTTGTAGACCCAATTTTAGAATTTTTGCAAGGGCTAAAAAGGAGAAAATTTTTACTTGTAATTGAAACCCAATTTCTCTCGAGTAAGCACATACCTCATATGTCTATGTTAATTGTTCAGCGGGCGCAGTAGAGGGCTCAGAAGGGAAGGAGCGTCAAATGGTTTTTGGGGGGCATGTCACCTTTAGGAAGCCCCTATGGTGCCAGAACAGCAAAAAAACACACATGGCATACCATTTTGGAAACTAGACCCCTCAGGGAACGTAACAAGGGGTAAAGTGAACCTTAATACCCCACAGGTGTTTCACGACTTTTGCATATGTAAAAAAGAATTATTATTTTTTTACCTAAAATGCTTGTTTTTCCAAAAATTTTACATTTTTAAAAAGTGTAATAGCAGAAAATACCCCCCAAAATTTGAAACCCAATTTCTCCCGATTCAGAAAACACCCCATATGGGGGTGAAAATTGCTCTGCTGGCGCACTACAGGTCTCAGAAGAGAAGGAGTCACATTTGGCTTTTTGAAAGCAAATTTTGCTCTGGGGGCATGCCGCATTTAGGAAGCTCCTATGGTGCCAGAACAGCAAAAAAAAACACATGGCATACCATTTTGGAAACTAGACCCTTCGGGGAACGTAACAAGGGGTTAAGTGAACCTTTATACCCCACAGGTGTTTCATGACTTTTGTATATGTAAAAAAAAATTTTTTTTTTTTACCTAAAATGCTTGTTTTCCCAAAAATTTTACATTTTTCAAAAGGGTAATAGCAGAAAATACCCCACAAAATTTGAAGCCCAATTTCTCCCGAGTACGGCGATACCCCATATGTGGCCCTAAACTGTTGCCTTGAAATACGACAGGGCTCCAAAGTGAGAGTGCCATGCGCATTTGAGGCCTAAATTAGGGATTGCATAGGGGTGGACATAGGGGTATTCTACGCCAGTGATTCCCAAACAGGGGGCCTCCAGCTGTTGTAAAACTCCCAGCATGCCTGGACAGTCAGTGGCTATCTGGCAATACTGGGAGTAATTGTTTTGCAACAGCTGGAGGCTCCGTTCTGGAAACAGTGGCGTACCAGACGTTTTTCATTTTTATTGGGGAGGGGAGGGGGGCTGTGTAGGGGTATGTGTATATGTAGTGTTTTTTACTTTTTATTTTATTTTGTGGTAGTGTAGTGTAGTGTTTTTAGGGTACAGTCACACGGGCGGGGGGTTCACAGTAGTTTCTCGCTGGCAGTTTGAGCTGCGGCAGAAAATTTGACGCAGCTCAAACTTGCAGCCGGATACTTACTGTAATCCTCCGCCCATGTGAGTGTACCCTGTACGTTCACATTGGGGAGGGGGGAACATCCAGCTGTTGCAAAACTACAACTCCCAGCATGTACGGTCTATCAGTGCATGCTGGGAGTTGTAGTTTTGCAACCGCTGGAGGCTCCGTTTTGGAAACAGTGACGTACCAGACGTTTTTCATTTTTATTGGGGAGTGGAGGGGGGCTGTGTAGGGGTATGTGTATATGTAGTGTTTTTTACTTTTTATTTTATTGTGTGTTAGTGTAGTGTTTTTAGGGTACAGTCGCACAGGCAGGGGGGTTCACAGTAGTTTCTCGCTGGCAGTTTGAGCTGCGACAGAAAATTTGCAGCAGCTCAAACTTGCAGCCGGATACTTACTGTAATCCTCCGCCCATGTGAGTGTACCCTGTACGTTCACATTGGGGGGGGGGGGGGGGGGGAGAAACATCCAGCTGTTGCAAAACTACAACTCCAAGCATGTACGGTCTATCAGTGCATACTGGGAGTTGTAGTTTTGCAACAGCTGGAGACACACAGGTTGTGAAACACCGAGTTTGGTAACAAACTCGGTGTTTTGCAACCAGTGTGCCTTCAGCTGTTGCAAAAGCTACAACCCCCAGCATGTACGGACAGCGGAAGGGCATGCTGGGTCTTGTAGTTATGCAACAGCTGGAGGCATACTACATTGGCTGGGGATGCTGGGGATTGTAGTTATGCAACAGCTGGAGACACACTGGTTTACTACTTAACTCAGTGTGCCTTCAGCTGTTGCAAAACTACAACTCTCAGCAGTCACCGACAGCCAACGGGCATGCTGGGAGTTGTAGTTATGCAACCACCAGATGCACCACTACAACTCCCAGCATGCACTTTAGCTGATTGTGCAAGCTGGGAGTTGTAGTTACACAACAGCTGAAGGTACACTTTTCCATAGAAAGAATGTGCCTTCAGCTGTTGCAAAACTACAAGTCCCAGCATGCCCATAAGGGCATGCTGGGAGTTGTGGTGGTCTGCCTCCTGCTGTTGCATAACTACAGCTCCCAGCATGCCCTTGTTGCATGCTGGGAGCTGTTGCTAAGCAACAGCAGGAGGCTGTCACTCACCTCCAACGATCCAGCCGGACAGGTCAGTCCCTCGTCGTCTCCGCCGACGCCGCTGCTCCTGGGGCCCCGATCCCAACAGGGACGCCGGGGATCGGGGTCCCCAGCACCGGGGGTCGTCTTCCCGCACCCGCTCACGTCCTCCGGAAGAGGGGCGGAGCGGGTTGCGGGAGTGACACCCGCAGCAGGCGCCCTGATTGGTCGGCCGGTAATCCGGCCGACGAATCAGGGCGATCGTGAGGTGGCACCAGTGCCACCTCACCCCTGCTGGCTCTGGCTGTTCGGGGCCATCTCTGACGGCCCCGATCAGCCAGTAATTCCGGGTCATCGGGTCACTGGAGACCCGATTGACCCGGAATCTGCCGCAGATCGCTAGACTGAATTGTCCAGCGATCTGCGGCAATCGCCGACATGGGGGGACATAATGACCCCCCTGGGCGATATGCCGGGATGCCTGCTGAACGATTTCAGCAGGCATCCGGCTCCGGCTCCCCTCCGGCTAGCGGTGGGGGCCGGAAATGCTCAGGGCGTATCCATACGCCCTCGGTCCTTAAGGACTTGGAAACGGGGGCGTATGGATACGCCCTATGTCCTTAAGGGGTTAAGGAGAGAGACATGGAAGGCATTGGGAATACAGAGAGAAGGAGGAAGAAGGAGTTTGTAAGAGACAGGGTTGATCTGGCACTTGATTTTGAAAGGACCAAGATAGCGTGGTCCCAGTTTATAACTGGGGACACGAAAGCGGACATATTTAGCGGAGAGCCATACCTTGTCTCCGGGAGCAAAAATGGGGGGAGTTCTTCTTTTTTTATCAGCAAATGTTTTCATCCGGGATGAAGCCTGTAAAAGAGAATTTTGGGTCTCTTTCCATATGGAGGAAAGATCACGAGTCACTTCATCCACAGCGGGCAAACCAGAGGGCAAGGGAGTAGGGAGGGGAGGAAGAGGGTGACGGCCGTACACCACGAAAAATGGGGATTTAGCAGAAGATTCGGAGATTCTGAAGTTGTATGAGAATTCGGCCCATGGTAGAAGATCTGCCCAGTCATCCTGGCGGGAGGAAACAAAATGCCGTAAATAGTCACCCAGGACCTGATTAACTCTTTCTACTTGCCCATTGGATTGGGGATGATAAGAAGAAGAGAAGTTTAATTTGATCTTGAGCTGTTTACAGAGGGCCCTCCAGAATTTAGACACGAATTGGACGCCTCTATCTGAGACGATATGCATGGGCAAACCGTGAAGGCGAAAAATGTGTACAAAAAATTGCTTTGCCAACTGAGGCGCTGAAGGAAGACCAGGAAGAGGAATAAAATGTGCCATCTTGGAAAATCGATCAACGACCACCCAAACAACTGTGTTGCCACGGGATGAGGGCAAGTCCGTAATAAAGTCCATACCAATCTGTGACCAAGGCTGTTCAGGAACAGGCAGACTTGAGATGTTTAAATGCGTCTTCCGCTTGGGGGGACCAGGACTTGGGATTGGCATTTTTCTTGGTTAAAGCCACGATAGGAGCCACAATAGTGGAAAAGTGTGGAATAAACTGTCTGTAATAATTGGCGAACCCCAAAAAACGTTGGATAGCACGGAGTCCGGAGGGGCGTGGCCAATCTAAGACGGCAGAGAGTTTATCTGGGTCCATTTGTAGTCCCTGGCCAGAGACCAAGTATCCTAGGAAAGGAAGAGATTGACATTCAAAGAGACATTTCTCCATTTTGGCATAAAGTTGATTGTCACGAAGTCTCTGAAGAACCATGCGGACATGCTGGCGGTGTTCTTCTAAGTTGGCAGAAAAAATCAGAATATCGTCCAGATAAACCACAACACAGGAATATAGGAGATCACGAAAAATGTCATTAACAAAGTCTTGGAAGACGGCAGGGGCGTTGCATAGGCCAAAGGGCATGACCAGATACTCAAAGTGTCCATCTCTGGTGTTAAATGCGGTCTTCCATTCGTCCCCCTCCCTGATGCGGATGAGATTATAAGCACCTCTTAAGTCCAGTTTGGTAAAGATGTGGGCACCTTGTAAGCGATCAAAGAGTTCCGAGATAAGAGGTAAGGGGTAGCGATTTTTTACCGTGATTTTATTAAGTCCGCGGTAATCAATACAAGGACGTAGGGAGCCATCTTTTTTGGACACAAAAAAAAATCCAGCTCCGGCAGGAGAGGAGGACTTGCGAATAAACCCCTTTTTTAAATTCTCCTGGATGTACTCCGACATGGCAAGAGTCTCAGGAGCAGACAGAGGATAGATTCTGCCCCGGGGTGGGGTAGTACCCGGGAGGAGGTCAATTGGACAGTCATAAGGCCTGTGAGGAGGCAAAGTCTCAGCTTGCTTTTTGCAAAAAACGTCAGAATAGTCCATATAAGCCTTAGGAAGACCGGATACAGGGGGAACCACAGGGTCACGGCAAGGAGTACTGGGAACCTATTTAAGACAGTCCTTGTGACAAGAGGTACCCCAGTTCTTGATTTCTCCTGTGGACCAATCAAGGGTTGGGGAATGGCGTTGAAGCCACGGTAATCCAAGAAGAATTTCAGAAGTGCAGTTGGAGAGGACCAAAAATTCAATTTTTTCGTGATGAGGTCCGATGCACATTAGGAGAGGTTCCGTGCGGTAACGCACGGTACAGTCCAATCTTTCATTGTTAACAGAATTGATGTAGAGGGGTCTGGCGAGACTGTTCACCGGGATGTTGAACCTGTTGATGAGAGAGGCCAAAATAAAATTTCCTGCAGATCCGGAATCCAAGAAGGCCGTAGCAGAGAAGGAGAAGGTAGAGGAAGATATCCGCACAGGCACAGTAAGGCGTGGAGAAGCAGAGTAGACATCAAGAACTGTCTCATCTTTGTGCGGAGTCAGCATACGTCTTTCCAGGCGGGGAGGACGGATAGGACAATCTTTCAAGAAGTGTTCGGTACCGGCACAGTACAGGCATAGGTTCTCCATGCGGCGTCGTGTCCTCTCTTGAGGTGTCAAGCGAGACCGGTCAACTTGCATAGCCTCCACGGCGGGAGGCACAGGAACGGATTGCAGAGGACCAGAGGAGAGAAGAGCCGGGGAGAGAAACCGCCTCGTGCGAACAAAGTCCATATCCTGGCGGAGCTCCTGACGCCTTTCAGAAAAACGCATGTCAATGCGGGTGGCAAGATGAATAAGTTCATGCAGGTTAGCAGGAATTTCTCGTGCGGACAGCACATCTTTAATGTTGCTGGATAGGCCTTTTTTAAAGGTCGCGCAGAGGGCCTCATTATTCCAGGATAATTCGGAGGCAAGAGTACGGAATTGGATGGTGTACTCGCCAACCGAAGAATTACCCTGGACCAGGTTCAGCAGGGCAGTCTCAGCAGAAGAGGCTCGGGCAGGTTCCTCAAAGACACTTCGGATCTCCGTGAAGAAGGAGTGTACAGAGGCAGTGACAGGGTCATTGCGGTCCCAGAGCGGTGTGGCCCATGACAGAGCTTTCCCAGACAGAAGGCTGACTACGAAAGCCACCTTAGACCTTTCAGTTGGAAACTGGTCCGACATCATCTCCAAGTGCAGGGAACATTGCGAAAGAAAGCCACGGCAAAACTTAGAGTCCCCATCAAATTTATCCGGCAAGGATAATCGTAAGCCGGAAGCGGCCACTCGCTGCGGAGGAGGTGCAGGAGCTGGCGGAGGAGATTGTTGCTGGAGCTGTGGTAATAGCTGCTGTAGCATCACGGTCAGTTGAGACAGCTGGTGACCTTGTTGCGCTATCTGTTGCGACTGCTGGGCGACCACCGTGGTGAGGTCGGCGACAACTGGCAGTGGGACTTCAGCGGGATCCATGGCCGGATCTACTGTCACGATTCGGCTGGCTGGAGGTGGATCCTCTGTGCCAGAGAGGGATTGGCGTGGACCGTGCTGGTGGACCGGTTCTAAGTTGCTACTGGTATTCACCAGAGCCCGCCGCAAAGGGGGATGGTCTTGCAGCGGCGGTAGCAACCAGGTCGTATCCACCAGCAACGGCTCAACCTCTCTGACTGCTGAAGATAGGCGCGGTACAAGGGAGTAGACAAGAGCAAGGTCGGACGTAGCAGAAGGTCAGGGCAGGCAGCAAGGATCGTAGTCAGGGGCAACGGCAGGAGGTCTGGAACACAGGCTAGGAACACACAAGGAAACGCTTTCACTGGCACAATGACAACAAGATCCGGCGAGGGAGTGCAGGGGAAGTGAGGTATAAGTAGGGAGTGCACAGGTGAAAATACTGATTAGGCCTGCTGCGCCAATCAGTGGCGCAGCGGCCCTTTAAATGGCAGAGACCCGGCGCGCGCGCGCCCTAAGGAGCGGGGCCGCGCGCACCGGGACAACACAGACGGGGAACGGGTCAGGTACGGGAGCCGAGATGCGCATCGCAAGCGGGCGCGTCCCGCATCGCGAATCGCATCCCGGCTGGGAGTAATATCGCAGCGCACCCGGTCAGCAGGTCTGACCGGGGCGCTGCGAATGAGAGAACGCTGCGAGCGCTCCGGGGAGGAGCAGGGACCCGGAGCGCTCGGCGTAACAGGGATATAAGGTCAGAATAGGAGGTCGAGATAGGAGGTCGAGATAGGAGGACGGGATAGGCGGACGGGATAGGAGGTCGGGATAGGAGGATGGGATAGGAGGATGGGATAGGTCGGGATAGGAGGTCGAGATAGAAGGTCGAGATAGGAGGTTGAGATAGAAGGACAGGATATGAGGGTGGGATATGAGGAAGGGATAGGAGGTCAGGATAGGAGGTCGATATAGGACGGGATAGGAGGTCGGGATAGGAGGACCGGATATGAGGACAGGATAGCAGGACAGGATAGCAGGACGGGATAGGAGGACAGGATAGGAGGTCGGGATAAGTCAGCATGGGAGCTCGGGATAGGAGGTCAGGATATGAGGATTGGATATGGGGTTGGGATATGACCACAATATATGAGGACAGGATATGAAGTCAAAAGCTTCCTCCTTTGCTTATTTTCCTCCCCAACACGGATTAGGAAGGAAAAACTAGACAACGCCGGGCAAAATGATGATAACTACAAACACAATAACCTCCAGCATTCAACAATATCACAGACAAAAACAAATTATTTTACTGACAGTGGTAAAAAGTTCCCTTATTTTTAGGAACTGCTCAAGAATTTAGGGAAGATTGGAACTCCTACTTGCTATGATACCAGAGTAGGTAAGTTCTCACTTTGCTTTGCTGGATTTATAGACTTACTGTATAATTTGTATTTATCTTCAAACCTTCGATGGTGGTTGGTAGATGGTAGTTTCTCCACAATAACATGTCTAGCTTAAATCATCTGGAAACAATGACCAATTACTTTTCTGATGAAGCTTTTTTATGGCATTGAGGTATAGGAAACAATTATCTGAAAATTCCCAAGACTGTAATGAACTGGCACAGAAATAATGGACCTAAAGGCCATGGCAAGGTTCCCATTCAAGGAACTAAGCCAAGTGAAATGTGTGCCTACCAGCTAAAGCAAAAGTTATACAAGATGGAAAAGTGATCCAGTTTTGGATATAGTAGCACTGAAAGTGTCAAGTGTAGTTCACTGTGAGCTGAGAGTCAAATAACTGAAAGTGGTAGACCCATTTGGGGGAGAGTCGCCCATAGCAATCAGATTGCATCTTTAACCCCTTAAGGACTCAGGGTTTTTCCGTTTTTGCACTTTCGTTTTTTCCTCCTTACCTTTAAAAAATCATAACCCTTTCAATTTTCCACCTAAAAATCCATATTATGGCTTATTTTTTGCGTCGACAATTCTACTTTGCAGGGACATTAGTCATTTTACCCAAAAATGCACGGAGAAACGGAAAAAAAAATCATTGTGCGACAAAATCGAAAAAAACGCCATTTTGTAACTTTTGGGGGCTTCCGTTTCTACGCAGTGCATATTTCGGTAAAAATTACACCTTATCATTTTTCTGTAGGTCCATACGGTTAAAATGATACCCTACTTATATAGGTTTGATTTTGTCGCACTTCTGGAAAAAATCATAACTACATGCAGGAAAATTTATACATTTAAAAATGTCATCTTCTCACCCCTATAACTTTTTTATTTTTCCACGTACAGGGCGGTATGAGGGCTAATTTTTTGCGCCCTGATCTGAAGTTTTTATTGGTATGATTTTTGTTTTGATCTGACTTTTTGATCACTTTTTATTCATTTTTTAATGTTATAAAAAGTTACCAAAATACGCTTTTTTGGACTTTGGAATTTTTTTGCGCGTACGCCATTGACCGTACGGCTTAATTAATGATATATTTTTATAGTTCGGACATTTACGCACGCGGCGATTCCACATATGTTTATTTTTATTTTTTTTACACTGTTTTATTTTTCTTATGGGAAAAGGGGGGTGATTCAAACTTTTATTAGGGAAGGGGTTAAATGACCTTTATTAACACTTTTTTTTAACTTTTTTTTTGCAGTGTTATAGGTCCCATAGGGACCTATAACACTGCACACACTGAGCTCTCATCCTGATCACAGGTGTGTATTAACACGCCTGTGATCAGCATTATCGGCGCTTGACTGCTCCTGCCTGGATCTCAGGCACGGAGCAGTCATTCGTCGATCGGACACCGAGGAGGCAGGTAAGAGCCCTCCCGGTGTCCGATCAGCTGTTCGGGACGCCGCAATTTCACCGCGCGGTCCCGAATAGCCCGACTGAGCAGCCGGGATACTTTCAGTTTCACTTTAGAAGCGGCGGTCAGCTTTGACCACCGCTTCTAAAGGGTTAATACCGCACATCGCCGCGATCGGCGATGTGTGGTATTAGCCGCGGGTCCCGGCCGTTGATTAGCGCCGGGACCCACGCTATATGATGCGGGATCGCGGCGCGATCCCGCTTCATATCGCGGGAGCCGGTGCAGGACGTAAATGTACGTCCTGCGTCGTTAAGGGGTTAATAAATAAAAAAATGTCCTCTGGAAAAATAACAGAAGCTATATGATTGGTTGCCATGGGCAACTGGGCAACTTTTTCTCTATACATGCATTGATAAATCTCCACAAATAAGTCCAAACAGTTGATTCCTGTAGCTGGGGATATCCACTAATAGCCAACATGCGGTGACCATTGTGGCCAGCTATTAACTTTTTAGACTGCCGGTGTCTAAAGGGACCTCTGGGTTGGGCGATTCACTGAGAAGGTAGCCGGAAAGCTTGACTCTCCCTCCTGCCCATCTGGCTTAACCAAATGAGGACAGATCACACAGATCAATGGAGTTCTATGGAATTGCATTAATCTGTATGAGGAATCTAATTTCTCCTAAAATTCTCCTAAGGGGACTAACAAAGTGTAAAATAAAAGTTAAATAATAGTTTACAAAACACCCATTAAAACCTTCCATAAATACAAGTTTAAATCACCCCACTTTTCCCATTTTCCATATGTAAATATGAAAAAAATAATAATAAACATATCTTGTATCATCATGTGCATAATTGTCTGAACTATTAAATTAAAAAAATATTTATCCTTTACGGTAAACTGCATAAACGTAAAAATATTCCAAACCCCAGATTTGTGTTTCTTTATTCAAACAACACATTTGATCGGTTGCTTTGGGCAACTGATCAACGTTTCCTCATCACAAGTTTTGACAAATCTCCCCCACCATCCCTAGACAGCATTTTTTCTGAAGTTTTTCTTCTCCTAATACAGAGTAAGGTTCTGGAATGAGAGATACCTTTGCAGCATCTCTTGGAAGTTATTGATTCTCTATGTTGAGATATAGCTGGTAGAAGGAGTCTTTACAGGCAATGCTCCGTCGGTATGTGTCAGACATTAGTTACAGGGTGGCTACTTATACTGTTGGTTTCACTAGAGTGACAATTCTCTCCTGGGGGAGAGCTATTTTGCACACTTATCGAAGAGAGCATTGCCTGCATGTTTCCCTGCCTCAGCTGTACAGTATCTCCAAATGGAGAATCCATACACTTCAAGGGCTGTTTTTACAAAAGTTTAAATAACGGGTTTATATTTTAAATCTTTATTCAAATAAAGTATTCAAATGCCTATTTTTATAAAGCTCTTCAGGAATACTGAAATGCACAACAGGATATTGATTATGAGCACCCCTGTGCTTAAATATCATAACCAGGGAACAGATGATAGATACTGAACTCTTAACTAGACAAGGCTGATTTGTAAGGAAATACAGGATCTCCATAGCTTTGTATGTAATTCTTTTATAGCGGTACTTAACATATTTTACACCATTGACTGAACACAGCAGTGTAGTAGCTACATTTTCAACATACCATCTGGCTTGTTTAGGAATTTGTGTATTGCTTGTGTTCCAGCCATGCTCCTTCTTGCTGCCAATGTTTACCCATCCTGTGTCCCCCTGCAGCTAAGTGCTGCATTCCCCAGGATACCAGCTGGTTTGTTTTATGAACCCTTCCTAACAGTTCATTTTTCTTTACACAAAGATCAAACCTATTCTAATCCATGAAGCTGGTGACACTTTGGATAATCTTCTATTGTCAATAATACTGGCCTAACCTGTGACTTGCTGTACCAGACGTTTAAGTTACGACTTTGTTAAAAAATCACTTTCACATTTTTCACCCAATCCTCAGGATAGGCCATAAATATAATATTGGTGACATTGTGACTCCTGACACCAACACCAGCCAGTTATATAAAGAGGCTGCAGCATTTATGTGATCACTACAGGATCATCAACATTTATCTGGACTGCAAATATGCTCATGCTTGCAAACACCAAGGGTCAATGCAAAACCCCTACAAATAGTACAGTGTTTGCAAGAAAGAACAGATTTTAGTCAAGGTAAACAGTGATCTGAGAGGATGCAGTGATTGCATCTGGGCTGAAAGTAATATTTGTAGGGATTTTGCACATTTTTCCTCTCCAGGCCAAAGAGGCTATTGCAAAACTGCAGGATTTTTGGCTCTGATAAACAGTGTTTATAGATTCTCTAAATTCTGGAGAGAATGAGTGGCACTCACCAGATCTTTTTAATCAGCTTTATTCCAACATCAACCATGGGTAAAATGCAGTGGTGGTCCACAAACAAAAGCTACGGCTGTTTTGCGCTTTTTTCGGTTTACACACTTCCAACTTATAGATTACATAATCATTTATTATTACAAAAATCCTTTTATTTTAATGGCTGACAGTAATGGGTGAAGGATAATAAGTTAATGATAATAAAATAACAGTTCCTAAATATGAATTACCGTACACTGAAAGCATGTATATAACTATTGTCTGAACATCTGCAGCCAAACCTGGAGGTAAGGGCGGCCTCCCCAGGTGCTGAAATATTATTACCTTTTGTGGGCTAAAAACAAGGTTCATACTTGCAATATTACACTTATGTGTGTTAACCTTGAGCAATTTTGTTCTATATGGTATATTTCAAATGTTCTTACATGATGCTATTCTGTCTTTAAATATTGCTCAATTAAAAGTTTTTCATATTGCTTTTTACTAAACTAAAAAGGGGCATTTCTTAGTTTACTATAAGGCCTTTAAAGGGGTTGTCTGGGTATGAAATATTTTTAACAAGGGGCCCCAGATGCAGCAAAAGTAAAAAAAAATAACCCATTCTCATTTGCCCCGATCCCTCAACGCAGCTGTTTAAATGGTTCCTAATCCATGGTGCTCTCAGTTTCATCCTGCTGCCATTGAGGTGCTGACCCTGCAGGAACTACCCACTCAGCCAATCACTAGTGACAGAGGAAACCTACCTCAGTCAGGGATTGTCCAAGTCGGCAGTTCCTGCAGGGTCAACAAGACCTCTGAAGCAGGAAAAAGCCAAGAGCACTAGAGGCTGGAAGCTCTTGAAAAGGCTGCGGCAGAGAATAGGGGCAGCTGAGTATCTGCAACTGAGGATAGAGGCAAGGATTTTTGTGAAATATATTTCATCCCCATGCAGCACCTTTCAGTGTAGTCACTGTCTGCAATTTATTTTATTACATTTATTATTTCATTAAATGGAACACTTGATGTGGCACCTTTTTCAGTGTTCTTATTATAGCCTACAAAGCAAAAGACAACAATTGAAGATAACTTTATATATATAGAGTTCAATCAAGATAACTCACTACCTCAAAAGAATTGTTCAAATAATTGTTTTAGCTGAAGGTCCCATAGTAAGTACATCCTATAGGTAAACAACTCTCTGCCTTGGTGAACCTTCCAGTAGCCAATTACAGAGTTTTTTGTTTTTGTTTTTTTCAAGAAAATCATACTGCTCTCTGCTCTGTTGTCCAAATTTGACCTAAAGCAGATAAAATATTCTGTAATAGTATCCAGGACAAGAAAACACGGCAGCTTTATTTCACTGCTCAGTTTCACTGAAATGAATGGAGACAAATTGTAATACCTAAAAGCTGACATTACATCTGATATGTCAAAGAGACCCAATCCCCACCAATCACAACTCCATAAAATGGCAGAAGATAGGCCAAGTTCACACGGTTTCTGTTTCCATTTAACATGTTTAGAGATTCTATACGGCTGATTCAACGAATTTTCAGAAAAAATTCAGTTTGGTCCGAATTTATTTGCGGTGGATCGCTATCAAAATGGATATTTCTGGGTTACAGAGAGCCTCAATAGTGGTGTAGAACACTTTTTCTTGTCGTAACACTCATAAAGAGGGTGCTGTGTGAAATAACACTGTTATTCAGTATGACATGCAGATTGCAGGCTTTGCTGTTAGAATCACTGTCCGGCGCGGCACAATGACAGAGCTTGGAGGTGGCATCAGTATGAGGAGACCATATGGTGGCAAAATGACATAGCTTGGAGGTGGTGGCAGCATGATGAGACTATATAGTGGCGGAATGACACAGCATGGAGGTGGCGGAAGCATGTGAAGACCATATAGTTGCTGAAAGACACAGCGTGGAGGTGGCGGAAGCATGAGGAGACCATATAGTGGCTGAATGACCCAGCCTGGAGGAGGCAACAGCCTGACAAGACGAGGCCTCACAATTGAAAAGATTAAAGATATTTTTTAACATTTAAATTGAAGATTTCAAATAGATGAACCTAAAAAGTTTCATTTAATGTGCCAGCAGCATGAGGAGACCACGTCGCAGCAGAGTGACACAGTCTGGAGCTGGCAGAAGCATGTATGCGTACGTCATGACACCCTGGTACTTAAGGACCCATGATGTACGCGTACGTCATGGAGAATTCCAGCCCCCGCCGCACACTGCAAAATCATTCAGCAGGCATCCCGTGCAAAGGCCCAGGGGGGTCATCAGACCCCTCCCCATGTCGGCGATCGCGGCAAGTCGCAAGTGAATTCACACTTGCGATTTGCGCAATTCTGGGTCATTACGGGTTTATGGTGACTCGGAATAGAAGGGGGATCGCGGGTGTCCATGACACCCAAAATCCCCCTGAAGGGATGGGAGTGAGGTGGCAGGGGTGCCACCCCTCCTATCCCTGCTATTGGTGGTCTAGACGCGACCACCAATAGCAGAACGGGGGCGGGGGGGTTAACTTTCGTTTTCCCCGTCCTGCCCACCCACAATTGGCGGGGTAGGACGGGGAAACCCGACAGGGACCGGCGTCGAAGATCCACTTACCGATCCAGAGGCTGTGGGCGACGGAGATCGGCGGGCGGCGACGTCGTGCGGCTGGATCCTATGGAAGCCGGGGAGTGGCCTAGCGACATCTGGAGGGTACAGTCTGAGACCACTAGATAGTGGTCTCTAACTGTAGCCCTCCAGATGTTGCAAAACTACAACTCCCAGCATGCCCAGACAGCTGTTTGGGCATGCTGGAATATGTAGTTTTGCAATAGCTGGAGGGCTACAGTTTGAGACCACTATCTAGTGGTCTCTAAACTGTATCCCTCCAGATTTTGCAAAACTACAACTCCTAGCATGCCCAAACAATTGTTTGCTGTCCGGACATGCTGGGATTTGTAGTTTTGCAACAGCTGGAGGACCACAGTTTGGAGATCACTTTGCAGTGGTCTCTAAAACTGTAGCCCTCCAGATGCTGCAAAACTGCAAATCCCAGCATGCCCAAACAGCTGTCTCGGCATGCTGGGAGTTGTAGTTGCGTACCTCCAGCTGTTGCATAACTACATCTCCCAGCATGCCCTTTGGTAATCAGTACATGCTGGGAGTTGTAGTTTTGCAACAGCTGGAGGCACACTGGTTGGAAAATACTGAGTTAGATAACAGAACCTAACTGAAGGTTTTCCAACCAGTGTGCCTCCAGCTGTTGCAAAACTACAACTCCCAGCATGCACGATCTGTCAGTACATGCTGGGAGTTGTAGTTTTGAAACAGCTGGAGTTTTTTCCCCCCAGGTGAACGTACAGGGTACATTCACAAAGGCAGGTTTACAGTAAGTTTCTTGCTTCAAGTTTGGGCTGCGGCAAAACGCTAGTCAGCTGATGACAGGGAGCCTGTCTACTTCAATGGGTGGAGGGATCAATCTGCAACTAATGCAACAGCTGTGGGCACCCTGATTGAAAACCACAGGTCTGCAGCTCATTTATGTTTCAATGGGTGGGGTGGCTGATGTGTGGGAGGGAGGGAAATGGAATTGTGGGAGCTGTAGTCAAAAAGAGAAAAGTCAAACAGGAAATAATTGTTCACAAAAAGCTAGCCACAGTGTTATGGTAATCTCACAACAGAGCTATTTATCCCCAAGACAAGCACAGATCCTTCCTAAGCATGTCCATTACTGTCTGCCAGGTACGTACTAAAATCACCTTAAGGTGGATAACCCCTTTAAGAACCAGGCCAATTTTATTTTTGCATTTTTGTTTTTTCCTCCTCGGTTTCTGGAAATGATAACTCAAAAAAAAGCTAAATTTAGCAAATTTTGAAGGTTTTGTTCCCACACTGTCGCCTTTAGGTTAAAAATGACATGTTTTTTTTATTCTGTGGGTCAGTGCGATTAAAATGATACCCATGATATATGCTTTCTTCTACGACATCCGGCAGCACAGAAGGGATATTCCCGGCCTCTTTTATTCCCGGTAGGACCGCCCACCTAAAAAAAACTCAAACTTGCGTCAGCCAATGGAACGTGGACTGCGCTTGTGTTTTTTTCTGTCCTCTTTTCTTCATGGTAGGTGGTGTTTTCACACCCCTCTGCCCACCTTTAATTTCTTTTTTCTTTTTTTCAGGTCTAAACTAGAAGAAAAAAGAGGATTTTAAGTTGTGTTGTACACCAGTGCCTCCAGCTGTTGCTGAGGACCAATGTGGGAAACCCTGGTCTGCCTGGTGCCCTGCGTTCCTTGCTGTCCATGAGGGTGACCCGGGCTATAGTAAGAGTGCCCCCTTAGGGGCTTAAAGCAGGTGTTGTGCCCCTCCTTAACGTGAGTGACCTGGAGGCTGTGGTTTTGTGCCTTGGGGTGACGGTTCCCCCTTTACAGGCCTGCACAACAGGAGGAGCGTATTTGTTGGGGGCATGGTAAGTATTTGCTCCCTGCGCTCTCTCCGGGAGCGCTTTTCATCTTGGGGTGACGGTTCCCCCTTACTGATGTCCCCGCAGTAGTGCGCCGGCCCGTACCTCTGTCCCTAGCAAGGTAAGTCTTACCCCTTTGCTTCTGTGGTCCTCCGGTGCTGCGCCATGTGTCTTCTATGGCACTTCCGGTCCGCGCCTGAGCTGTACAGCAGTGCGGCCGGGTGCACACTGAAGACCGGAAGTGACGTCCTGGGAGACCGGAACTCCCAGTAATGCACCGCGGCGAGGCTGGACGGACGGGCGGCATATTTAAAATCAGGCAGAAGCCGGCGTCCGGTCTCCTGGATCGGAGGCAGCCGGACTTCTTGCCTGTTAAGGTAAGGCTTCTTATTGTCACGATGCCGGCTGGCAGGTAGTGGATCCTCTGTGCCAGAGAGGGATTGGCGTGGACCGTGCTAGTGGACCGGTTCTAAGCCACTACTGGTTTTCACCAGAGCCCGCCGCAAAGCGGGATGGTCTTGCTGCGGCGGTAGTGACCAGGTCGTATCCACTAGCAACGGCTCACCTCTCTGGCTGCTGAAGATAGGCGCGGTACAAGGGAGTAGGCAAAAGCAAGGTCGGACGTAGCAGAAGGTCGGGGCAGGCAGCAAGGATCGTAGTCAGGGGCAACGGCAGAAGGTCTGGAAACACAGGCAAGGAACACACAAGGAACGCTTTCACTGGCACTAAGGCAACAAGATCCGGCAAGGGAGTGCAGGGGAAGTGAGGTGATATAGGGAAGTGCACAGGTGAACACACTAATTGGAACCACTGCGCCAATCAGCGGCGCAGTGGCCCTTTAAATCGCAGAGACCCGGCGCGCGCGCGCCCTAGGGAGCGGGGCCGCGCGCGCCGGGACAGAACAGACGGAGAGCGAGTCAGGTAGGGGAGCCGGGGTGCGCATCGCGAGCGGGCGCTACCCGCATCGCGAATCGCATCCCGGCTGGCAGCGGAATCGCAGCGCCCCGGGTCAGGGGACGTGACCGGAGCGCTGCCGCGGGGAGAGTGAAGCGAGCGCTCCGGGGAGGAGCGGGGACCCGGAGCGCTCGGCGTAACAGTACCCCCCCCCTTGGGTCTCCCCCTCTTCTTAGAGCCTGAGAACCTGAGGAGCAGACTTTTGTCTAGGATGTTGTCCTCAGGTTCCCAGGATCTCTCTTCAGGACCACAACCCTCCCAGTCCACTAAAAAAAAATTTTTCCCTCTGACCTTTTTGGCAGCTAAAATTTCTTTGACCGAGAAGATGTCCGAGGAGCCGGAAACAGGAGTGGGAGGAACAGATTTGGGAGAAAAACGGTTGAGGATGAGTGGTTTGAGAAGAGAGACGTGAAAGGCATTAGGGATACGAAGAGAGGGAGGAAGAAGAAGTTTATAAGAGACAGGATTAATTTGACACAAAATTTTGAAAGGACCAAGATAGCGTGGTCCCAACTTGTAGCTAGGGACACGGAAGCGGACATATTTAGCGGAGAGCCATACCTTGTCTCCAGGGGAAAAAACGGGGGGAGCTCTTCTTTTCTTATCCGCGAACTTCTTCATGCGTGATGAAGCCTGTAAGAGAGAATTTTGGGTCTCTCTCCATATGATGGAAAGGTCACGAGAAATTTCATCCACAGCGGGCAGACCAGAGGGCAAGGGAGTAGGGAGGGGGGGGAAGAGGGTGACGGCCGTACACCACGAAAAATGGGGATTTGGAGGAAGACTCAGAGACCCTGAAGTTATACGAGAATTCGGCCCATGGGAGGAGATCTGCCCAGTCATCCTGGCGGGAGGAAACAAAATGTCGCAAATAATCACCCAAGATCTGGTTAATCCTTTCTACTTGTCCATTGGACTGGGGATGATATGCAGAAGAAAAATTTAATTTAATCTTGAGTTGTTTACAGAGAGCCCTCCAGAATTTAGACACGAATTGGACGCCTCTATCCGAGACAATCTGCGTAGGCAACCCGTGAAGACGAAAAATGTGTACAAAAAATTGTTTAGCCAACTGAGGCGCAGAAGGAAGACCAGGAAGAGGGATGAAATGTGCCATTTTGGAGAATCGATCAACGACCACCCAAATAACAGTGTTGCCACGGGAAGGGGGTAAATCAGTAATAAAATCCATACCAATCAGAGACCAAGGCTGTTCGGGGACAGGCAGAGGATGAAGAAAACCAGCGGGCTTCTGGCGAGGAGTCTTATCCCGGGCACAGATAGTGCAGGCTCGCACAAAGTCCACAACATCCGTCTCCAGAGTCGGCCACCAATAGAAGCGGGAGATGAGTTGCACAGATTTCTTGATACCCGCATGACCTGCGAGATGGGAGGAGTGACCCCATTTGAGGATTCCGAGGCGTTGGCGAGGAGAAACAAAGGTCTTTCCTGGAGGAGTCTGCCTGATGGAGGCAGGAGAAGTGGAGATCAGGCAGTCAGGTGGAATGATGTGTTGCGGAGAGAGTTCAACTTCTGAGGCATCCGAGGAACGAGAGAGAGCATCGGCCCTAATGTTCTTATCGGCAGGACGAAAGTGAATCTCAAAATTAAATCGGGCAAAGAACAGAGACCACCGGGCCTGGCGAGGATTCAGCCGTTGGGCAGACTGGAGGTAGGAGAGGTTCTTGTGGTCGGTGTAGATAATAACAGGAGAACTTGATCCCTCCAGCAGATGCCTCCATTCCTCAAGTGCTAATTTAATGGCTAGAAGCTCTCGATCCCCGATGGAGTAGTTCCTCTCCGCTGGAGAGAAGGTCCTAGAGAAAAAACCACAAGTGACAGCATGCCCGGAAGAATTTTTTTGTAGAAGAACAGCTCCAGCTCCCACTGAGGAGGCATCAACCTCCAATAGGAAGGGTTTGGAAGGGTCAGGTCTGGAGAGGACGGGAGCCGAAGAAAAGGCAGACTTGAGTCGTTTAAAGGCGTCTTCTGCTTGAGGAGGCCAGGACTTGGGATCAGCATTTTTTTTGGTTAAAGCCACGATAGGAGCCACAATGGTAGAAAAATGTGGAATAAATTGCCTGTAATAATTGGCGAACCCCAAAAAGCGTTGGATAGCACGGAGTCCGGAGGGGCGTGGCCAATCTAAGACGGCAGAGAGTTTGTCTGGATCCATCTGTAGTCCCTGGCCAGAGACCAAATATCCTAGAAAAGGAAGAGATTGGCATTCAAACAGACATTTCTCAATTTTGGCATAGAGTTGGTTGTCACGAAGTCTCTGAAGAACCATACGGACATGCTGGCGGTGTTCTTCTAGATTGGCAGAAAAAATTAGGATATCGTCCAGATATACAACAACACAGGAGTATAACAGATCACGAAAAATTTCATTGACAAAGTCTTGGAAGACGGCAGGAGCGTTGCACAGTCCAAAGGGCATGACCAGATACTCAAAGTGTCCATCTCTGGTGTTAAATGCCGTTTTCCACTCGTCCCCCTCTCTGATGCGGATGAGGTTATAGGCGCCTCTTAAGTCCAATTTAGTGAAGATGTGGGCACCTTGGAGGCGATCAAAGAGTTCAGAGATGAGGGGTAAGGGGTAGCGGTTCTTAACCGTGATTTTATTAAGACCGCGGTAGTCAATGCAAGGACGTAGGGAGCCATCTTTCTTGGACACAAAGAAAAATCCGGCTCCGGCAGGAGAGGAGGATTTACGGATAAAGCCCTTTTTTAGATTCTCCTGGACGTATTCGGACATGGCAAGAGTCTCTGGGGCAGAGAGAGGATAAATTCTGCCCCGGGGTGGAGTAGTGCCCGGGAGGAGGTCGATAGGGCAATCATAAGGCCTGTGAGGAGGTAGAGTCTCAGCTTGTTTTTTGCAGAAAACATCCGCGAAGTCCATATAGGCCTTAGGGAGACCGGTTACTGGAGGAACCACAGAGTTACGGCAAGGGTTACTGGGAACCGGTTTTAGACAGTTCTTGGAACAAGAGGACCCCCAACTCTTGATCTCCCCAGTGGACCAATCCAGGGTAGGGGAATGAAGTTGAAGCCAGGGAAGTCCAAGGAGAATTTCCGAGGTGCAATTGGGGAGGACCAAAAGTTCAATCCTCTCATGATGAGATCCGATGCTCATAAGAAGGGGCTCCGTGCGGAAACGTATAGTACAGTCCAATCTTTCATTATTTACACAATTGATGTAGAGGGGTCTGGCGAGACTGGTCACCGGGATGTTGAACCTGTTGACGAGAGAGGCCAAAATAAAATTTCCTGCAGATCCAGAGTCCAAGAAGGCCACTGTAGAGAAGGAGAAGGCAGAGGCAGACATCCGCACAGGCACAGTAAGACGTGGAGAAGCAGAGTAGACATCAAGGACTGTCTCACCTTTGTGCGGAGTCAGCGTACGTCTTTCCAGGCGGGGAGGACGGATAGGACAATCTCTCAGGAAGTGTTCGGTACTAGCACAGTACAGGCAGAGGTTCTCCATACGGCGTCGTGTCCTCTCTTGAGGTGTCAGGCGAGACCGGTCGACCTGCATAGCCTCCACGGGGGGAGGCACAGGAACAGATTGCAGGGGACCAGAGGAGAGAGGAGCCGAGGAGAAGAAACGCCTCGTGCGAACAGAGTCCATATCTTGGCGGAGTTCCTGACGCCTTTCGGAAAAACGCATGTCAATGCGAGTGGCTAGGTGAATAAGTTCATGTAGATTAGCAGGAATTTCTCGTGCGGCCAGAACATCTTTAATGTTGCTGGATAGGCCTTTTTTGAAGGTCGCGCAGAGGGCCTCATTATTCCAGGACAATTCTGAAGCAAGAGTACGGAATTGTACGGCATACTCGCCAACGGAAGAATTACCCTGGACCAGGTTCAACAGGGCAGTCTCAGCAGAAGAGGCTCGGGCAGGTTCCTCAAAGACACTTCGGATTTCCGAGAAGAAGGAGTGTACAGAGGCAGTGACGAGGTCATTGCGGTCCCAGAGCGGTGTGGCCCATGACAGGGCTTTTCCGGACAGAAGGCTGACTACGAAAGCCACCTTAGACCTTTCAGTGGGAAACAGGTCCGACATCATCTCCAGATGCAGGGAACATTGGGAAAGAAAGCCACGGCAAAACTTAGAGTCCCCATCAAATTTATCCGGCAAGGATAAGCGTATCCCAGGAGCGGCCACTCGCTGCGGAGGAGGTGCAGGAGCTGGCGGAGGAGATGACTGCTGAAGCTGTGGTAGTAACTGTTGTAGCATAACGGTCAGTTGAGACAGCTGTTGGCCTTGTTGCGCTATCTGTTGTGACTGCTGGGCGACCACCGTGGTGAGGTCAGCGACAACTGGCAGAGGAACTTCAGCGGGATCCATGGCCGGATCTACTGTCACGATGCCGGCTGGCAGGTAGTGGATCCTCTGTGCCAGAGAGGGATTGGTGTGGACCGTGCTAGTGGACCGGTTCTAAGCCACTACTGGTTTTCACCAGAGCCCGCCGCAAAGCGGGATGGTCTTGCTGCGGCGGTAGTGACCAGGTCGTATCCACTAGCAACGGCTCACCTCTCTGGCTGCTGAAGATAGGCGCGGTACAAGGGAGTAGGCAAAAGCAAGGTCGGACGTAGCAGAAGGTCGGGGCAGGCAGCAAGGATCGTAGTCAGGGGCAACGGCAGAAGGTCTGGAAACACAGGCAAGGAACACACAAGGAACGCTTTCACTGGCACTAAGGCAACAAGATCCGGCAAGGGAGTGCAGGGGAAGTGAGGTGATATAGGGAAGTGCACAGGTGAACACACTAATTGGAACCACTGCGCCAATCAGCGGCGCAGTGGCCCTTTAAATCGCAGAGACCCGGCGCGCGCGCGCCCTAGGGAGCGGGGCCGCGCGCGCCGGGACAGAACAGACGGAGAGCGAGTCAGGTAGGGGAGCCGGGGTGCGCATCGCGAGCGGGCGCTACCCGCATCGCGAATCGCATCCCGGCTGGCAGCGGAATCGCAGCGCCCCGGGTCAGGGGACGTGACCGGAGCGCTGCCGCGGGGAGAGTGAAGCGAGCGCTCCGGGGAGGAGCGGGGACCCGGAGCGCTCGGCGTAACACTTATGCACTACTGAGACGGGTATTTTTTGGGCTTTTTTGTCAGCTAGGTTTCTGACAGTCTTCTATGTGTGGCTGCGCTAGTGCGCCTTTTTAGACTTTATGCCTGGGTATAGCGCTCTTAGGTGCGGGTGCTTTGCTCCTTACCCTATTAGGTGTTTGTTGTATTGCTACTGCCTGTAGGTGTTGGGGCAAGGTTCATGTGTCATAAGCCATTCCCCCATGTTAATGCCTTGTTTTATTATAGATGTCAAGCACTTCAGCAAACCGCAAAAGGAAGTCCAAGTCGAAGCATAGGCTATGCAGATCCTGCGATCAGCTGCATCCGGATGACCTAAGAGGTGACTTCTGTGACATCTGCAAGGACCACCTGAGATCTCGTTCGGATGGGCGCAGTGCAAGGTGCGTGAGTTGTTTACAACGTCTACCCCCTGACGCTAATTCTACTGTCTCTTAGAAATGCACTGAGCCCCATGAGACGTCTAAGTTTCTGGAGGAAGCCGAGGAGTTCTTCTCATGGTTTAAAGGGAAGTTTGGCTCTACTTCTAAGTGTACTGGCAAGAAGCGTAAGAGAAGCGATAAAGTACAGTTCCATGAACCGTCCTCATCGGGCTCTAGTAGCTCCTCCCACACGTCAGACTCTGATCCTGAGGAGTCAGTTGCAGAGGACTTTTTTCTTTTCAATAAGGAGAATGCGGATAAGTTAATCAGAGCGGTTAAAAATATTGTTGAGACCTCCAGGGAGAAGTCTAACGCTCAGGATAGAGAGGCACTGTATTATTTTCCAAGAAAGGTGTCTAATGTCTTTGCAGGTCATCCGGTGTTGAAGACAATTATGGAGAAGGAGTGGAGGAACCCTGACCATAGGATGGAGTTGGGTTCTAGATTCCGTGCCGTGTATAAATTAGACCCAGCAGATTCTCAGGCATGGGAAGAACCGGCTAAGGTGGATCCGCCGGTGGCTAAGCTTTCAAAGAAGACACACTTACCAGCAGATGACTCTTCTGTATTAAGAGACCCCTTGGACAAGAAGGTAGACGTCCTTTTAAAGCGTACGTATTCCAACACGGCCGCGCTAACTAAGGCAGCCATGTCGGCTGTTCCGGTGGCTCGCGCTCTCAGAGTCTGGCTAAGCCAGCTCAGCAGAGATATTGAACATGGAGTATCTAGGAGTGATCTGCTTAAAGAAGTAGCTACCCTCAAGACGACAGCGGAATTCTCCTGCGACTTCCCGCTGGATGTTACAAGAATCTGTGCAAAGAATCTGGCAGTGTTAAATTCTGCTAGAAGAGTAATTTTCTTGAATCCTTGGAAGACCTCAGACACGTCCTCCAAAACTAACTTCTGCGCACTACCATTCGAACCTGGTCTGTTGATAGGTGCCCAGCTGGAGCAAATCCTGGCGCCAGGTAAAGAGACGAAATAATTTTTTTTTCCGGTGGAGGATAAGAAGAAGCCTTTTCGTCCCTTCAGGTTCAGAAAGTCTAGCTTCAGAAGAAGACCGTATCGTGAGGGAAAATACAATCGTCGCTACCAGACTGGTAGCAGGAAAAGGCAGCCAGATACAAAACAATCTAAGTCAGAGTTCTGACGTCAGGTCAGACGACACGGTTGGAGGGAGACTGCTCAGGTTTCAAGAAGCGTGGCGGAACATCACCACGGACAGTTGGATCCTAGAGATTGTTTCAATAGGGTACAGTCTAAATTTTCTCTCTCCCCCACCAGAGAAATTTCTTGTGAACAGAGCCAGCACAGTAGTTCAGTCTCTCCTTCAAGACTTCATAGAGAAGAACGCGTTAGAACCCGTTCCTCTAGAACAGCACAGTCAAGGGGTTTACTCGCCAGTCTTTCCAGTCCCCAAGACAGGTGGAAAATGGAGGCTAATAATTGATTTAAGATTCCTAAATCGCTTTAAAGAAAGAAAGAAAGAAAAGTTCTGCATGGACACTGTAAAGTCTGCCACAAACATCCTGCAAAAAGACGACTGGATGGTTTCTCTGGATCTAATGGACGCATATCTGCACGTCCCCATAAACGTGGACTCAAGAAAGTTCCTAAGAGTTGCGGTCATCCAACAAGGCGTAGTGCAACATTTCCAATTCCGCACCCTACCCTTCGGCCTGTCGTCTTCTCCGAGAGTGTTCACCAAAGTGGCGATCGCCATTGTTGCAGCTCTCAGACTCCAGCAGATCCAGATCATACCCTATCTAGACGACTGGCTACTGATTGCGGACCTAATAACCCGTCAGCTCCAGACCACTATCAGTCTTCTTCAAGATTGCGGCTTCATCCTGAACGAAGCGAAGTCAGATCTTGTGCCGTCAAGACAGAAGCGCTTTCTTGGTCTCATTCTAGACTCCATCAGAGAGAAGGTCTTTCTACCTCTAGAGAAACAGACCGCTATTCTCCAGCAGGTGACCTTCCTGATTCAGACACCGACGGTCACCATCAGATCCGCCATGAAGGTCCTGGGCATTATGACATCGGCCATAGAAGCTGTGCCTTGGGCGAGAGCGCATATTAGAGAGCTTCAAGCGGAGATTTTAGCAACCTGGGATCGCTGTCCGAATCATCTGTCAGCTCCCTTGTGTCTATCAAACCACACTCGTCTAATGCTTCGTTGGTGGCTAAAGAGAGAGAATTTGTCTTGGGGCAACAGTTTCAGGTTGATGGAGCCATGTATCGTTACGACAGATGCCTCCAAGAATGGCTGGGGGGCCAACTACAACGGCCATTGGATCCAGCATCAGTGGTCTCCAAGAGAACAACTTTTTTCTTCCAATCTGAAAGAGCTGAGGGCCATCAGGTTGGCAGTCATGCATTTCACACCTCTTCTCAAGAACTGTCCAGTGCTGATACAGTCAGACAACTCTGTGTCTGTCTACTATCTGCGGAAGCAAGGCGGCACAAGGTCTCCAGCTCTGCAGAACAAGTGCAGAATGTTAATGAATTGGGCCGAGGAGCACCTCTATACCCTGTCTGCAGTCCATATAAGAGGAGAATGAAATCTTCAGGCCGACTTTCTAAGCAGGCAAGTCCTGGACCCCAACGAGTGGGAGCTGAATCCGAAGTACTTTTCCCAGATCATCAGCAGATGGGGCTGTCCCCAGTGGGACATGATGGCCACCAGGGAAAACAGAAAGCTTCCCAAATTCTGTTCTCTTTACAGTCGGGATCATCCAGATCACCTAGATGCTCTCACAATGAGCTGGAAAGGGCTGTACATCTACCTCTTCCCACCAGTCCCCCTCCTGAGTCGGGTTCTGAACAAAATACTGCTGGACAAACCGTCCGTTCTACTCATCGCTCCTTTCTGGCCTTGCAGAGATTGGTTTCCGCTCCTGCTCCGCCTGTCCGGCGGGAACTTTTGGAAGTTGCCTCTCCATCAGGATCTGCTGCTCCAGAGGGATCTTTTCCATCCACATCTCGATCGCCTCCATTTAACAGTGTGGAGTTTGAGAGGCAGAAGTTTAGAAACAGAGGCTTATCAGAAGAGGTAATTGAGATACTGCTGTCCGCTCGCAGGCCTTCTACGAATCTACTTTATTCTAAGTTGCGGAAGAAGTTTTTGTCTTGGAAATCCTCCAATTCTTGCAAGACGGTTTCTTAAAAGGGCTAAAACCAAATACACTCCGGGTGCATGTGACAGCCATAAATGCCTCCACTGATGGTAGATTTGCCAGAATCATCGCTAGATTCTTCAAAGCGCTCAAGAACCTTAGGCCGACTGTGAAACCTCCGGTTGCTTCCTGGGATCTTTCTCTAGTGTTGAAAAAGCTTACCCAGCCTCCGTTTGAGCCAATCCAAGAAGCAGATATTAAATGGGTCTCCTGCAAAGCTCTGTTTCTTGTCGCTGTCACCTCTACCAAGCGCCTGGGAGAACTTCAAGCTTTATCTTCCAAGTCTCCATACACTAAATTCACTCCACAAGGTGTGCTACTCAGAACCGTCCCCTCCTTCGTGCCTAAAGTGGGGTCAGACGCTAATATAAATAGAGAAGTTTTTTTGCCAGTTTTTTCTCCTGCTGAGGATGAAGATAATCTTCAGTCGCTGGATGTCAAGAGAGTTCTGTTGTGCTATCTGAACAGGGTGGAGAGTTTTCGTCAGGAGGAAAACCTCTTCGTCCAGTTTGCCGGTCCAAGGAAAGGCAGGAAGGCGGCTAAAGACACCTTGGCCAGGTGGATTAAAACCACCATCATGGAAGCCTACAAGTTGGAAGGTTTGGATCCTCCCTTTCCCTTAAGGGCACACTCCACGAGGGCTGCTGCAACTTCATGGGCGGAGAGAGCACAAGTGCCGCTGGTCGACATCTGCAATGCTGCTTCCTGGTCAACGTCCTCCACCTTCATCAATCACTACAGGCTTGACATCCAGGCACAGAGTCCAGCCTTCAGTTCTGGGGTTTTGTCTGCGGTATTACAAGATTAACCCTCCCGTCTTATTTTGTCTGCTAGCGAGCATCCCTTCTGTGCTGCCGGATGTCATAGAGGAAAGTGAAAATTGTACACTTACCGTAATTTTGCTTTCTTCGAGACAGAAGGCAGCACATATATACCAACCCAATAAATGTATTATTTTGTTGCAATCAGAAAAGTGTCTAGTTATTTACACAAGCGCGTACAGGTGTGCAGGTGATATGTAAGGTATGTCCACGTTCCATTGGCTGACGCAAGTTTGAGTTTTTTTTTAGGTAGGCGGTCCTACCGGGAATAAAAGAGGCCAGGAATATCCCTTCCGTGCTGCCTTCTGTCTCGAAGAAAGCAAAATTACGGTAAGTGTACAATTTTTACTATTCTATAACTGTGCCGCTTTAAAAAAAATCTCAAACTATTTTAACAAAATTTGTATCTTCGAAATTGCCCTATTTTGACCACCTATAACTTTCTCATTTTTCCTTATATGGGGCAGTATGAGTGCTCACTTTTTGCGACGTGATATGTAGTTTTTATCGCTATCACTTTTGCTTAGGTTTTACTTTTCATACTTTTTTATAAAAAAATTTTGAAAAAAATGTGCCAAAAAGCAGCACTTTTGGAATTTTTTTTTTTACGTTTACGCCGTTTACCGTAGGGGATAATTAACAATATATTTTGATAGTTAACAAAAGGAAAGGTGTGGAAAAAAAACTCATGTGCTACTTACACCAACAAGTATTGCCAAGAAGGGGATCAATAGTGCGAGAGTAGGGCCTTACAGGAGAAGTTTTTATCTCCCACCTGTCACAATGGACCATACGTTGTGCCCTTCCACCTTTTAGAGGTCTTTACATTACACTAATACATGGTGGTGTAGGTGGCACATAGTGGTTTTGCACACCTTTCCTTTTCATAGATATAAAAAATATATATATACTGGCTTGTGGATCTCTTACAGTCTGCAGCAAAACTTTCAATGGAAGAATTACAGGCAGCTGATATCTGACTGCATTTCATCTAAGAAGATATCCAGGAAAGATCTGCACCACTGACAGGTATACTTGGGCTTATTGCACCATCTGATGATCGAGTGGGCAGCGTCTGGACTTCACAGGTCTTTTTGCTTCTCTCTTTGACGACTGCTTCAGGACAAGTATCCACTTGTTTCCTGCAACCTCCGGCTCAGCAGCTCCCTGGAAATCAGTGAGTATCCCATCATGGGTTATGTGCTATTTTTAACTTCTTTTGGTGAGCATCCACCTATAAGACCTGTGGGTTTCCCACATCACTCATTCCAATTATAAAGGGTAATACACAAGGCGTCGTTCTCTGTCTTTTTAATTTCTTTCCTTACATTAAAAGTGTGTTGGCAGGGTCATGTCAAGGTATGCCACCACCTGCTGGTTCATGTCCTGCTCCAGGTCTAACTGCTGCTGATGAGTTGCTTCACTATGCGGGTGAAGAAAGCTACTCATCAGCGACTGTACACTTAGGCTGCTGCTGATGGATGTGGTACTGCTCCTGCCACCCCACCCCTCCCCAGCAGCCTTGGCAGTAGAAGGTGAGCACAGAGGGACCCCTGAGTCAGACCTGCGAGAGGATGGACGATGGCGCCGATAGGCATCGGCCAACTGACTATGTAGGAATGACTCTGTAGTAGGTCAGTTTGTCCTCCCTCTCAGTGGGTTTAAAAAAGGCCTCCATTTTGTGCCGATAGCCAGGATTCAATAAGGTGAAGAGCCAGAAGTCATCCTGCTGCCGAATGGTGACAATTCGGTGGTCAATACGCAAGCAAGTGAGTATGCATTGTGCAATTTGTGCAAGTGACTTGGAAGGACTTCCTGCCTCTATCTCCACTGCATACTGCCACGGTGTGTCTGGGTTCTCTGTCTCGTTTTCCTCATAACCCTCTAGCTGCTCCTGCTCCTCCTCTCCTGTCAGATGACTATAAAAACCACCCATTTTGCCAAACCTAAACTATGCTCCACTGTCCCCCTCCTCTTCAAGTTCAGCCCCCACAGGGCTCATGTGGCCATAAGATGTAGGTGCCACATCTCCAGTGCCCTGATGAGCCGTCGTTTCCAACACGTGTTGTAGGAAATGAAGCAGTGGAATTATGTTTTTAATCCCGTAATCCTGGCGAATTACTTATAATGTGACTTCCTCAAAGGGCCTGAGCAAAGGGCGGGTGTCACATATGAGCTGCCAATGGTTGACATTGAAGTTACACAGGGGAGTCGCCCTATCCGCTTCAATCATCAAGAAATCAGTGATGGCTTTTCTCTGTTCGTATAGTCGGTCCAACATATGGAGGGTGGAAATCCAGTGTGTGGAAACATTGCAAATCAGACAATGCTGGGGGATGCTGTTCTGACGCTGCAGCTCAAGGAGGGGGTGCTTTGCGGTGAACGAGTGGCTGAAGTGCATGCACAGTTTCATTCCCATTGTTAGGATGTCTGGCACATGGGGGGAACACTTCAGGAACCGCTTGACAACCAGATTGAACGTGTGTGCCATGCGGGGCGCATGGCTCAGGCTTCCTTGTTGCAGCACAAACAAAATGTTCTTCACATTGTCGGTCACCATGGTTCCCATTTCCAGTTTTCGTGGATTAAGCCATGATTTGATTTCTTGATTAATTACTTTTAGCAGTTCCTCCCCTGTGTGACTCCGCTCGCCAAGGCAAACCATGTAAAGAACAGCAGGACACCACCTAGCCCTGCGCACATGGTATGCTGGAGGGGCACTGAGACTTGTCTGTTCAATGGAGGCTGATGACACTGTTGAGAATAAGGAGACAGAGTGGCACATTGATGTAAGACCAACGGCCTGAGAACACGGAGGTGGAAAATTGCGCAGGGCTGGTACTGCCCTTTTCACAAAGAAATTACAGCTTGAGACTCTCCACCTCGGCTCAGCACAAGCCATCAGTTCTCTGAAAGGTGCAGAGTCCACCACTTGAAAATGGAGGGACTGAAGCACCAGTAACTTGGACAGGAGCACATTCAGATTCTGCACCGTTGGATAAGTGGGCGCATATTGTTGTCTCTTGGAAATGGCTTCGCTGATGGATTTCTGGCAGAATGACTGACTCAAAGCAGGAGGAGCAGGAGCATCTGGAGCGACAGAATATGGGTATGACAGACAGCTCCCTTCGGCTGAGGTGGTGGAGCCTTGGCTGGATAAAACAGGGAGTGGCATGCCACTGGGTGATGCAGCAGGCTGGACCGCCGCATCAGAGCCACGGTTCTCCCAGGCCACTTTATGGTGATGCTGCATATGTTGACACAGGGCCGTGGTCCCAACATTGGGACCCTGGCCACGCTTCACCTTCTGCCGACACATCTTGAATGTGGCCATGTTAACCTCCTCCGGATGCCTGATGAAAAACTGCCACACAGCCGAGTAGCTGATTTTCCCCCCAACAGTCCACACTGATTGACTGCTACTACCGTCAACTCCAGGAACCCCTGTTCCACTACCTTCCAGGAAGGTAGGCTTCCGCAAAGCAGGTGGTCTACCCAGGGCACATTTGGTTCCAGACTTTCCACTTCTGCGACCATGCTGACTGCCAACCAGGCTACCACCTTGCTGACTCAGCTGCTGCCTCATGGATAACCTCCAACCCTCTTCTCCTGATGATGATGAAGCCCCTTTTGCACCCAGCTCCCAAGTGCAATTGGCTTCATCATCATCGAATTGTGTCTGCACATTATACACTGATATCCTCCTCAGATTCCTCAACAGTGTCTGCTTCAGGAGCCCGAACGCTCCCAACATCACCTTCCATGCCACTCTCCTCATCAGTACTTGCCCGCCTAGCGGAGGAACTGGCGGATGTCTCCTCCACTTCTTGGCTGGGCAGTAGCTGCTGACTATCCTCTAGTAGATCGTCCTCACAGCATATGATGCTTCTGTGGGGGAGGGAACAGGGCAGAGAGCCTAGGACAGAGGCAATGGGAGGACAGGGACTGCTCCCGGGCCATGCCAACTGAGGGTTGTGTCTGAGGAACCCACTGACTGTTGACTGGGAGTGTCAGATGTCACTTGTGAGGATGTGGATGACCGAGTTAACCAATCGATGAGAGCAGATGGGCTGCTGGTCGAGACACGACCGCTAGCTGATACCGGGAGCTCAGGCCTCTCGCTGCAACTCCTGCTGACACTCGCCCTTAGTCTGCTGTTACCTCTGCCTGATGAATGTATGCCACTCCTCTGTGCACATCCTAGCTCTTCTTTGTCTGACATAGTTACATACCAGCTGCGTATATGTTACTCTTATAAGAGGAGTACAATACACTCCACTACCCTTATAACTGTATTAGACTGCAGAAACAAGTGTGTAGCTTTGGCTGGCCTTTCACAGTAACTAGGCTCAAATAAGTTTAACAGGAAAATATATAAAGAACACCAGGTAGGTGTACAAACAGTTTACATTTATGAGAAGTGGACAATACGCTCCACTTCAAACTGTATAAAGCTACAAAAACAAGTGTGTTTTACAATAGTTTACAATAACTAGGCCAAAATTAGTTTTTCAAGAAGAAAAAAAAAAAACACGTAGGTGTACTTACAGTTTACAACTATGAGAGCTGGACAATACGCTCAGCTTAAAACTGTATAAGGCTACAGAAACAAGTGTGTAGCTTTGGCTGGCCTTTCACAGTAACTAGGCCCAAATTAGTTTAACAGGAAAATAAATAAAGGTCACCACGGAGATGTATGTACAATTTAAACTTATGAGAGGAGGACTAGGCGCTCCACTGCAAACTATATAAGGCTACAGAAACAAATGGGTAGCTTTGGCTGGCCTTTCACAGTAACTAGGCCAAAATTTGCTTTTCAGGAATAAAAAAGGTACCTACAGTTTACACTTATGAGAGCTGGACAATACTCTCCACTTAAAGCGGTTATCCACCATACGGGGATTTTAGTACGTACCTGCCTCCTGGCAGACAGTAATGGACAATGTTAGGAAAGATCTGCGCTTGTCTTGGGGCTAAATGGCTATGTTGTGAGATTACCATAACACTGTGGTTAGCTTTTTGTGAACTGGTATTTCCTGTTTGACTTTTCTTTTTTTGACTACAAATCCCACAATTCCATCTTCCTCCCTCCCACACAGCAGCCACCCCACCCATTGAAACATAAATGAACTGCATCCATTCAAAGACCTGTGGTTTTCAATCAGGGTGCCTACAGCTGTTGCATTAGTTGCAGATTGATCTCTCTACCACCATGCGATCCCTCCACCCACTGAAGCAGACAGACTCCCTGTCATTAGCTGACTAGTCAGTCTGGTCTCGGCCACATTGCAAGCAGGGAAAAATCTGAGACAGTCATTTTGTATGTTGGTAAAAATAAATGTTGGAGTGAAAATCACAGATGAATTGTGAGAAAAACGTCACACACAGGTACAGACACTGTATTATGAACTACACTAACTTTACAGCACTGTAGCATAGTCAAATAATAAAAGATTCCTTGAATACCCCTTTAAAACTGTATAAGGCTACAGAAACAAGGGTGTAGCTTTGCCTGACCTTTCACAGTAACTAGGCCAAAATTATTTTTCAGGAAAGAAAATTACGTACATGGCATAGGTGTACGTACAGTTTACAACTATGAGAGCTGGACAAAACGCTCTGCTTAAAACTGAATAAGGCTACAGAAACAAGGGTGTACTTTGGCTGGCCTTTCACAGTAACTAGGCCAAAATATATTTTTTCAGATGTACACCACCTATGTACGCACAGGTTACACTTATGAGATGACAATAAGCTTCGCTACACAACCTATATTAGGAGCCATAATCAGATGACTATGGCTTTTCGTGCTCACCCTAACTGGCCCTTGTTAGCTTTAGAGTAGCTGTACACCCCACTGCAGCAGTGGAGTCGCTGTGTATTACATCCAAAAGTTTACTTTCTCTCTCTCTCTCTCTCTCGCTCTCTCTCTCTGTCAGTGCATTTTATGCAGTGATTTGAGCTTGTGGTGAATTGCTGCTGTTAAGCTGTTTTTCGGTGCAACACACACACAAATAAATCCATGAAATAAAATCCTGAAGTGACTGGCTGCAAGATGGCTGCCGATTAAATAGGGCTGCGACATCACAGGTGTGCCTGGCAGCTGATAGGCTGCATGCTGCATGTGATTCAGGGTCATCCTGCCCACCCGCCTTGCTGCCTTCCCAGAGTTCCTTGCACCATGTCCTCACATGTGGATTCACCATTTTAGATGCCCTGGACCACACTAAATGGAGTTTAATTAGTGCGATCGAATCGCGGCGATATTCTGATTCATTGCGAAGCAACTTTTTCCTGAAATTCATAACTAATTCGGATTCGTCAGATTCTATCCGCTCATTCTTAAACACATTTTTAGGAAAAAACTTGCAAAAAGTATTTTTACTGATAGTAAAAATGGGTGGTGTTGTATGTCATATAGTAGAATCTGTTTCCCATTGACCTACATTATTTAAATGGACTGTAACATATCCGTTTTTATGGAGTCAATAATAGAGTGGTTAATCACGTTATTTGCACACAGCAAAATTAAATAGACTGTAATGAAAACAGTGAAACGAATACAAAAAACCTGTAGTTATAATTGAACATTTTGGTACACTTTAAATTAGTATAATGCAAAGTGCTTGACTCGTGATTGGGACATTGTTGGCTTTGTCTCTCTTTATCTTACTGTGTGACTTTCTTTGGTCTGAAGTTTCATGACAAAAGAACATAACCTTACATTAATTGGATTTATCTTCATAGACATTTGTTATTATCTGCACATATTGCTTGTCGGATAATATGAAATTTGTCCGAAGCTAAATTGTGGATGAGACAAGTTATTTTTTTCATGAGATTTGAAAAGATACTTTCTTCCCTTCTTCTTCTTAAGAAGATATTGCATGGATGAGAAATAGTCCTTCCATGTTCAGAAGATTACGTTTTTTTTTTTTTTTTTCTTGGCTCCTCTGTAATCTCTTATCTGCTTTGAATGGTTTGTGAGTTTCTGGCAGGATCTTCAAAAGTTTTAATACAAAGGAGATTCATGTTATCCTTCAATTGATTAGTTTAAAAGTTTCTGACTTTAAATTAGCCAATTTCTGTCACTGAGTTATACAGGCACCTTATGTAGCAAACGCTTTATTTATTGTCCTCTTCAAAGGAAAAATCAGGTAGTGGCAACGGGGGAATAATTTTTAGAGTTAGTCTTCATCTAGATATTTTTAACTAGATCATTTTTGGATGAGCCTTGTCTAAGACAGATCAAATGCCAACTGTAAACAAAACCATTCGTCAGCTAGGACAGCAAATTGTATTCCAATGATACAAAGCACAGTATTGGTATATGCTATTTTGGCACTTATTATTTTACTTGTGTACCAAATATAACTACTATGTGTCTGGTCATGAATGATTCATTTCTGACATAAATACCGTATTTATTGGCGCATAACACGCACTTTTTAGGCTAAAATTTTTTGCCTAAAGTCTGTGTGCGTGTTATACGCCGATACCCCCCCAGGAAAGGCAGGGGGAGAGAGGCCGTCGCTGCCCGCTTCTCTCCCCCTGCCTTTCCTGGGGTCTAGAGCGCTGCTGTCGGCCCTTTTCACCCCCTGGTTATCGGCGCCGCTGCCCGTTCTGTCCCCCTGACTATCGGTGCCGGCGCCGATAGCCAGGGGGAGAGAAGCGGCGCCGACAGCCAGGGGGAGAGAAGGGGCAGCGGCACCCATTGCCGGCGCCGCTGCCCCGTTGCCTCCCCCCATCCCCAGTGGCATAATTACCTGAGTCGGGTCCGCGCTGCTCCGCTGCTCCAGGCCTCCGTCGTTGCTATGCGCTGAACGTCGCGGCGCATGACGTCAGAGCGCCGCGCCGTGCATAGAAACGACGCTGGTCCCCAGCGTAGTTGCTATGCACGGCGCGGCGCTCTGATGTCATGCGCCGCGCCGTTCAGCGCATAGCAATGACGGAGGCCTGGAGCAGCGGAGCAGCGCGGACCCGAGCAGCGCGGACCCGACTCAGGCCTGGAGCAGCGCGGACCCGACTCAGGTAATTATGCCACCGGGGATGGGGGGAGGCAACGGGGCAGCGGCGCCGGCAATGGGTGCCGCTGCCCATTCTCTCCTCCTGGCTGTCGGCGCCGCTTCTCTCCCCCTGGCTATCGGCGCCGGCACCGATAGTCAGAGTTACAGAACGGGCAGCGGCACCGATAACCAGGGGGTGAAAAGGCCCGACAGCAGCGCTCTAGACCCCAGGAAAGGCAGGGGAAGAGAAGCGGGCAGCGACGGCCTCTCTCCCCCTGCCTTTCCTGGGGGTATATCGGGGTATACACGCGCACACACGCACCCTCATTTTATCATGGATATTTGGGTAAAAAACTTTTTTTACCCAAATATCCTTGGTAAAATGAGGGTGCGTGTTATAGGCCGGTGCGTGGTATACCCCGATAAATACGGTATGTTTAATTAACACATCAAATTTAATATAACTGTCATAGGTCCCAGCACTGTGCCATTGTAAGGGACTATGTAAAAATGTGACACCATCCATCATATGTTGTTCAGTGATCCCTCAACTTACAATGGCCTCAACATACAAAATTTTCCACATACAATGGTCATTTCTGGATCATTGTAACTTGAAACCAGACTCAACATACAATGCTACGGACAGTCCAGATCTGTAAAATGTGTCAATGGCTGGAAGAACCGACCAATCAGAATGGGAATTTGACTGATAAAACCCCTGTATTCCTAAAGTGCATGCACTAACTCACTGTCTGGTAGCACACCCTACAGTACAGGGAGGTACCACATGTTGTGTACTACTCTTTACCTGTGCCAGGGATAGATGCTCCA
Source organism: Hyla sarda (assembly GCF_029499605.1). Lineage (NCBI taxonomy): Eukaryota > Metazoa > Chordata > Amphibia > Anura > Hylidae > Hyla > Hyla sarda. The sequence continues at coordinate 157,997,295 of NC_079190.1, forward strand.
GGTGGGGGCAGCTACATTAAAAAAATTTTGAGGCACTGTGTGTACAGGACCCTGAAGAAGCTCCTGTCCTCTACATAGACAGTGATTTACGGCTTCCAGTAGCTCTTTCTTTCTTTTATATGTAAGGACTTGCTTTATCTGTACAGTAACCCCCCCGACCTACGATGGCCCCGACATATGATAAAATCGACATACGATGGCCTCTCAGAGGCCATCGCATGTCGATGTCAGCATCGACATACGGTGCTTTTATATGTCGGGGCCATCGCATGAACTGCTATCCGACAGTGCAAAATGCTTAAGCTGCTGTCGGATAGCAGTTTAAGCATCCCTGGCAGGTTCGCTTACCTATTCCCGCTGCTCCGGGTCCACTTCGCGATCCTCCGGTGTCTTGCGCATCTTCTCCAGGGTCCGGGCCTTGCTTTCCGGTGTTGTTATTACGTCACTACGCACGCTGCGCCGGCGCAGCAGCGTAATAACGTCACCTGAAAGCAAGGCCCGGACCCTGCAGAAGATGCGCAAGACACCGGAGGATCGCGAAGAAGACACCGGAGCAGCGGGACAGCATCGGGAGCCCCTGGAACAGCAGCGGGAGCGGTGAGGACCTGGTGCGGAGCGGCGGGGACAGGTGAGTACAGCTTCCTATACTTTACATTGCACGGATCCCTCAACATACGATGGATTCGACAAGCGATGGGTCGTTTGGAACGAATTACCATCGTATGTTGAGGGACCACTGTATTAGTTATCTACTTAGTTTTCTTTAATCCTCGCTTTTTCCTATTTTTGGATGACATTTTGGGGCTTCAGAACCAATTACCAGGTTTCCATGGAATTATGGTCTCAACATACAATGGTTTCAACATACAATGGTCATCCTGGAACCAATTAATATTGCAAGCATACTCCAGTGACGACATTGCCCTATGGAGGCTGCAGAAAATAGCACACCAAGTGCCTGTGGGTAATAATTTTTTATGAGCAAGTTATATCTGTAACTTATTATTTAATATTGTGTATAGTTCATAATAAATGGATCTAGTTCTAATAGTTATAACTAACACTGGCACAAGCTATGCACCAGGTACAACATGGAATACACTTAGTTAACTTGATGGATGATGACAGGGGAGTATGAGGGGGATCTGGATAATGATATGGGGGCAAGGGGGATCTGTATGATGGGGATGAGGGGGGTCTGGATGATGACAGGATGGATGAGGGGGGTCTGGATGATGACAGTGGGAGTTGGGATGATGACAGAGGAGGGCGGGATGATGACTGGGGGGGGGATGATGACGGGGAGGGATGATGTATTTCCCACCCTAGGCTTATACACGAGTCAATAGGTTTTTCTGGGTTTTTGGGGTGAAATTAGGGGCCTCGGCTCATATTCGGAACTGCTAATACTGAGTATATATGGTAGGTCACTCAGTAGCATGTCTAATACATGGACTGTTGTATAACAACCCCTTGACATTTTGCCCCTGGCCCGTTGCTGTACATGGGGTTGGTTGTTATACAACAGTCCATGTATTAGACATGCTACTGAGTGACCTACTTGCAGCATTTTATATGCTAAATTGTTGGTCCCCTGAGCCTACCCTAATTTGTAACATAACATATGTTTTATATATATATATATATATATATATATATATATATATATATATATATATACATATATATACCCATTTTGTTTGTTTGCCCTATGTTTTCCCCATAGTTAATATGGTGATTCTTGCTTTGTGGATGAGCATGTGCTCTCCTATTGCTCTGAGGTCCTGGCACAGTCGCAGGACACCCAAATGCAGGAGTAATGCGGACTGCGACATGTGCGCTTGTTTACATTGTCTATGCGCAGTCCGCAGTGGAGACCGCCTATTTCGGGAGATAACAGAGTTATGTGGTGTGTCATATGATACGCAAAGTTCCGGACATGCGCAGTCCCAATGTTTACAAACAAGGGATTAGCGGAGTGTTAGAAGGAGGTCCTAGCAGCATAGGAGTGAGTGCCCACTTATTCAGGTGTTTATGAGTAATTTAAATGTTTTCACTGTCTATTACATATGTATTCAGTCTTAGTCTATACCTGCACTGTATTTATATACCCTACTGGATATGTGTATAAGCATAGTTTGAGAAATGGGGGGAAAAAAAGAATTACACAGACCAAGAAATTATAATTAAGAAAATATAATGAACATAATAAAATAATGAAAATATGTGGTATCGTCACGTGTGTAATTGTCTGAACTATAAAAATATAACGTTAATTAAACCGCACGGTCAATGGCATATACGTAAAAAAAAAAAAAAAGTCCCAAAATTTTTTTTAAACTGATCAGTCTCATCAAAACCAAAATGGTACCAATGAAAACTTCTGATCATGGCGCAAAAACTTAGCTTCATACTGCCACGTATATGGGAAAATAAAAAGTTATAGGGGTCAGAAGAGGAAATTTTTAACCTACAAATTTCCGTGCATAAAGTTATAATTTTTTAACAGAAGTTAAACAAAATCAAAGTTGGGTATTCTTTTAATCGCCTGGACCTACAGAATAAAGATAAGGTGTCATTTTTACATAGAAGTGCACTGCGTCCTGTGCACACACGCAGAATTACTGGACCATGGTTCTATCCTACATCACTACCACATGGGATCTCACTTTACCTAATACACCCATAGCATTGCTGTTTCATCAATTTAGACCACCGGACGATCCGAATCACAGAGGGCCCAAGGTACCCCCCTTGGTTCATATTACCTTACACATAGCCCTCCGTTGTCTTTTCGCCTCTTGGTTGGCGCCATCTACCCCTTCCTTGGACATGGTTATATCGCAAATTAAACTATATTGTAGAATGGACAGATTAGACACGGAGAGACATAAAACTACACAAACTGACAAATTCTTTGAAAAATGGAAAAGTTTTATTATTGCGCACTACACGCCAGCTGAGATAGCAGACATTGTACGTCCTTTTAGCACAACGGAATGGTACTGCTTGGGAATGGTGGGCGATACCTTGGGTGCCTTACGTTTACCTTCCTGATTACTTGTAGTAATAGATTTTACAATATCTGTTGCCTGATTACTTGAGATAACTATGTCTACAATGTTATGAGCATCTGAGTATGGAGTTATCTGTAGGAACGCATTTCTTGATAATCGTGGCTGAGATGAACAGGGTTCTCTCAAAAATCCGGATTCAGTTCATACTTCAGATGAGACTCTTCTCTTCTTGATACACAATTCCGTGAGCAAGTTTTATTATTCCATTTTGTTATTGTATTGTTTAATTGTTTGATTGCCCCTTTTTTATTGTCATGGGCAAAGCATTTCTATCAACAATGTTACATTCTGTACCTCACAAAATTGAATTGAAATAAAATGTGTTATAAAAAAAATATATATAAATAAATAAATAAAAAGTGCACTGCGTAGAAATGAAAGTCACCAAAGGTACAAAATGCCGTTTTTTTTTTTTTTTAATTTAGCCCCACAAATATTTTTTTTCTGGTTTTGCCGTAGATTTTGTGGTTAAATTATTGATCTCATTACAAAGTAAAATTGGTGGCGCAAAAACAAGCCCTCATGTGAGTCTGTAGCCCTCATAAGTGTCATGATTTTTAGAAGGTGAGGAGAAAAAAACAAAAGTGCAAAAATGAAAAACCCTGTGGTCATTAAGGGGTTAACAGATTATCAAAACCTACAACTCCCATCATGCCCAGACAGCAAAGGGCTGAATAAGCATGCTGGGAGTTGTAGTTTGGCAAGATCAGGAAGGCCCCTTTATAAAAAAATTTAAAAAAACATATGCAGGAAGGTAAAAATATTTGACCCTACAAAACTGTGGTCCTCCAGACTCACCCATCCCCGGCGCTAATACAAGCAAATGTCTGGCAGTGAGAAACTTTATTTACAGCTTGTGTACGCTATTTTCCTGAGCCATGTCTGACTTTGCTTATATTTATGAGTTTTTTAAGCGTGATGTGACTTTTGTGTGAAAGTCGCACTTGATAAATTCAAGAATAGTGCATGTTCCAAAATGGAAATAGCATACCAATGCAAGATCTGTAGATTTTTCTTTTCCCGCTTCTCTGTTAAAAAGTCTCCCGTAAATGCAAAATGTCTCACGTGCAACATTTTGTGAGACAAATATAAGCAAAAAAGGAAGCATAAATTCTTTGATAAATGTCCTCCACTTTTCCTAAATTACAAAAAAATCCAAGAAAGCTTAGATCACATTGAACACTTAGAAGTTATTCTCTCATGAATAAGTTCCTGTCTTTCAATTATGTGAAACATCTTTCCTATTAAACTTTCTGCATTCAAAATAGAAGTTCAGTTTTGTCCTTTTGAAAAGTGCTTGGAGCCTTTTTTCTTCAATCATATATACAGTATTTAAGTAAGAATCTTTTCATTCATTGGTGCCCATGATCTTTTGTTTCCTTTAGAGAGTTCATAGGATGTGCATTGAGCAAAGAGGGAAAACTTTAGATTCAGGTTGCATATATATTTCATTAGTTGCATTCTTTTGTGAGGAATAATAAAATGTTTATTTTGTGAATTTGACCCAAAAACATGTATATTGGCAAACAATGATAGTTTATACAAAGGTAAGTCTTTTATAGAACACTTGGAAGAAAGGATTATATTTCCATAAGGTATGACATAATTTTATACATACAGAAAGCAAAATTGTGACTTGAAATAAAGGGACATGCAGGATCAGGTCTACAGTAGAAAAAAGACTAATTGAACGCAGATGCACAGGCACATTCGGAGTTGTCTTGACAGTAAGTGAATGCTGAGAACAATGGTACAGAGTTCTGATTTATGACTACAGATAATATAGTTTAAAAATTCAATTCATGAAAAAAAAAGAATAGTTGTGACTAGAGATGAGCGAATCTTTGAAAATTTGATTCGGCCGAATCTGTCCGAATTTATTTGCAGCGAATCGCTATTAAAAACTGCTATTTCTGGCCTATAGAGAGCCTCAATAGGGGTATAGAACACTTTTCCTTGCTGTAACACACATAGGGTGTGTGCTGGGTTAGTGAAATAATACTGTTATTCAGTCTGACATGCAGATCAGAGGCATCGCTATTAGAATCACTGTCGGAGAGCAGCACAATAACAGAGCCTGGATGTTGCATCAGTATGAGGAGACCATATAACGTGGATAAGGCAGAGAGTCCGGCACTGCTGTAACTATGGCACTAGAAAAACCCAGGTGTGTATCAAGATAGCTAGCTAACCAGCATGGTGCTCAGTCCAGGAACAATAGAGATAAATCCAAATAATGAAATATAGATGGCAGAAATATGGATGGCAGTCACCAGGGTAGTAGCTTCAAAATATCCTTTATTGTGCAAACAGGGTGACGGTGTCAGGCAGGTATTGTGGCAGTAACGCCGAGGACCTCAGCGTGCAGGTAACAGCTGTGTCGTACTTCCGTACTTCTTCAGACCATACATGCCCCAGGTGTAGTCACTGGTAAAATACCTGTGTGACGTCATCAATGAGGAGACCATATAGTGGCTGAATGACACATCCTTGAGTTGGTGGCAGCATGAGGAAACCACATAGTGGCTGAATGACCCAGCATGGAGTTGGCGGTAGCATATAGTGGCTGAATGACACAGTCTGGAGTTTGTGGCAGCATGAGGAGAACATATAGTAGCTGAATGACACAGCCTGGAGGTGGTGGAAGCATGAGGATACCATATAGTGGATGAATGACATTGCCTGGAGTTGGCGGCAGCATGAGGAGACCATGTAGTGGGTGAATGACAAAGCGTGGAGGTGGCAGCAGCATTAGGAGACCATATAGTGGCTGAATGACACAGCGTGGAGGTGGCAGCAGCATGAGGAGACCATATAGTGGCTTCATGACACAGCCTGGAGTTGGCGACAGCATAAGGAGAACATATAGTGGCTGAATGACACAGCGTGGAAGTTGCAGAAGCATTAGAAGACCATAAAGTGGCTTAATGACACAGTGTGGAGGTGGTGGGAGACCATATAGTGGCTTCATGACACAGCCTGGAAGTGGCAGCAGCATGAGGAGAACCTATGGTGGCAGTATGAGACAGCTTGGAGCTGGCATCAGCATGAGGAGAACATATGCTGGCTGAATGAGACAGCCTGGAGCTAGCATCTGCATGAGGAGAACATATGGTGGCAGAATGAGACAGCCTGGAGGTGGCAGCAGCAGCATCAAGAGTCTTGAAAGTGACCCGTGACAGAGTTTAGCTTAGGACAGTTTTGCTTAGGACACCCCTTTTCACACAGCATCTCCATGTATTATGTTGCAATGGCAACATGGTGGCCAGTGCTCAGTATCCAAAGTGGAAACTAATGTTCCAGCATAAGTGACTTAGGGTGCATGGACGCTATGGAATTTCCAAGAAACAGTCCGATTGCTGTCAATGAGATTCCGCTGCACTGTACACACTATGGAATTTCAGTGGTTGAACTTTCTGCCACTCAAATATGGAATACAGAGCACAATGCATTGCTTGCTATGGGGTCCGGCAATATCTGTGTGGTCCCAGCACCGACTAACTCAGTTGGAGCCAACTGCCTTCCAGTAGTGTGCATGGGCCCTAAGGGTCCTTTTAGACAGGCAGATTCGTTCTTGATAGAACCCATTCTAGATAATCTAGTTTATTCATTCAGGGGACACTTTCCTCTGTTATCATGACTGGTGTGGATCCCAGTGGTTAGAACCCAACAGATCAGATTTATATCCCTTTTTAACTACCCTTATGCTTAATTCTTTCTACTTCTTTCCATTTTTATTCAAACATACAATATTAGTAAAATTTAAATCTCAATACACATGATACCTACAAGTCCTTGCCTACCATGTCAATACAGATGGCTAGATAGAAGATCTAACCTCATAAATGGTTGAATGTACAGTACACTTCCATTCAACAACCTTATGCTTTATCGCCAGCATACCAGAAAGCAAAATTAAAAAGATGATAATCTGGGTGGTTTTTGTAATGTCTTTAAAGGTTAAAGTTCTTTAATTTATTTCAGTGACATTCAACAAAGGCATTGACTTGCAAACTAAAAGGTTATATTTCAGTAGTGCAAATCTGATAGCGAGCATTTAATCAAAGGTTTTTAGCCACTGATGCTACTCTGATATATATTATTTCTCTTGTCTTATTTGCTAGATTATTTTAACTTTTAGTCAATGCACTGTAACTATTTAATGTGACACAATGACAACTAAAATAGATTCAAAGGTCAAGATTGTGTGTAGTTTGGAGCAGGTAAGCTATACATATCAGGGTTTCAGTAAATGATGGTGGTAATATTTATTTACCCCCAAGGACTAGACAGATTTTGATTTTTGAATATTATTTTTTTCTTCTGACTTTTTAATAGCCATAACTCTTACATGTTTTCTACAACACACCCATATAAGGGCTTCTTTTTTGAAGGACCAATAGTACTTTGTAACGACTTCCTTTACTTGTTTATTACATTTGCTCCAAAACTGGGAAAAAAAATTGTTAGGTGGAATAGAATTATTTTTTTTTGCCGTTTACTGTGTGGTCAAACTGACATGTTATCTTGATTCATCAGTTCTCCAATGTTATCTTGATTGACCAATACTCATCAATCTGTCTAGTTTCTGTAATGTTTTTCTACTTGTTAGGATTTTTTTTAACCTCTTAAGGATGAAGGGCATACAGGTATGCTCTTGTGTCCTGGCACTTAAGGACCAAAGGCGCACCTGTACCAGAATTTGAAGCGTGCTAACGAGCTGAGCACGCTTCATACCTGGTGGGTCTTGGTTGCTGTTAGCAGCCAGGACCAACGGTTAATTCCAGAGATCACCAATCAGACCGATACCTGGCATTAACCCTTTAGACGCCGCTATCAAAGTTGATTGCAGCATCTAAATGCGGAATATAATGTTGATGGTTGCTCAGAGGAGCCGATCTGGACACCTGTGGCGAAATCACGGGTCCCGATCAGCTGAGTGGAAGGCAGGAGGGCCCTTACCTGCCTCCTTGCCGTCCCAACGGTGCTCTGATGTTCCTGCCAGCCATGGCAGGCTAGAGCAGTAGAGCACCGATAACACTGATCAATGCTGAGCCAAACCTCAGCATTGTACAGTGCATGTAATTGCAAGATTGCATGTTATAGCTCCTAACATGCTAAAAAAGTAAAAAGTGTAAAAAAGAGAGAGCTAATAAAAGTTTAAATCATCCCCCTTTTTTCAAATTTTTAAATACATTTATTGTAATAAAAAATAAACATAAACATCTGTGCTAACGCCAAGTGCATAAATGTCCAAACTATTAAAATATAAGGTTAGTTAAACTGCACGGTCGATGGCGTACATGTAAACAAATGTAAAAAAAAAAAGTCCAAAATTGCACATTTTGGTCACTTCATATACAATAAAAAATTTTTTATAAAAAGCAATCAAAGAGTCCCATCAAAACAAAAGTCCATTCAAAATGGTACCAATAAAAAATACAGATCCCATCACAAAAATGACCACTCATATAGCCCCATATGTTTCGTCGCAGATTTTGTTGGAAAATAAGTGATGTCATTACAAAGTACAAATGGTGATGCAAAAAAACAAGCCATAATATGGGTCTGTGGGTGCAAAACTGAAAGCTTTATGGTTTTTAGAAGGGGAGGAGGAAAAAACTAAAGTGCAAAAACGAAAAGTGGCCTGGTCCATAAAGGGGTTATCCTCCATATGATTTTAGTAGGGACATGCCAGCAGGGACATGCACAGACATTATAGAGGGCAGGGGCTCAAGAAAAAAAAGAGGGCACTTCTCATCATTTAGAAAAACGTCTGCCAGACTTAATGGGCTGCGTCCCAGGGACACAGTGGACCTCCGGCCAGGCCACCTTGACATTCCTAGTCCCATAAAAGTTGGTGCTTTTGTAAAATAAAGTCAAGAACAGTTTCTCTGAGGTCTGCCATGTGTATATACACTTTGGCTGTGCTGTCAGTCTTATTTACAGAAAACATGTGACAGCTGCCCTATAATATACTGTATTATAGAGGAGATTTATCAAAACCTGTGCAGAGAAAGAGCGGTGCAGTCGCCCATAGCAACCAATCAGATCGCTGCTTTCATTTTGCAGAAGGCTTTTCCTCTGCAAAGGTTTTAATAAATCTCCCCCTATATGCCCCGGTCTGACCTCTATATGACAGAACGTGCACTGTATCTGGCCTCACCCAGCACCCATCCCCAATCACCCAGCACCCATCCCCAATCACTCAGCACCAATCACCCATCACCCATCCCCAATCACCCAGCACCCATCCCCAATCACCCATCCCCAATCACCCAGCACCAATCAACGAGCACCCATCACCCAGCACCCACCTTATGCAGGAATCTCCACACAGCTCTGGTTCTTACACTGAAGAGATGGACACCACACTAATATATGCTTACATGCTGCAATATACAAGAGTTGGAGAAAAAAGAATTATAAATATACAAAGACGGCCAGGCATAGCACAGCATACAGGATGGAGGCAGGGAAGCTCCGCCTCCATTGCGCACAAGACTGAATTTGCATACTAGCAATGTGGGGCAATACCTAGAAAACGGCTGGTCCACATTTAGTAAGTATAACATTATCTTTCTCCTGTTCTCCTGCACTGTAACCTAGCGTATTGGGCTTAGTGCGAGTAAACAGCCTGGCAGTTTCCCTTTAATTATATACCGTACCCCCCCTTAATGATCTATATACTGTGCCACCATTCATCTATTAATTCCCTATATAGTGTTCCACCATTAATGAACTATAAACTGTGCCACTATTATTTAACTATACTGTGCCACCATTAACCCTTTAAGGACCCAGGCTTTTTCTGTTTTTTCATTTTCAATTTTTCCTCCTCAACTTTAAAAAATCATAACTCTTTAAAATTTTCACCTAAAATTCTATATGATGGCTTATTTTTTGTGTCACTAATTCTAATTTGTCAAGACATTAGCCATTTTACCCAAAAATCTACGGTGAAACGGAAAAAAAAAATCAATGTGCGACAAAATTGATGAAAAAAACACTATTCTGTAAGTTTTGGGGGCTTCCGTTTTTGCGCAGTACATTTTTCGGCAAAAATGACACCTTATCTTTATTCTGTAGGTCCATACGGTTAAAATGATACCCTACTTGTATAGGTTTGATTTTGTATCACTTCAGAGAAAAATCATGAATACATGCAGGAAAATTTATACGTTTAAAATTGTCATATTCTGACCCCTATAACTTTTTTATTTTTCTGTGCTCATGGCGCTATGAGGGCTCATTTTTTGCGCCGTCATCTGAAGTTTTTAGCAGAACCATTTTTGTTCTGATCAGACTTTTTGATCACTTTTTATTCACTTTTTGTGGTATAAAAAGTGATCAAAAATGCGCTATTTTGGACTTTGGAATTTTTTTGCACGTACGCCATTTAATATGCGGTTTAAAAAGCAGTATATTTTTATAATTCGGACATTTCCACAAGCGGCGATACCACATATGTTTATTTTTATTTACACAGTGTTTTTTTTATTCTTGGAAATGCCGGGTGATTCAAACTTTTATTAGGGGAAGGGATAATTGAAAGGGTTAATGATTTTTTTTTTACACTTTTCTTATGCAATATTATAGCTCCAATAGGGGGGGCTATAACATTGCATTAACTGATCTTTTACACTGATTGATGCATCTCCATAGGAATGGATCAATCAGTGTTTTCGGCGATTGATTGCTCAGGCCTGGATCTCAGACTTGAAGCATTCATTCGGCGATCGGACAGCGCAGGAGAAGGTAAGAAGACCTCTTCCTGTGCTAAAGCTGTTCGGGATGCCGCGATTATACCGCGGAGATCCCGAACAGCTCCCTGAGCTAGCTGAGCTAGCTTTACTTTCATTTTTAGCCGTGCGGCTCAGCTTTGAGCACGCGGCTAAAGGGTTAATAGTGAAGCCGGGACCCACAGCGATCAGTGCCGCGCGTTATTAGCGGCGGGTCCCGGCTTCACTATGACGCCGGGCCCGCCGCGATATGATGCAGGGTCACCGCGTGACCCCGCGTTATATCGCAGGACCGGGACTCAGGGCGTAAGTCTACGCCCTGGGTCCTTAACAGGTTAAGGATCTATACACAGTGCCAGCATACATAAAAATATAATGTTCCAATATAAATAAAATATATTCCGTGCTTCCATAAATTCCCTATAGAGTGGTCCCTCAACATACGATGGTAATTCGTTCCAAACGACCCATCGCTTGTCGAATCCATCGTATGTTGAGGGATCCGTACAATGTAAAGTATAGGAAGCTGTACTCACCTATCCCCGTTGCTCCGGACCAGGTCCTCACCACTCCCGATGCTGTTCCAAGGGCTCCCGATGCTGTCCCGCTGCTTCGGTGTCTTCTTCGCGATCCTCCGGTGTCTTGCGCATCTTCTGCAGGGTCTGGGCCTCGCTTTCTGGTGATGTTATTACGCTGCTGCGCCGGCGCGGCATGCGTAGTGACGTAATAACGACGCCGGAAAGCGAGGCCCCGAACCTGGAGAAGATGTGCAAGACACCGGAGGATCGCAAAGTGGACCCGGAGCAGCGGGAATAGGTAAGTGAACCTGCCAGGGATGCTTAAACGGCTATCCGACAGCAGCTTAAGCATTTTGCACTGTCGGATAGCAGTTAATGCGATGGCCCCGACATATAAAAGCATCGTATGTCGATGCTGACATCGACATGCGATGACCTCCGAGAGGCCATCGTATGTCGATTTTATCATATGTCGGGGCCATCGTAGGTCGGGGGGTTACTGTATACTGTGATTACATTCCTCAATTAATTCCCTAATAATGTGCTTCATACAATACATACAAGCACATAACATAAAGACACATACAGTACATAAGAAATATACACACATACATAGAGACACTTTGACACATACATATAACATGGAATATATACTAAAAGATATAGCCAACAGGCACATAATACATACAGGTACACACATACAATCACTCACAGATATATACACACACATATACATACATTCACTTGCTCACATTATATATATACACACACACATGTATGTATGTGTGTGAGCAAGTGAATATATGTGTGTGTGTGTATGTCAGTGTGTCTGTATGATGTATATGTATATATATATATATATATATATATATATATATACACACATCATACTGACATATAATCACTTATATATACACAGTCACTTACACTAAGGCCCCAGCCATCCCTCTCTACACAGACACATACATAAAAATATACACACACACATACAATCACTCTCTTATATTTTCAGTTACTCACAGTAAGTAAGGGCTCCATCCCCCTCTGCACAGGCTGAAGTCTGTGTCCGGACATGCTGTGGGCGGGGCTTCTCTCTGCCTCCTCCGCTCCTCCTGTCTCCTCCATGTGGAGAGAAGCAGATGGCAGATAATGACAGGGTGAGTGGCACCCCCTTGCTGCAGGGAGGGCACAGCACCCTTCATTAAACCACATACAACTCCCCAGCAATAGATCCTTTTTACTTCACCTATCACCCTGAGTCTGTAGCTCCTTTTGTGAGGGCATTAGAGGGGCAGGTGAGGAAAAGGGCAGGGGCTCCAGCCCCCTTTTACCCCTATGTGTGCACGTCCCTGCCTGCCAGACAGTATTAGCCATTCTTAGGAAGGATCTGCACTTGTCTTGGGGCTCAATAGCTATGTTGTGAGATTACCATAATGCTGTGGCTATCTTTTTGTGAACTGGCAATTTTCTGTTGGCGTTTCCTTCTTCAACTACAAATCACATAGTTCCTTGTTTGTAAGTTTGAGGTCACTTTCCTCCCTCCTACACATCAGCCACCCCACCCATTGAAACACAAATGAGCTGCATTCCTTTCAAAAGGCCAGTGTTTTCTGACCAGGTTGCCTACAGCTGTTGTAAAAATACAATTAGGTACAGAATGATCTCTCTCCCACCTAGCAGTAACTCCACCCATTGAAGCAGGAAAGTCTCTCTGTCATCAGCTGACTAGTAATTAAATCTCTCGGCTGCACTGCAACCTGGGGGAACCTGAGACAACAGTCATTTTGCATGCTGTTAAAAATAAATATTGGAGCAAAAATCACAGAAGAATTGCGAGACTACCCTCACACACAGGAGCAGACACTATATTATAAACTACACTAAATTTACAGTCAGCTGTTAGCATCAGCCCCCAGCTGCAACTGAAATCAGCTTGGGGTCACCTGGTATGGAGCGGGCTTGAGTCAGGAGCCTGCTCCATACACTCTTAGCAGCACCATGGCGGTTAAGAACAGTCATGGGTCATAATGTAGTTAATGAGTCATATCCAAAATGGCTCTATGACAATGTGATATTTGGGTTTTGTTTTCCACAAAGCTGTTGAGGTCTACAGCTAAAATAAATACCAAGAACTGAATCAGCAGAAGCAATCACAGCAAAAAACTTTCATTTACAGCATAAGGCTCAGTTCATCATGGCTTCTATTCTAAGCACAGCCTAGAACAATACGATAAATCTAAGCAGATCCTAGAGGATCAAGTTGAATTATAATCATGTATATAAGGTTTTGTTGAAGCTCTAGTGTTATGCCACAGATCATAATATTCTGAAGATCACATGAGATTTGTAAGGCTCTTGTGACACTGACATGGATCGGAAAGGGTGTATTAAGTTAAACCTATTAATATTATTTCAGACATTGAGTCTAATTGGTAAAGTAAGAAGGATATTAGTCAGATTGTTTCCCCTACTTTCCCTAATGCTTTTCTATATACACAAAGTCTGAAATTTACTTAAACACTAAGTGCAATGCTAAGGTAGCTCAGCGGCCTCTTGTAATGGAGCTTGGCTTTGTAGCCTCTTAAACGATTATATGAAAAGTTTTCTTAATTGGCAATTTACTGATATTATAAAACCATTAAATCTGCTTACTTTATACGCAAGTGTTATCTATCTAGGAACTCTTTCATGCACCGAAGACAGATGCTTTCATATACCTAACATGGTTTAGAAGGTAAAATGCCCATCAATACCCTCAATAAACGGGCACTGTCATTAACCAGATTCCTATTAAAGAGAATCTGACATGCTGTTCACCTGCACTAAACCCAATATATTGGGTTATAGTGCGGGTGAACAGCTTACTTATATTCCTTCAGCATTTGCAGAGTTTTGGCACTGTAATCTTCCTGCTGATCATCTGACCATCTAATCATCATAGACGCGGGGTCTCGTGAGTGCTCCATTATGGGAGCGTCCGTTTATCTTTATTTGCACTGAGCGCAGCTAATATATGTTTGGGGTATTGTCCCCGCTGACGCTTAAGTTTTGATCTGTCATTTTGCATTAATATACTGTATTTGTCCGGTGTCTCTCCTGAGGATCCCCCATAATAGAGGGGTGAAACGCGTTGAGAGTTGATTTTTCTTCAAATAGCATTTATAATTTGTGGGTGCATTTGAATGTTTTTTGGTGTATAGCCGGAAATTGTGTGTTGGGATCCTACCAGTCCATTGTTCTATTTATGTTGGACTGGGGGCTCCACACGCTTCTTGTACATTTGATGGAGATATGTTACTTTTATCTTGAGTATCATAATTGATTATATATGCACGGGGCTTTTTTCTTTGAACAATTTTAATAGTAGAGAATAAAAGTAAAATTTTAATATAAAGGGTGTTTTTCAGTGAAAAAATCTTCCTGCTGTATTGCGCTCCAGTGCCCTGCCTCCTTCATATTCTCCATCCACCCCATCATTAATATGCTAACGTATGCCATGGGTAAGCATGCAGAGAGCAGAGCACTCCCCTGTGGCACTCATTAGCATATTTATGACAGGGTGTGGCAGATGGAGAATATGGTGGAGACAGGGAGGCTGGGTGAATCGCAATCTCGCAATAAAGCAGGAAGGTTACAGTGCCAGAACTCTGAATGCATATACTGAGTAATTAAGTGACTGCTCTTTGTAAAGCTGTTCCCCCGCACTATAATCCAGTGTATTTGGTTTACTGAAGGTAAACAGGGTGTTAGATTTTCTTTAAACATTAGTTTATGACTAACATATATAGTCATATAATTTATAGCTGACAAATAGGGATGAACGAATCAAATCTAACGAATCCGAATTCTTTACAAATTTGAGGAAAAATTTGCTTTGCAACTAATCCAAATATTGCCGCAATTTGATAGCACAAATCGCTTCATTGAACTCCATTTAGTGTGGTCCAGGCTCCAGGGCATCTAAGATGGCGGCTCCACATGTCAGGACTTGGGGCAAAGGAAATCTAAGACGGGTGTAAGACTCACCGCAGACAGCAGGTACCCAGGGAGTAGAAGATACGTAATACCACAGTAGTCTGGAACAGGTGATGTAATGTATCCGCTGGACCTGTGTGGCAGATGACGTGGGCCGTGACAGGCAGCAGAGTCTAAGGTGCCACTGGTCTTCACCAGAGCCCGCAGCAAGGCGGGTTGGACTTGCTGCAGCAGGCGACACCCAGGTCGCTACCCCTGGCACGACTCGACCACACAGGCGGCTGAGGAGAAGCGTGGAACCAAAGGAATAGGCAGGATGTAGTCAGGCAGGCTAGAGGTCAGGGCAGGAGCGTAGTCAGTAGGGTAGCAGAAGGGCAATACGCTGGCGGCTAGAAACACGGTCAGGTCACGGAATACAAAGGTCTGTTACACGGCAAGTAATTACAAGGACTGCTTTCTCTAAGGCACAAAGGCAAACAAAGATCCGGCAGGGGTACTAGGGAGGATCAAAAACTTATAACAAGGGTACAGGTGTGAACATTAATTACAGGCGCACTGGTTCTTTAACCACTTAAGGACCTAGGGCGTATGGATACACCTTGACGTCCTGGTACTTAAGGACCTAGGGCGTATCCATGCGCCCGTGAGAAATACGGTCCCCGCCGCGCGCCGGGCGGGGACCGGGCCGGGGTGACTGCTGATATCAATCAGCAGGCACCCCGTGCAAATGCCCAGGGGGGTCATCAGACCCCCCCATGTCGGCGATCGGCGCAAATCGCAAGTGAATTCACACTTGCGATTTGCGCCGATTCCGGGTCATACGGGTCTATTGTGACCCGGTGACCCGGAATAGAAGGGGGATTGCGGTTGTCTAAGACACCCACGATCCCCCTGTAGGCATAGGAGTGGGGTGGAAGGGTTGCCACCCCTCCTATCCCTGCTATTGGTCTGCTATTGATCGTCAGAGGCGACGGCCAATAGCAGACCGGGGGCGGGGGGGTTAACTTTCGTTTTCCCCGTCCTGCCCACCCACAATAGGCGGGGCAGAACGGGGAATCGAAGGGGACCAGGCGCCGACGTCCACTTACCCGTCCGGAGGCTGCGGCGACGTTGATCGGCGGGCGGCGTCAAGTGCATCTGAAGAGGACGGCTGCCGGGATCCTAAGTAGATCTGGAGGGCTACAGTCTGAGACCGTGGTCTCTAACTGTAGCCCTCCAGATGTTGCAAAACTACAACTCCCAGCATGCCCAGACAGCTGTTTGGGCATGCTGGAATATGTAGTTTTGCAACAGCTGGAGGGCTGCAGTTTGAGACCACTATACAGTGGTCTCTAAACTATATCCCTCCAGATGTTGCAAAACTACAACTCCTAGCATGCCCACATAGCTGTTTGTTGTCTGGACATGCTGGGAGTTGTAGATTTGCAACATCTGGAGGTCCACAGTTTGGAGATCACTGTGCAGTGGTCTAAAAACTGTAGCTCTCCAGATGTTGCAAAACTGCAATTCCCAGCATGCCCAGAAAGCAAACAGCTGTCTCGGCATGCTGGGAGTTGTAGTTGGGTACTTCCAGCTGTTGCATAACTACATCTCCCAGCATGCCCTTCGGTGATTAGTACATGCTGGGAGTTTTAGTTTTGCAACAGCTGGAGGCACACTGGTTGGAAAATATTGAGTTAGGTAACAGAACCTAACTGAAGGTTTTCCAACCAGTGTGCCTCCAGCTGTTGCAAAACTACAATTCCCAGCATGCATGGTCTGTCAGTACATGCTGCTGGGAGTTGTAGTTTTGAAACAGCTGGAGGTTTGCCCCCCCATGTGAACGTACAGGGTACATTCACATAGGCGGGTTTACAGTAAATTTCCTGCTTCAAATTTGGGCTGCGGCAAATTTTTTGCCTCAGTGCAAACTCCTAGCGGGAAATTCACCGTAACCCGCCAGTGTGAATGTACCCTAAAAACACTACACTACACTAACACCTAATAAAGGGTAAAACACTACATATACACCCCCTTACACTGTCCCCCCCCCCCCAATAAACAATTTAAAACGTCTTGTACGGCAGGGTTTCCAAAACAGAGCCTCCAGCTGTTGCAAAACAACAACTCCCAGCATTTCTGGACAGCCACTGACTGTCCAGGCATGCTGGGAGTTTAGCAACAACTGGAGGCACCCTGTTTGGGAATCACTGGCGTAGAATACCCCTATGTCCACCCCTATGCAATCCCTAATTTAGTCCTCAAATGCGCATGGTGCTCTCTTACTTCGGAGCCCTGTCGTATTTCAAGGAAAAAGTTTAGGGCCACATATTGGGTATCTCTGTACTCGGGAGAAATTACACTACAAATTTTGGGGGCTTTTTTTCCTTTTACCGCTTGTGAAAAGGAAAAGTTGGGGGCTACACCAGCCTGTTAGTGTAAAAAAATAAAAAATTTTACACTAACATGCTGGTGTTGCCCCATACTTTTTATTTCCACAAGCGGTAAAAGGAAAAAAAAGACCCCCAAAATTTGTAACGCAATTTCTCCTGAGTACGGAAATACCCCATATGTGGACGTAAAATGCTCTGCGGGCGCACAACAAGGCTCAGGAGTGAGAGCGCACCAAGTACATTTGAGGCCTAAATTGGTGATTTGCACAGGGGTGGCTGATTTTACAGCGGTTCTGACAAACGCAAAAAAAAAAAAAATACCCACATGTGACCCCATTTTGGAAACTACACCCCTCACCGAACGTGACAAGGGGTATAGTGAGCCTGAACACCCCACAGGTGTTTGACGAATTTTCATTAAAGTTGGATGGGAAAATGAAAAAAATTATATTTTTTCACTAAAATGCTGGTGTTACCCTAAATTTTTCATTTTCACATCGGGAAATAGGAAAAAAGCCCCCCCAAATTTGTAAACCCATCTCTTCTGAGTAAGAGCATACCCCATGTGAATTTAACATGCTCTGGGGCGAACTACAATGCTCAGAAGAGAAGGAGCGCCATTGGGATTTTGTAGAGAAAATTTGTCCGGAATTGAAGGCCACATGTGTTTACAAAGCCCCCATAGTGCCAGAACAATGGACCCATGTGACCCCATTTTGGAAACTACACCCCTCACGTAATGTAATAAGGGGTACATTGAGAATTTACGCCCCACAGGTGTCTGACAGATTTTTGGAACAGTGGTCCGTAAAAATGAAAAATAAAATTTTTCATTTGCACAGCCCACTGTTCCAAAGATCTGTGGGGTGTAAATACTCACTGCACCCCTTATTAAATTCTGTGAGGGGTGTAGTTTCCAAAATGGGGTCACATGTGGGGGGGTTCCACTGTTCTGGCACCACGGGGAGCTTTGTAAACGCACATGGCCCCTGACTACCATTCCAAACTAATTATCTTTCCAAAAGCTCAATGGCGCTCCTCCTCTTCTGAGCATTGTAGTTCGCCAGCAGAGCATTTTACGTCCTAACATGGGGTATTTCCATACTCAGAAGAAATGGGGTTACACATTTTGGGGGTCATTTTCTCCTATTACTCCTTGTAAAAATGTAAAATTTAGGGGGAAAACTGCATTTTAGTAAAAAAAAAAAAATTTTTCATTTACACATCCAACTTTAACGAAAAGTCGTCAAACATCTGTGGGGTGTTAAGGCTCAGCGGACCCCTTGTTACGTTCCTTGAGGGGTGTAGTTTCCAAAATAGTATGCCATGTGGGTATTTTTTGCCGTTCTGGCACCACAGGGGCTTCCTAAATGCGACATGCCCCCAAAAAACCATTTCAGCAAAAGTTGCTTTCAAAAAGCCAAATGTGACTCCTTCTCTTCTGAGCATTGTACTTCGCCCGCAAAGCATTTATGTCCTAACATGTGGTATTTCCTTACTCAGAAGAGATGGGGTTACAAATTTGGGGAGGCATTTTCTCCCATTACCCTTTGTAAAAATGGTAAATTTGGGGGAAAACTGCAATTTTTTTTTTTTCATTTACACATCCGACTTTAACGAAAAGTCGTCAAACACCTGTGGGGTGTTAAGGCTCACTGGACCCCTTGTTACATGCCTTGAGGGGTCTAGTTTCCAAAATGGTATGCCATGTTGGGGTTTTCTGCTGTTCTGGCACCATAGGGGCTTCCTAAATGTGACATGCCCCCCAAAAACCATTTCAGCAAAATTCCCTCTCCAAAATCCTATTGTCGGTCCTTCCTTTCTGAGCCCTCTAGTGCATCCGCCGAACACTTAACATACACATATGAGGTATTTCCTTACTCGAGAGAAATTGGGTTACAAATTTTGGGGGGATTTTTCATCTATTACCCCTTGTAAAAATTCAAAAACTGGGTCTACAAGAACATGCGAGTGTAAAAAATGAAGATTTTGAATTCTCTCCTTCAATTTGCTCCTATTCCTGTGAAACACCTAAAGGGTTAACACACTTACTGAATGTCATTTTGAATACTTTGAGGGGTGCAGTTTTATAATGGGGTCATTTGTGGGGTATTTCTAATATGAAGGCCCTTCAAATCCACTTCAAAACTGAACTGGTCCCTGAAAAATTCCGATTTTGAAAATTTTGTGAAAAATTGGAAAATTGCTGCTGAACTTTGAAGCCCTCTGGTGTCTTCCAAAAGTAAAAACACGTCAATTTTATGATGCAAACATAAAGTAGACATATTGTATATGTGAATCAATGTATAATTTATTTGGAATATCCATTTTCCTTACAAGCAGTGAGCTTCAAAGTTAAAAAAAATTCAAAATTTTCTATTTTTTCATCAAATTTTGGAATTTTTCACCAAGAAATGATGCAAGTATCGACAAAATTTTACCACTAACATAAAGTAGAATATGTCACGAAAAAACAATCTCGGAATCAGAATGAAAGGTAAAAGCATTCCAGAGTTATTAATGCTTGAAGTGACAGTGGTCAGATGTTCAAAAAATGGCCGGGTCCTTAAGGTATATTTGGGCTGGGTCCTTAAGGGGTTACATTTCAAAGCTCCGGCGTGCGTTAGGAGGTCGGGGCGCGCGCGTCAGAGCTGAGGGACAGAGGCTGGGACGGAGGTGAATGACGGGCTGGGACTCGCACTTGTCCCGCAATGCAAATCCCAGCCCCGCCGGGAGCAGATACATGGGGGCGGATGCGCTCTCGCCCGGTATGTCCGGCCGGAGCACACCTCGTTACAACGGGAAGACGGATAGGCAGGATGACCATGAATAACATGCAACATGCAGCCTATCAGCAGCCAGCCACCCTGTCACAGCCCTATATAATCGGCAGCCATTTACTTTTATTTAGCAATTTATTGCAGGGAGAGAGAGAGTGACAGAGAGCAGTCTGCGTTGCACAGAAAAGCATTTTTACAGCAGCAGTTCACCTCAAGCCCAAATCCAGCCTAGAAGCACTGATAGGGAAGCACTTTACTCCACTCACAAGTGCATACCACGTACTTACATCTACATGGTGTACCATTTTGTACCTGTTCAAGTCTTAAGGACCTAGTTACTGTGAAAGGCCAACAAAAAGTACACACCTGCTGCTGTTCTAGACAAATACTGTTTTTAAGTGTAGTAGAGCGTATTGTCCTCCCCTCATATAGGCACTAAGTATGTCAGGCAGAGAAGTGCCAGGACGTGTATAGAGGAGTGGCAGAGGCCTAAATTCATCAGACGCAGGCAGAGGTCGCAGCAGACTAGGGGAAAGTGGCAGCAGGAGTCGCAGCGAGAGGCCTGAGCTCTTGGTATCAGCTAGCGGTCGTGTCTCGACCAGCAACCCATCTGCCGCCATTGACTGGTTAACTCGGTCATCCACTTCATCACAAGTGACATCTAACATCCCCAGTCAACAGTCAGTGGGTTCCTCAGACACAACCGTCAGTTGGCATGGCCCGGGAGCAGTCCCTGTCCTCCAATTGCCTCTGTCCTATGCTGTTCCCTGACCCATAGAAGTATTCTATGATATGGTTTCAGCTCCATTTTTTAGTCAGGAGGATCTACTAGAGGACAGTCAGCAGCTACTGCCCAGCCAAGAAGTGGAGGAGACATCCCCCACTTCCTTCGCTAGGCAGGCAAGTAGTGATGAGAAGAGTGGCATGGTAGGTGGTGTTGGGAGCTCCTGAAGCACACACTGTTGAGAAACCTGAGGAGGACATCAGTGACGTGCAGACACATCTCGATGATGATGATGAAGCCGATTGAACTTGGGAGCCAGGTGCAGAAGGTGCTTTATCATCAGGAGAAGAGGGTGGCAGGTTGCAGGCAGCAGTTGAGCCAGCAAGCTGTTAGCATGGTTGGGAGTCAGCATGGTGGCAGCAGTGGAAAGTCTGGAGTCAAACATGCCCGGGATAGACCACCTGTTCAGGAGGTAGTGGAACAGGGATCCCTGGAGTCGACGGCAGTAGCAGCCAGTCAGTACAGACTGTTGGGGAGAATATCAGCTACTCTGCAATGTGGCAGTTTTTCATCAAGTATCCAGAGGATGTTAACATGGCCACTTGCAATTAAAAAAAATATCTTTAATCTTTTCAATTGTGAGGCCCTATGGTCTCGTCAGGCTGCCGTTACCTCCAGGCTGTTTCATTCTGTCACCATATGGTCTCCTCTTGCTGCTGCCACCTCCAGGCTTGGTCATTCGGACACATTTTGGTCTCCTCATGCTGGTGCAACTTCCAGGCTGTGTCATTGTGTCGCCATATGGTTTCCTCAAGCTGCTGCCACATTACATAAAAAATGTTATGTTAATCTATTTAAAATCTTCAATTTAAATTTTAAAATATATATTTAAACTTTTCAATTGTGAGGCCCCATGGTCTTGTCGGGCTTCTGCCACCTCCAGGCTTGGTCATTCTGCCACTATATGGTCTCCTCATGCTCCTGCCACCTCCAGGCTGTGTCATTCTGCCACTATGTGGTCTCCTGATGCTTCCGCCTCCTTCAGGCTGTGTCATTCATCAAGAAATCGAATCATGGCTTACTCCACAAAAACTGGTAATGGGAACTATGTGACTAACAACGGGAAGAAGATCTTGTCTGCTCTGCATCAAGGATTTGTGACGTTTCCACATGTTGGAATTCCACCCTCCATATGTTGGACCGACAGAGAACAGAGAAAAGCCATCACTGATTTCTTGATGATCTAAGCGGATAGGGGAACTCCCCTGTGTATCTTCAATGTCAATCAGTGTCAGCTCATGCGTGACCCCTGCTGTTTGCTCAGGGACTTTGAGACAGCCACATTATTAGTCGTTTGCCAGAATTACGGGATGAACAACGTCATTCCCCTGCTTCAATTACTACAACACATGTTGGAAACGATGGCTGGTCAATGC
Organism: Hyla sarda; assembly: GCF_029499605.1. Taxonomy (NCBI): domain Eukaryota; kingdom Metazoa; phylum Chordata; class Amphibia; order Anura; family Hylidae; genus Hyla; species Hyla sarda. Next base: position 158,019,919 of record NC_079190.1, read on the forward strand.
ACTGGAGATGGGGCATCTACATCTCACGGTCACATGAGCCCTGTGGGGGCTGAAGTGGAAGGGGAGGAGGATGGGGGGGGGAACTGCAGTTTAGGTATCACAAAATGGATGGTTTTTATTGTCAGAGGAGCTAAAGAGTGATGAGGAAGACGAGACAGAGGACCCAGACACACCGTGGCAGTATGTAGTGGAGATGGAGGCAGGGAGTAACTCCGAGTCACTTGCACAAATGGCAAGATGCATGCTCACTTTCTTGCGCAGTGACTGCCGAATTGTCACCATTCGGCAGCGGGATGACTTCATGTTCTCCACCTTATTGGACCGTCGCTACTGGCACAAAATGGGTGCCTTTTTTTACACCCACTGAGAGGGGGGACAAACTGACCTACTACAGAGAGATCCTACGTAGTCAGTTGGCCAATGCCTATCTGCGCGATCGTCCATCCTCTCGCAGGTCTGACTTGGGGAGCCCTCTGCACTCACCTTCCACTGCCATGGCTGCTGGGGAGAGATGGGGTGGCAGGAACAGTACCAGCTCCATCAGCAGCAGCCTGAGTCTACAGTTGCTGATGGGACGCTTTCTTCACCCGCATAGTGAAGCAACTCATCAGCAACAGGTAGACATGGAGCAGGACTACTGGGCAGCCAAACTTCATTTGGTGCTGTAACTAGCAGAGTTTGCCCTGGAAAAGCTGTCCTGCCCAGCCAGTAGTGTGCCATCAGAGCAGGTGTTTAGTGCGGCGAGGGTCATAGTATTTTTAAGCCTTTCAATTATGAGGCCCTAAGGTCTCGTCAGGCTGCTGTCACTTTCAGCTGTCTTTCTTCCACTATATAGTCTCCTCATGCTACTGCAACCTCTAGGCTCTGTCATTCATTGTGCCACCATGCAATCTTCTTGTTATATTGATCTTGTAGTTTGATCTACTTAAAATCTTCAATTTAAAATTTAAAATATATCTTTAATATATCTATGGTCTCGTCAGGATGCTGCCACTTCCAGGCTGTTATTCTGCCACTATATGGTCTCCTCATGCTGCCCCCACTTCCAGGCTGCCATTCTGCCATTCTGCTGAATTTACTCCTGTCCAAGTTGCTTGGGCTGCAGTCCCTCCCTTTTGAAGTGTTACCACAGCTGCTGACACCAGACTTGTCCTCCAATGGGTCCTCAAAAAAGGATTAAAATTTTGCTCATTCCAATTACCGGGCGGCAGTGATTCTAAGAGTGATGCTTGTGATCTACATGTCATACTGAATAACAGTATTATTTCACTAACTCAGCACACTCCCTATGCATGATGCGGCAAGGCAAAGTGTTCTATACCCCTATTGAGGCTCTCTGCAGCCCAGAAATAGCCATTTTTTATTGCGACTCTCCCCGATTAAATTCGGACTGAACTGAATTTTTTCAGAAAATTTGGCAAATCAGCCAAATCAAAGTTTCTGAAAATTTGCTCATCTCTAGTGACAAAGATAAAGTAATAAACTAATCCCTCAAAAATAAATATATGAGGATTGCAGATAATAAAAATGTATAGACAAGTGAGATCCTCAGAGGCCAAGTCATTACCTTTATATTTGTTGAGATTTGGAAGATAGAACTATTATTTCATAAATAAAACGCCAAAGTTGAAGTATGAAGAAAATAGATATACAATTTATTAATTAAGAATATGGAAATGTTAAATAAGATTAATATAACAGTTTAACATGATAACAGGAATACCAGCTCAAAGTCGCAGCAAAATCTAAATCCACCCGCTGGCTGGCCGAGCTCCCCTTACTCATCTATATTCACTACCTGGCGGCCCCCAGCTTCATTATTTCAATTCTTCATTTTAACGTCACTAGGATATGAGAGCCTGAGGGGAGAGGTTCCCCTGGCTCCCTACACATGGAAATCTTGTGTAGTGAGGCTTCAGTGGCGCATAGAGATGCACTCACCTCCCCCCGCCTGCTCTCACATTCTTGTGATGTGAGAGTGAAGAATTGAAATAATCAAGCCGGGGGTGGGCCAGGAAGTGAATATAGAAGAGGCAGAGGAGCTCGGCCTGCCGGCTTCCGACCTCCAATGTGCGCTGGGGCATATTAGGAATAAAATGATTTACAACATAACTCAGCGAGTAGCTATTTATTTTACAGCTGTTCACCCTCATTGTAACCCAGTATACTGGGTTTAGTGCAGGTGAACTAGCTGTCAGATTCTCTTTAAAGTGAAATATACAAAGCATTTTTGGTTTGTGCATTTTCAACCTATGTTTGAATCAGTTGATTTATTTTTCTCAAAACACAATATGCACTATGAACAGGAAGAGGCCACTACAAGCATTTTCAAATATACGTGCTATTTATGCTGTTTTTACAAGTATTTAAAAAATGCTAAAAATTGTACGTGGAGGTGTTATTCTGCCTTAAAACAAAATGATGGCACACTAAGACACATTTACTATAGCAATTGTGCCAGGATTCTGGCATCATTTGCACAAAAAACTGACTTTTAATAGACATTTGCCACATTTGTTTTTTAAACAATTTTTAGACATGTTTGTGCTTAATATGAAAAAGGCCATGGCCTCTTCAAAAGGGGCATTACTTTAATGCAACCTCATGCACCAAAAATGCGCCAAGATTTTGGCCATGATTCTGGTGTAAAATAAGGTCAAATCTAAAGTTAAAATAGATTGGGCAAACCTAAACTTGCAAAGCCAATTATAGACTAAAATTTAACCTTTATTGGATTCAGAGTAAAAAAAATAAAAATCCTCTAGGGTTTAAAAATATATAACAAAACACACCAACTATATGTGCTCATAAAGTGACCAATACCACAAATTGAGAAATCATAATAAGCCAACAATAGATAAAAAGGTATAAGTATCACACCTGGCTATCATTAGTCACTAGTCCAGGAGATGACAGAATAGGGACAACAGGTGGGGCAGGGTAGGGAACCTGTAACACCCTACGGTATCCCTGTTCTAGATACCTGCCCTAGGCAGAGTTTGACGTCCTAAAAAAGATGACCCCGCTCTGGAACCTAGCCTGATCTTGCTAGATGTCCCTGGATGAACTGACTCACTAATAGAATGTTCTGGCTCTCTCAAATTGGGCCTTTCCCTATGCATTATGATCCATAGGTGCAGGTCCTCCACTCCAACATAGGTGCACAACTGCACTTGGAGTTGAGCACATTGTATCACCTTAGATCACATCAATGTAAGTGTTTCTTTCCCTATGCAACCTTCTGATACTGTGTTATAAGCATGGGTAATTAGTCTCAATATATAGAGAGGACATTTGCACCCTGGAAATACCCCTATTTTCTAGAGCACTATATATAGCACAAGGTATTTAGTTATGGCTACTGATGAAGTGCCATAACAACATTCCTATCTATTACACAATTTTATTGTGATGGTCTGTCTCATATAAGTCCCATATAAGTACAGTATAGTAGATCAATAGCACTTTATGTCAATAGTTAGAAGGATATTGTAATGCCTCAAGATTCGCTGATCAGATATTATAGATACACAATCTGGTGATCACATCATCCTAGGTCCTAGATGTAAGTCCAGAGCACCCATATACACTTTCTTACTATAGTACAGTGACTAGGTCTTAGATATCAGCCCAAAGTAGTCATAGACAATATGTAAATTAGATTCTTAAAAGATGGAAATAAGATATGCTCAGGTGTGCTCCAGTATTCAAAATTACAATTTTTTTACATTGCACATGATTAATCATGCAGTCATATCAAACATTGTGCTGAAAGTCCTGTATGAGGGAGCAATTAGCTGATAGTCAAAATATGAGGACAGAATATAAACAAATAGTGATGCCAACCAAAGATTGGGGTGATACTTATGTGTCAGATGCTTAGATATATTCGTCTCAACGAGTTTCCTTGCTTATTTCGTCAGGAGACTGATAGAAGCATGATGCCATGAGCACGTCATGATCTTAGTTGATGATCCAGATAATAATGCAGCCGTAAGTCAGTTCATCCAGGGACATCTAGAAAGATCAGGCTAGGTTCCAGAGCAAGGCTGTCCTTTTTAGGAAGTCAAACTCCGCCTAGGGCAGGTATCTAGAACAGAGATACCGTAGGGTGTTACAGGTTCCCTACCCTGCCCCACCTGGTGTCCCTAATCTGTCATCTCCTGAGTCAAGGGGACAGGACTAGTGATAGCCAGGTGTGATACTTATACCTTTTTTATCTATTGTTGGTTTATTATGATTTCTCAATTTGTGGTATTGGTCACTTTATGAGCACTTATATTTGGTGTGTTTTTTATATATGTTTAAACCCTAGATGTTTTTGTTTTTTTTTTACTCTGAATCCAATAAAGGTTAAATTTTAGTCTATAATTAGCTTTGTAAATTTTGGTTGATAGACGCTGAGGACCCATACTTAGATTTTTTTGCCAAACCTAAACTTGACAGCATACAGATGTGCTAGATTTATTAAACAGAATGAGGCACTTCTTAAGGCTGGGACATTCAAAAACATGTGAAAGTCTGCACTGTCTACCACATATATTCTTCATTAAGGTTGTCCCGGATGTCTGCATCTAGAATGTGTTCTTTTCATGTAGATTTTGTTCCTCGGCTCTTATATGGATGCCTCTGGTTCCATCATGTAGCATTAGTAGCATTCTTCTTTACATTCCCAGCATTAGTGTTGGACCCATTGCAGCACATAGGTACTTTACTATATACATGACACTTTATACTCTAACATTATTTAAGAAAAGAGTTTACATTTAATCATAATTGGGAGGGAGGAAACCTTTTAGTATTATTATCAATGGTTAAAAAAAATAAATGAAATAACCAGGATGTGCAACCAGCAGATGTTTCAAAAGGGAAAATCCATGGAACAAAAGATCAAAAAGGTGACACAAATACATATAAAGAGGTTTTCTCAATTTGATTTGTCAGAAAATCTTTAGCTACAGGTAAAATCTTTCTTATTCTTCCACCACATTGACCAACCTGCTTCAGATCTGTTTGTCCTTGAGGTGCTATTTACTGCCGGCTCTGCCTGAGCAGTACCGTTCAATCCTGCAACATGGATTGTGCTGTTCTTTTCATGTTTCACTTTCATCTTTCCCTTGGTGGCTAAATATACTGCTAACTACGCCTGTGGAATAGAGGGTAACATAGGCAGAACTGAAAGCATTCTATTTCAGCATAGATGTAATGGAAAATCTTTTTTTTGCTTCTACATAGCCTAACAAATAATAAAATATATTCCAAACATCTTAATAAATTTTTACTTGTTTTACAGGTGAAATCATATTTTATGGTGAAACCATGCATTATAGTAGAAATTGAGGATCACTCGTACAGTTCAGTTTAACAGGGTCTTGAATCTGTCTTATTCATGAGCTGGAAAATATCTCTTCCATACCGTGGATAGTTCATAGCCTTTTTTTAGGAAGGGGGAGGGGATACCTTTTTTTCTTGAAAACACAGAAACAAATTTCCGCTCTGTTTTTTCTGGAAAAACACCAACAAAAATGCAAAAACAGCGGCACATCATTTAATTTTTTTGTGAAAAACTGCAGCGGCCAGATGTTAGCTGTAAGTCAATAGAGAAAAATGCAGGAAACTGCTATGGCAGTTTTTTTCTGGTGTTTTCCCCAGCATTTTAATTTTTTTTTTTGGCCCATAAATTCACTGCTAAATTTAGCCTAAGGCTAATGTCACACACTGCATTTTTTGGGAAATCTGCCACTGCAGTTTTTGAGCAAAAGCCAGAAGTGGATTGAGCATAAAGGAGAAGCACAAAGTGTCTTTACTTTACTTTAAATTCCTATAAAAATCCACTGCTGGCTTTAGCTCTAAAGCTACAGTGGAAGTTTTCCAAAAATAACTTTCGTGTCTCTGCCTTAAAGCATTTGAAATGCAAGACATTTATTTATATGTGTCTTAAAATGCTGAAAAAATAAGATGCATGTGAAGAAGTTTTTGAATTGTTTTATAATCAGGGGTCAAGTCCTGGGGAAAAAAGTCTGGGAACTCACCCTAGATTTCCACTTAAAGGTGTATTATCCAAAAGGTTAGGGGATAAGGTGTCTGATCCCGGGGGTCCCGCCAGAGGCTCATGACATCACGCTCCCTCAATGCCGATCTATGGTAGGGGGCGTGGTGCCTTCACGCCCCCTCCCATAGACTTGCATTGAGGGGACTCTGCCCTGCATCACCAGTCATCCGGAACAGAGCCAAGTTTGCCCCGTGCACTGGATGTCTGGGGTGGTGCTGCAGCGGGACCACAGCAGCGGGACCCCCGTGATTAGACATCAGACATAGCCACGATCAGACATAGGGGCGGAGTAACCCTTTAAGGGCTGGTCCTGCAGGACTTCTGCTAAAGGGAGCTGCGTTCCTGCTGTGGAAAAAGAGCAGGAACTCCGTTCCTATGAGTTCCTGCAGGACTTGAGCCCTGTTTATAATGTTTATGAACAGTAAAGTGTAAGGGGCTATTCATATAAGGCTGTGTTCACATAGTGATTAAAAGTGTATTTTATTTGCAAAAAGGCGTCCGTAAAATTGTGGCCAAATTAAGTCTACATTTTTGACAGTAGTGAGTTCTGTGTAAGTCTATGGGAAAGTGGTTGTTTGTGCACAGTAAGCGGCATGTCACTTATTTACATGGCTGGAAAAAAAATGTGTCTGCCTTTTTTCATATTGTATGCAGAGACAACCACTTTCCCCATAGATATACATGGGCCACAGTAATGTTAAAAATTATAGTTGTTGGTTGTTTTTTATTTTTATTTATTTTTTTAATTATGCCATAGACCCCCATCCCAACTCCACCAAAAAGAAAAAAATAGCGTTGTGATATATCACTATTGTTTTGTAGCAAACATATCGGCACCTTCCTTTAGCAAAAAAAAAATTGGGCCACAGTACCCTCCCATAGACTTGCATTGAGGGTTGGGGCGTGACATCATGAGGGGGCAGGGCTATGACATCACGAGCTGCTGGCAGCTGAGCAGTGGAGTACCCCTTTAAGGTACTGTGGTCTAATTTTCTTTTTTTTTTTTTTTTGCTAAAGAAAGGTGCCGATATGTTTGCTACAAACCAATAGTGATATATCACAACGCTATTTTTTGTTCCAAACACTGAGCAGTGGAGTACCACTTTAAAGAGAAGTCTACTGATGACTGGTTACAGTGTGACCAGACGCAGCATGGGAACGCAAAAGGTACGTAGAGAGGGTTTGAGATAGGGAATAAGTCAGTGTATATTGTAAGTCTGTTGCACACTGACCCAGAGTGCATAGTTAAAGGGGACCGGAGAAGACATACAGTGAATAATAATAACCAAATTTCAAGGGTTTCTATGTAACATAGCAACATTGTTCTTAAGGTTGAAAAAAGACCAAAGTCCATCAAGTTCAACCTTTATCCCTAATGAGTCCCTACTGAGTTGATCCAGAGGAAGACAAAAAACCCTCATACTAGAGGTAAAAATTCCTTCCCCACTCCAAATATGGCAGTCAGAATAAATCCATGGATCAATGTTCCGTCCCCATAAATCTAGTATGCATAACCAGCGATGTTATTATTCTAAAAAAATGCATCCAGCCCCTTTTTGAACTCTTTTACAGAGTTCCCCATGACCACCTCCTCAGGCAGAGAATTCCACAGTCTCACTGCTCTTACAGTAAAGAACCCCCGTCTGTGCTGGTGTAGAAACCTTATTTTCCTCTAAACATAGATGATGCCCCCTTGTTATAGATGCTGTCCTGGGCATAAATAGATCATGGGAGAGATCACTGTACGGTCTCCTGATATATTTAGACATAGTGATTAGGTCTCCCCTAAGCCTTCTTTTTTCTAAACTAAATAACCCTAATTCTGATAATCTTTCTGGGTACTGTAGTCCTCCCATTCCCCTTATTACTCTGGTTACCCGTCTTTGAACCCTCTCCAGCTCCACTATATTTTTCTTGTACACTGGTGCCCAGTACTGTACACAGTATTCTATGTGTGGTCTGACTAGTGATTTGTACAGCGGTAGAATAATTTCCTTGTCGTGGGCATCTATGCCCCTATTGATGCACCCCATGATTTTATTTGCCTTGGCAGCAGCTGCCCGACGCTGGTCACTACAGCAAAATCCCAAGTCCTTTTCCATGTCAGTCGTCCCAAGTGTTCTCCCATTTAATACATAATCCCAGCCCAGAGTTTTCCTCCCCATGTGCATTGCCTTAAATTTATCAGTGTTGAACCTCATCTGCCACTTTCCAGCCCAAACCTCGAACCTATCCAGATCCTTTTGTAATAGTGCACTGTCCTCTAATGTGTTTACCGCTTTACAGAGTTTTGTATCATCTGAAAAGATTGCTACTTTACTATTCAACCCCTAATAAACATTTTAAATAGAACAGGACCCAAGACTGACCCCTGTGGTACCCCACTAGTAACAGTCACCCAATCAGAATAAGTACCATTAATAACCACCCTCTGTTTCCTATCACTGAGCCAGTTACATACCCACTTACACACATTCTCCCCCCAGCCCAATCCTTCTCTCTTTTATGTACCAATCTTTTATGTGGCACCGTATCAAATGCTTTGGATAAATCCAGATATACGACATCCAGCAATTACCCCTGGTCCAGTCTGGAGCTCACCTCCTCATAAAAGCTGATCAGGTTAGTTTGACAGGACCGATCCCTCATAAAGTCATGCTGATATGGAGTCATACATTAATTTTTATCAAGATACTCAAAGATACTCCTAGCATCTCTTAGAAAACCCTCAAACAATTTACATACAACGGAGGTTAGACTAACAGATCTATGATTGCCGGGGTCACCTTTTGATCCCTTTTTAAATATTGGCACCACATTTGCTATGCGCCAGTCCTGGGGAACCTTCCCTGTCACTATAGATCTGTCTATTTCATTACTTAATTTAGAACAAGGGGGAATGCCATCTGGGCCTGAATAAAACTATCATCCCAAGATATATAACTTACTGATATAATGTTATCACAAATTCTACTGGTTTCAGCATGTTTATGCTAGACTCACTCTTGAAAGGAAGTTGTGTAGTTCTTTCATTTTCAGCATGGTGTTGTCTTCCTGCAAGATTACTGGCTAAAAGGAGGTACAGATCAACAAAACAAGTAATTATTTGGGGTTTTTTGAACTAGGGCAGACAAGTAAACAATGTTTCATAGTTCTGAAGTATTTTAATGTTTTATTTGATGTTGGAGTACCTCTTTAACCCCTTAAGGACTCAGCATTTTTCAGTTTTTGCATTTTTGTCTTTTCCTCCTTGCCTTTTTAAAAATCATAATACTTTCAATTTTCCACCAAAAAATCCATAATATGGCTTATTATGTGCGCCACCAATTCTACTTTGCAGTGACATTAGTCATTTTACCCAAAAATCCACGGCGAAACAGGAAAATAAAAATCATTGTGTGACAAAATTGAAGAAAAAATGCCATTATGTAACTTTTGGGGCTTCCGTTTCTACGCAGTGCATTTTTCAGTAAAAATGACACCTTACCTTTATTCTGTAGGTCCATAAGGTTAAAATGATACCCTAGTTATATAGGTTTGATTTAGTCATACTTCTGGAAAAAATCATAACTACATGCAGAAATTTATACGTTTAAAAATGTCCTCTTCTGACCCCTATAACTTTTTAATTTTTCCGCGTACGGGGCGGTTTGAGGGCTAATTTTTTGTGCTGTGATCTGAAGTTTTTATCGGTTACATTTTTGTTTTGATCTGACTTTTTGATTGCTTTTTATTCATTTTTTTAATGGTATAAAAAGGGACCAAAATACACTATTTTAGATTTTTGGAATTTTTTTTTACATGTATGCCATTGACCGGGCGGTTTAATAAACTATATATTTTTATAGTTCGGACATTTACGCACACAGTGATACCACATATGTTCATTTTTATTTACACTGTTTTTTTTATGGGAAAAGGTGGATGATTCAAACTTTAATTAGGGAAGGGGTTAAATCACATATCCAGCAAAGAAAGGAAAAGAAGACACGGCAACTCACCAAGTAGACGACTGTGAAGGTATGATTTATTTTGGCATAGGAGCAAAATCAGAACAGGTAAGATACGCTACAGCATGGAAGGGGGACAGTGGAGCAGGTGCAGGGACAAGGCAACGTCCGTTTCACGTCAGATGATGCTTCTTCCAGCCTCTCCTTCTCTTCGATCTACGTGGGTTTATCTACCTTTGTGACGGAGGTGAAAGTGGGAGGGGACAACTAACACCAGAGCAACAAGTGAGTAAACAATGAATAAAATCAACAATAATAATACATAAATCAAAGTTGAAATTTAGGGAATTATAAGAAGGCACTTAGGTCATTGCATTCGTTAAGCCCTAATGGAACTAAAGCACAGCATCTACTGATCCATTTGTATTCTTGTTGGAGCAAACGAACTTCGACATGCTCAGTACTTCTAATTTTCTCAAGCATTTCAATGCCTGCAAATTTAAGGCATGAGAAGTCAGAATCCTGGACTTCCCTCATAAGTGTTATAAATCGATTTACACCTTTGCCTGTTTTTATGGAACATAGATGTTCCCTAAAACATTTAAACAGATGTCTTTTGGTCTTGCCTATGTAAAAAAAAAATAATATACAAAAGGAATCCCCAAGGGTAACTCACCCAACGCTTTAGAGAGCAAAAACAGAAAACATTGCGTTTCTATGGATCATATAATTCTTTATTAATTTTACAAAAAAATACATAAACAATACATACAATATTTTAAGAGCAATTAAAAAACATAGAATGCAAGCCAAAAGTGGTAGTCCGGTGGACCAGAACTGACAGGCGGTGACAAGGACCAACTATGAATATAAGTACTACAGGTCAATGCCTGATCATTGTAATAACACCAAGGAGATATATACTGAAGTAAGGTGCCTTATATTTTGTTTATACAAGAATATAAAAGCCAAAAAACATGGCAAAAAAAAAAAACGTAATAGCAGAAAAATACATGTACATATCCCTACATTCCCCTGAGTTACCAAGGTAAAGGTATCAAATGTGCACCATATTACATAGAGAACAGGAGAAAAGTGCATGGAATAACTAGCACAACCCACATAGCCTGTGAGGACAATGTAAGACAATATCATATAAGGCTTAAAAATACCAATCAACAACCTGGTGTGTGGAACCTTAGTCACTCGCCAACCCGACGTTTCGCTCCTCGCTTCAACTGGGGTGTGACATCAGTTGAAGCGAGGAGCGAAACGTCGGGTTGGTGAGTGACTAAGGTTCCACACACCAGGTTGTTGATTGTTGGTATTTTTAAGCCTTATATGATATTGTCTTACATTGTCCTCACAGGCTATGTGGGTTGTGCTAGTTATTCCATGCACTTTTCTCCTGTTCTCTATGTAATATGGTGCACATTTGATACCTTTACCTTGGTAACTCAGGGGAATGTAGGGATATGTACATGTATTTTTCTGCTATTACGTTTTTTTTTTTTTGCCATGTTTTTTGGCTTTTATATTCTTGTATAAACAAATATAAGGCACCTTACTTCAGTATATATCTCCTTGGTGTTATTACAATGATCAGGCATTGACCTGTAGTACTTATATTCATAGTTGGTCCTTGTCACCGCCTGTCAGTTCTGGTCCACCGGACTACCACTTTTGGCTTGCATTCTATGTTGTTTAATTGCTCTTAAAATATTGTATTTATTGTTTATGTATTTTTTTGTAAAATTAGTAAAGAATTATATGATCCATAGAAACGCAATGTTTTCTGTTTTTGCTATGTAAAAAAAAAGCCGCAAGGGCATGTAATACAATAGACGACGTGTGTGCTGTGGCATAAAATTAATTGTTTGACATGAATAGTACAACATCCTAGTCTGAATGAGGGCATATTGATGTTTTGTTTGCAGAACGAGCAATTGCCACAAGAAAAATTGCTTTTGGGTGCTGCTTTATTAACCCAAGTAGAAGTACTTTTATTATAAATATTTTTTATTTTTCTTGCGCTTAAAAAAAATCTCCAATTGTAGTGTTCTTTTTATATGTTATGATAGGTTTATTTATGGCTGTCTTGTGGAGGTCTTCGTCCTGTTCTAAAATATACCAGTTATTGAGAATGGCATTTTTTTATTGCAGAGTTTATTGGGGTATTATTAAAAGAAAAAACAAACCGTTTATTCTCTTTATTGGTATGATGTATCTTTTGCTTTAATAATAACGAGCGGTCAATGGACTCAGCTCTTTTGTACACTTTCTCTATTACTGTATTAGGATATTTTCTTTAGCGGAATCTAGTTTTTAATTCTGAAGCTTGTTGGATATAAAGCTGGTGGTTGCTATTGACTCTTTTAAGACGTAGGAATTGGCTGCATGGGATACCATCTCATACATGAAGAGGATCTTTGCGGTAACCAGTAGTAACAATTTCATTGATTTCTATGCCAATTCCTACATTTAAAAAGGCCAAACACTGGTCTCCAAAGACATAAGTAAAAAGCATATTATACTCATTGCTGTTCAAATAATTAACGAAGTCATCAAATATATTTTTTATACCCTTCCAAACTATAAAAATGTTGTCCACGTATCATAAAAACTTTTTGATATTCATGGAAAATGGGTTAGTGGTAGAAAAAAATATAATGATCTTCAAAAGTGGGCCAAAATTTTTTTTTGCGTAGGTGCAGGAGACCGGTGTGCCCATCGTCGTCCCTTGCACCTGTTTATACCACTGTTTGTCATGGCAAAAAGTATTCTGGAACGACACAAAATGGAGAGAGTTGGTGACAAAAGTGACAAAATCAGGACTCATCGGTTTTAGACAAAAAAGTGCGCAATGCCTCTACACCCGCATTGTGTGGGATGCGAGTGTAGAGGCTCTCAACGTCAATTGAGACCAAATGGTAATTGTCCTGTCAGTGGAAGCCATCAAGGGCCGATATTAACTTTTCTGTATTTTTAAGGTATGAAGGAATGCCGGAGAGTAAAGGGGACACTAACCATTCTAGATAACACTAACCATTCTAGATAACCTGTCTCAACCTGTTTGTACAGAAGAGATCGAAGGGAACTTAGTATTTTAGTAGTAGGATTTTCTTAAAATTTTTCATAAATAGTATTATTTGTAAGATGTTTTTGGACTTCAATGGTGTAGGCTTGTTGGGTCTTAATAACGATGGCCACCTTTGTCCACCTTTGTCAGATTTAAGAACCAACAATTCTTCATGGGCACCCAACTAATCTAAGGCTTGTCTTTCAGATAAGGATAAGTTAGAATGTGCTTTAGGATAAATTAGAGACCTGATGACAAGCAATACTGCATGTGAAAATAGATCAATAGAACCTTGTGAAACAATTGGAGGATTACATTTTGAAGGGTTCTCACCAGAGAACGTTTTTTTGTTCAATATGTATGGGGGGGAATGAGTAGTTCACACAATATTTGAACACAGGCGTTGTCCTGTGAGGTGAACTCTCTTAGGGGATGGAAACCCAGAGAGCCTACATAACATGGGGTTTCACCTTCAAAATTTTGTTCACTACCACTGTGAACATTGGTGAAGAACTTATGGAGATTGACCTTACGTAAAGCTTTATGTAAATCAATTTCAAATCTCTCAAATGCAAATTCTTCTTTTTTGACAAAATTTTAACCTTTTGATAACACAGATAAACAGCCTTGTGACAAAGGAATACTGGTTAAATTGATCACATTAGAAAAATCTAAGGTTTCTTCCAAGACACATTTATTCTCTTCTTGGGATATCGGGGTCTTAGATGACTTGGACCTGCCCCGTCCATGCCTAATGCGTTTCCAAATGGGACAGGAGTAGCATTATTGAGTGGGGAAATGGAAAGTCCTGTAGGTTCGGAAACATCGTCGGATACACTGCTGTCTGACTCAGTTGTCAGAAAATCCGTGGTACGAGATTATTGTCGAAATCTTTTTTGTCACAGACAAATTTATCTTTTTTGATCTCTTTAATTTCAGCTTGAAGTTTGGAAATCTTTTTATTGATATGGGTCGAAAAGTTATTACAGTTCTTAAAGTACTTCTTCATTGAGTCGCGTACGCAATTCCAGCTTTGTGACCCTTGTAGCTTTTTTTTTACATAAGCAAGACCAAAAGACATCTGTTTAAACGTTTTAGGGAACATCTATATTCCATAAAAACAGACAAAGGTGTAAACTGATTTATAACACATATGAGGGAAGTCCATAATTCTGACCCCTCATGCCTTAAATTTGCAGGCATTGAAAGGCTTGAGAAAATTACAAGAACTGCACCTGTCGAAGTTTGTTTGCTCCAACAAGAATACAAATGGATCAGTAGATGCTGTGCTATGCCGCGATTTCACGGCGGTCCGGAACAGCCCAAGTGAGCTGCCGGGATGCTTTCAGTTTCCCTTCAGACGCAGCAGGCAACTTTGATTGCCGCGTCTGAAGGGTTAATACAGGGAATCACCGCAATTGGTGATGTCTTGTATTAGCCGCGGGTCCCGGCCGTTGATGGCCGCCGGGACCGAACCGATATGACGTGGGGTCATTGCGTGACCCCGCGTTATATCGTGGGAGCCAGCGCAGGACATAATTATACATCCTGTATCATTAAGGAGTTACTAAAAAGGTATATTTAAATAGCCAACTTGGAGTTACCAAAGGAATGTGTCCCCTGAGGCTATCCAATCAAAGGTAACAGCCTGTGCTTAAGATGGAACAATGATGATGCTGCAACCAGACATAATTATAATCTGGATGGTATGAGGACCCCTAGTGGTCTTTTTTTATAATCCATGATTTTTTTTTAAATGAGATAACACTTTTTAATGAAATATAGTAAAAAGGTTAATGTTTTGCCAAGATATATAACATACAACAAGTTTTTGATTCTGATTGCACCCATTTTAAGAAATGTATTTATTAGAATACCTAGAAACATACCCTAATTGGACTTATCTCAAAGAACTTGGTGTTCATGGGAGACTTTGAGTAAAACAAATGCTCATTGATTACAGTTAACTTCATTACCCTCCCTTGCTCAGATCTTTGATCTCTCCCTTTGCTTTGCTTAAAGGGGTTCTCCACTGCCCTGCCTTCCGGAGCTCCGCTCTCAGCATCCAGAAGTTTATTATTCTGAACGCTGTGTGCGCGACAGCTGTCACGCCCCCTTCCCATAGACTTTCGTTGAGGGGGTGGGCGTGACGTCATGAGGGGGCGGGCGTGACGTCACGATGGGGTAGCCTCGAACACGAAACCCCGCACACAGCATTCGGAGTAATAAACATCCGGACGCTGCGGAACTGTGGAGAACCCCTTTAATGTTTAGTTTTAGACTCTTAGGCTGGATTTCCTGCTGGAGATTCTAAGGCAGCCAACATCAACTAAGTTGATGGAAGTTCCACTGCAGAAATTTCGTAGTGTGCACTGTGCAGTGGAATCCCATTGACAACAATGGTACTCTGCTGCACTGGAATTTTCAAATGTAATTTTAAAACTGAATTATACTTTGCAAGTTATACATTGAAAGTCTGAACCAAGTCTTACTTATTGTTATGTCATATTATGCTCTTCATATATCTCTCTTACATGATGCCATTTAAGTATGCATTACGAGCTTCCTTACCAGCTTGAATATGTTAATTTACTCATGTGTGTCAATTTGTGTAGTTTCTTTTTTCCATCAAAGTACTGTAAATGAGGACTTATATTTTTATATTTTTTCATTACACCATTTTGGCATACATATTGCTCATTGATTAACATTTTTATATGAGAGTTAATGGAGTAAAACAGTATCAGTACAATTTTTTTTAATAATTATATATATATATATATATATATATATATATATTGCTTTTTTTTCACACAATAATACCTATGTACCCTAAAACTGTGCAACTCTGCTAAAAAAAAAAAAAAAAAAAAAAACAATTCAAGGCCTTATCTGGCAGCATCAATTAAAATGATAGCTTCTGAAGAGAACTAAAAAGTGGTCTTTAAGGCTCAAACATTATGGGGTTATTTCTAGTCAGAATTCCAGTCAAGTACAATATTCATACAGCAGTGTCAGGAAAAAGAAAATATATTTATCAGAATAGTACACAGAATTAAAGAATTACTACTCAAATATATTTACGCACAATAATTACACAATTATATAAAAATGACACAGAAGCCTTCATAATTATATAAAATCTCAGAATATATTGTCTAGTCACATTTTAGTACAGCTTCCATTCTTGTGTCAGAAGTTTGGCATCATTTGGCAACCTTCATCAATAGTGTTGCTCGCGAATATTCGCAATGCGAACTTTATTTGCGAATATCGCATATTCGCGAATATAGCACTATATATTCGCAATTGCGAATATTCGTTTTTATTTTTTTTTCACAGTACACATCACAGTGATCATCCCTCTCTGCTTCCAGCTTGTGTGGTGTAAAGAAGGCTCTAATACTACTGTGTGAGACTGGCGTACGAATTTTCGCATATGTGAAAATTTGCATATTCTAATTTTCGCATATGCAAATTTTTGCTTCTGCTAATTTTTACCTATGCGAATTTTCGCATATGTTAATTTTCCCATATGTGAATTTTCACATATGCGAAAATAAAACGAGAATATTACGAATATGCAAATTTAGCGAATATATGACGAATATTCGTCCAAATATCAGCGAATATTCACGAATTCGAATATGGACTATGCTGCTCAACACTATTCATCAATTTGGCATCATTTGTCATAAATAAAATGGTGTGTATCTTATTAGCCTCGTTTTTAGAAACTTTTAAAGATGTGCCAGATTTCACCTATATTAAGTTACTGTTGAAAATCTTGAAGACTCTTAGGCTATTTTCACAGTTAGAGACGAGAGAATTTCTGAAAAATTCGATATGACCAATTCTCCGAATTTTCAGAAAAAAAATAAGTTTGGACCGAATTTATTTGTGGCAAAATGCTATTAAAAATTGCTATTTCTGGCATACAGAGAGGCTCAATAGGGGTGTAGAACACTTTGCCTTGTCCTAACACACATAGGGAGTGTGCTGTTTTAGTGAAATAATACTGTTATTCAGTATGACATGCAGATCAGAGGCGTCGCTATTAGAATCACTGCCGCAGAGCATCTGGATGTGGCAGATTTTTTATGTAATTTTTATTTAATTTATTTGAATTTATTTAAATGTTTTAATTACCCATTCTGCTGGGCATCGAGCTGGCGGTCCTCTGCCAGGTGAGATACCACCTGGTCCAGCCCCTGCCTCTCAACGCCCCCCTGACTGAAAGCGTGAATGTTTCATTTAATCAGTTATGGTTCATTGTTATCGCTCCAAGCTGTTTCATTGGATTCTTGTGATAATTCCACAGGTAACATAACGTCGACGACCATAGGGCCTCAGTCTTGAAAAGATTACATCAATTTTTTTAAATTTAAGATTTATATTAGATTCCCAAGTTTAATGTCCCAACGATTTCTTTTAACTCATACTGTATGTCCTCAAAATCCAGTCTAAAAAGGTGTCACATGGCGGCACAATGATGGAGCCTAGAGGTGGCAGCAGACTGGGGAGACCTTAATCTGGCAGAATGACACAGCCTGGAATTGGCGGCAGCAAGAGGAGACCATATAGTGGCTGAATGATGCAGCTTGGAGTTGGCGGCAGCATCTGAGTCCTGAAAGTGACCCAGTGACAGAGTGGTGCGGTGCGTGGCAATACCAGTACGCGGTGACGAAGGTGGGTGAAAAAAAGTCTGATGCAGAGGCATGTTTGTAACTGGGGAGCAGCGCTATAAATCTGTTTGGCACTATCCATATTTGTGAAGTGTTGGTGTGGCACCATGGTCAATCTACTTTGATGCATCAGGCATTGGTGGGTGGAAATCCTGGCTGATCCATGCCTGATTCATCTTCACATTTTTCGTGGACAGACGAGTTCTCCTTGGGGTGACTATGGAACATGATGGAGGATGAGGAGGCGGAGTCGCTCACTGTCCCAGGACCAACGGCCTGAGAGCGTGGATGCGGAACCGGCATGACCTGTCCAAGTTGCTGTTGTGGCTGTGCAGGAACCACTTTCACCCAGTGGGCCGTAAAGGACATGTATTGTCCCTGACCATAGTTACAGCTCCACACGTCGATGCTGCCGTGCACTTTGGTACACTTTAATAGAGGGAGGTGGTGGGTGTTAATACCAGTACACGGTGATGAAGGTGGGTGAAAGAAGGAGAACTTGGCATCAGATGTGTGGCATCAGGCAGGTGGCATGATCAGAATAGTAGCTGAGGCAAGGAAGCAGAAGATAACGGTCTTTTTTGTCAAAGTGTTGGTGTGTGAAAGTAAGTATTGAGAATATGCATTCTGTAAAACGTAACTTTTAACATTATCCTTAGGATAAAATGAATGGACCAAAATTTTTTTTTAAATCTAACAAAAGGAAAGGTGTGCAAAAAACACCATGTGCCACCTACACCACCAAGTATTGATGCGATACAAAGACCTCTAAAAGGTGGAAGGGAACAACGTATGGTCCATTGTAACAGGTGGGGGTAAAAACTTCCCCTGTAAGGCCCTACTCTCGCACTATTAATTCCTTTATTGGCAAGTGTTACTCATCCTAAAAAGGGCGCCCCAACACAGGAACCTCTCCCTATTTCCATCTAAAAACACTGCCATTTCGCAGGGTTTTTAGTTGGAAATAGGGAGAGGTTCCTGTGGGGGGCTGCCCTTTTTTAGAATGAGTAACACTTGCCAAGAACTGTTACAATGGACGATATGTTGTTCCCTTCCACCTTTTAGAGGTCTTTGCATTGCATCAATACTTGGTGGTGTAGGTGGCACATGGTGTTTTTTGCACACCTTTCCTTTTGTTAGATTAAAAAAAATGGGGTCCATATATTTTATCCTAGCTAATGCATAGGCTCAATACTTACTTGTGGTCTGATGCATAGGAATTTCTGTAACTGGGGACCAGCACCTTAATTATGTTTTGCAGTATCCATCACAGCATAATGAGAGAGCCTGTAGGTGGTAGCATCAGCATGAGAATAATGACAGAGACTGGAGGGGGTGGAGTAAGCATGAGGAGACCATAATGCGGCACAATGACAGAGCCTGGAGGTGGTAGCATGAGGATATGGCGGCACAATGACAGAGCCTGGAGGTGGCAGCATCAGCATGAGGAGACCATATGGCAGCACAATGACCGAGCCTGGAGGTGGCAGAATCAGCATGAGGAGACCATATAGAGCACAATGAGAGAGCCTGGAGGAGCCAGCATCAGCATGAGGAGACCATATAGCAGCACAATGAGAGAGTCTGGAGGTGGCAGCATCAGCATGAGACCATATGGCGGCACAATGAAAGAGCCTGGACATAGCAGCAGCAGCATGAGGGCCATGCCAACTGAAGGTTGAGTCTGAGGAACCCACCGACTGTTGACTGTGGGTGTCGGATGTCACTTGAGATGACTAAGTGAACCAATCAAACATGACTGCTGGGTTGCTGGTCGAGACACGACTCCCAGCTGACACAACTCCTGCTTCCACACACCCCTACTCTGCTGCGACCTCTGCCTGTGCCAGATGAATGTAGGCCTCTGCCACTCCTCTGTGCACGTCCTGGCACTTCTCTGTCTGACATACTTAGTGTGCATATGAGGGGAGTACAATATGCTTCACTACTCTTAAAACAGTATTTTTCTGGAACAGCAGAAGGTGTGTACTTTTGGCTGGCCTTTTACAGTAACTAGGCCCTTAAGACTTTATCAGGAACAAAATGGTACAACGTTTAGATGTACGTATGTGGTATGCACTTATGAGGGCAGTAGAATGTGCTCCACCATGCTTAACAGTATTTGTCTAGAACAACAGCAGGTGTGTACTTTTGCCTGTCCTTTTACAGTATCTAGGCCCTTGAGAGTTTAACAGATACAAAATAGTACACCACTTAGATGTTGGTATGTGGTATGCACTTATGAGGGCAGAAAAATCCGCTACAGTATGCTTAAAAAAGTATTTGAGTAAAGCACCAGGCGGTGATTACTTTTGCCTGGACTTTCACAGTATCTAGGCCCTTGACAGATTAACATGTACAAAATAGTACACTACTTAGATGTAGGTATGTGGTATGCACTTATGAGGGCAAAAAAATGTGCTACAGTACGCTTAAAAAAGTATTTGAGTAAAACACCAACCAGTGATTACTTTTGCCTGGACTTTCACAGTATCTAGGCCTTTGACAGATTAACAGGTACAAAATAGTACGATACTTAGATGTAGGTATGTGGTATGCACTTATGAGGGAAGAAAAATGCACTACAGTACGCTTAAATAAGTATTTGTGCACATCACCAGCAGTACATAACAGTGCTGCAGCACACAGTCACTGTGTACTAAACCCAAAATTGCACTCTCTCTCTCTCAAAGACTATTAGGAATGGACTGCTGGGTATGTATTATACCGTCTACAGTCCAGAATAACCAGCAGACCATTTCTTGTGGGACAAAGACACAGAGTAGCGCTAAAAACGTATTCCTCCCTCCTCTGCTAATGTTTCTCCATCTGAGCCAGCTTGTTTAAACGTATAAGGCAACACACAGCTCTTTGCCCCTCTCTGTAATACAATGCTGTAGACAGTGACTGGTAGGTTAATCGCTGCAGTAAAAAAAAAAATTCTGTGAAAAACACTCTGCTCTCAGTCCAACAGAACACTGAGGTGACTAGGAGGTGAAACGCTGCAGGAAAAGCTGTCTGTTCTATCTCTCTGCAGTGAAAGGATGAAGTGACTAGCCGGAATATGGCTGCCGATTATATAGGGCTGTGACCTCACATGTGGATCTACCATTTTAGATGCCCTGGAGTCTGGACTGCACTAAATGGAGTTTAAAGAAGCGATTTGCACAATAGAGCGGCGATATTCGCAACTTGTTGCAAATCAAATCTTTCCTTAAATTTTAACAAATTTGGATTTGTCAGATTTGATTCGCTCATCTCTGTTCACAGTATATCAATAAGTTGGTCATATTTTTGACATGTCACTTATTTACACAAAGGAAAAAAATTGACCATTTTATATACATATATATATATATATATATATATATATATATATATATATATATATATATATATATAGATGCAAATCAAAAAATGCTGCAGTATTTTGTAATACCTTTTTTATTGGACTAACAGAATTTTGTAGAGACAAGCTTTCGGGATTCCTCCCTTTATCAAGTCCAAAGCAAATCTAAGCTCACAAGTAGAAGACACAGGTTACATCCATAGGCGTGCGCAGCCTATTGCATTAGGGTGCGCACCCTAAAGCACAAACTCACTCAGCGCACGCGTGTGTGTGTTTATGTATATATATATATATATATATATATATATATATATATATATATATATATATATCCGTCCTACACTGTGTGGCGATATAGCTCACATAGTGTAGGAGGATTGGATCCAGGGCCGGTTTTAGGCTTAGCATGGCCCTGGGCAAAATCAAAGTGGGGAAATAGTGCACTAATCAGATTAGCACATTTTTGGTCACTTCAAATACCATAAAAAATATCTAAAAAGCAAAAAAAAAAATGATACCGATAAAAGCTACAAATCACAGCGCTAAAAATGACCCTCATACATCCCCATATACAGAAAAATAAAAGAGTTATAGGGATCAGAATAGTACAATTTTATATTTTTGTATTCACATTAGGTTGGCAGCATAGTTCCCCCACATTAGGTTGGCAGTATAAATCTCCCACATTAGGATGGAAATATATTTCCCCCACATAAGGTGCAGTATAGTTCCCCCACATTAGGTTGGCAGTATAGTTCCCCCACATTAGGTCAGTAGTACAGTTCCCCCACATTAGGTTGGCAGTATAGTTCCCCCACATTAGGTTAGTAGTACAGTTCCCCCACATTAGGTTGGCAGTATAGTTCCCCCACATTAGGTTAGTAGTACAGTTCCCCCACATTCGGTTGCCAGTATAGTTCCCCCACATTAGGTTGGCAGTATAGTTTGCCCACATTAGGTGCAGTACAGTTCCCCCACATTAGGTGCAATATATTTCCCCCACATTAGATGCAGTACAGTTCCCCCACATAAGGTGCAATATAGCCCCCCCCCACATTAGGTGCAGTACAGTTCCCCCACATTAGATGCAATATAGTTCCCCCACATTAGGTGCAGTATAGTTATAATTGTAGGGAGGAGGGCAAGTCTAGAATTTACCATGAGGCTTACGGGACTAATTCTACCCCTGATCTTATATTTGCCAAGGGGTTCAATGGGCAGAGCCAAAGGGTTGTCAAAATTAGGTTTTGCCTAGAGTGTCAAAAATCCATGCACCAGCCCTGACTAGACCTCCCACTTGTGTGCATTACAAGATACTGCAACATTTTTTGATTTGCATCTATATATATATATATGTATCCATATATACCGTATTTATCGGGGTATACCTCGCACCGGCCTATAACACGCACCCTCATTTTAACAAGGATATTTGGGTAAAAAAAGTTTTTTACCCAAATATCCATAGTAAAATGAGGGTGCGTGTGTGCGCGTGTATACCCCGATACATCCCCAGGAAAGGCAGGGGGAGAGAGGCCGTCGCTGCCCGCTTCTCTCCCCCTGCCTTTCCTGGGGATGTATCGGGGTATACACGCGCACACACGCACCCTCATTTTACCATGCTGCCGGCCCTTCTCTCCCCCTGGCTATCGGCGCCGCTGCCCGTTCTGTCCCCCTGACTATCGGTACCGGCGCCCCATTGCCGGCGCTGATAGCCAGGGGGAGAGAAGCGGCGCCGACAGCCAGGGGGTGAGAAGGGGCAGCGGCACCCATTGCCGGCACCGCTGCCCCGTTGCCTCCCCCCATCCCCGGTGGCTTAATTACCTGGGTCGGGTCCGCGCTGCTGCAGGCCTCCGGCATGCGTCCCCTGCGTCGTTGCTATGCACGGCGCACTGACGTCATGCGCCACGCCATACAGCGCATAGCAACGACGAAGGGGACGCACGCCGGAGGCCTGCAGCAGCGCGGACCCGACCCAGGTAATTATGCCACCGGGGATGGGGGAGGCAACGGGGCAGCGGTGCCGGCAATGGGTGCCGCTGCCCCTTCTCTCCCCCTGGCTATCAGCGCCGGTACCGATAGTCAGGGGGACAGAACGGGCAGCGGCGCCGATAGCCAGGGGGTGAGAAGGGCCGGCAGCAGGGCTCTAGACCCCAGGGAAGGCAGGGGGAGAGAAGCGGGCAGCGACGGCCTCTCTCCCCCTGCCTTTCCTGGGGCGGTATCGGCGTATAACACGCACATAGACTTTAGGCAAAAAATTTTTGCCTAAAAAGTGCGTGTTATACGCCGATAAATACGGTATATATATAAAACTCAACGTGAATATGTGTGTGTATGTATGTATGTGTGTATATGTTCCAGCATCACATCCAAACGGCTAAAGATATTAACATGAAACTAGACATAAATGTTACTTATATATCAACAACAAACATAAGATAGGTGATTTAACCCTTACTCACCCCCATTTGCCAGGGGTGTTTTTTTTTTTTAAGTCCCATACAAGTCAATGGGAAATATATGTTACTGCATAACTTCCAAATGGCTGGAGATATTTTGATAATACTTGGTCACATGTTACTTACATGTCCATATAAAATATAGGATAGTTAATTTAACCCTTAACTACCCCTATTTGTGAGTGTCAGGGTTTTTGTTTAAAGTCCCATGCAAAACAATGGGAAATGTATGTTCCCACATAACTTCCGTACGGCTGGAGATATTTCAATATCTGGTACACATATTAGCAATATGCTAAAAGCAATATGTGTGTGCAGCCACTTTACAGATTTTTATTTTTTTTGCTGTGTTTTTTTGGTTTATGTGCACCAATTTTATCAAAATGACACACAGACTTTGATCAATTTTGCACAAATGAAAAATCACATTAGAACATGCTGTAGGATGTCATTTTTCTAAGGCAAGGCAGAGATAGTATAAATTAGCATTTTTTTTTACGTGTGCGCAATATTTTTGCACCTTTTTAAAAAGATGCAGTTAATAAATCTTGTCCACTGCATAGTCAAGAATGAAGCACTGCATTTTACAGTCACTTTTGCCAAAGTTGTCTATTTTAAAATTTCACAAATTTTTTGCACCAAATTCCAGCCAATAAAATGCTAGGAAGGCAATGATAAATCTCCCTCATTGTATGCACATGCAACCACTTTCCCCTTGACTTACATAAAGCACATTAATTTTGCAAATATGCACACAAATTTTTATTTTATAGACACTTTTTTTTATATGCATGAAAATATGCTATCTTGTCTAAGGCAAAGTTCGCAATGTGTAAAAATCTTTGCGTGCATTGCATTTTGCGATGAATTTTATTTGGCGGCCGCACTTGTGGCAAATCTGCGCATAAAATTAGAATTTTACAAACTGAATTTTATGAAGTGTGAATGCAGCCTAGGTTACAATTGTCTAAGAACTAGAACGTTTTCATTTATCTCCCCCTTGATTTCACTACCAATATAGTGAGTGAAAGGGTTTTGTTAACTTATCTAGTGGCCTATGACAGTGAAGAGATTAAAAACAACATCCGTAATTCTCCTAGGTTAATTTTAAAAATTCCTTGTGGGCTCTGGTAACACCCCTTTAGAGCTCTTATGCGGGACATTGTTGTATAATCATTGTTTAGACTATTGGTTTTGTATAAATCAAGACATACGCTAGCATTCTGAGACATTTAGCAGGATAAACATATTGGGGTAGATTTTTCAAAACCTGTGCAGAGGAAAATCTGTGCAGTTGCCCACATCAACCAATAAGCTAGCTTATTTCATTTTTAAAAGAACTGGCCCATAACAGATGTGGTACCACTGTTTAAATAAGGTTAAAATAACCGGCCTAAAAATAATAGGTATGTAAGTTTAAATGAGATCTGCAGCCATAGACACTTATCCCCTATCGGCAGGATAGGGGGTAAGTATCTGACCGCTGGGACACCCCACAATCTCCTGTAAGGGGCCCCGGCTCTGCATGTATCTTGCATTTGTGCATCCCTGCCTCTCCCATAGAGCTGTGTAGAGGCAATGCCAGGTCCCCATACGGGAGAATGCAGGGGGATAAGTTATATGGCTGCAGTACTCCTTTAAGCTCTATTAAGTTTTTTTTTTTTTGGGGGGGGGGGCAAAAGCGTCTAAAAAAAACAGTTGGCAGTTTTAGGAATGGAGTTTTTTGGTGGATATTTTCAGCATCTACAGAGGTAAGTAGTGATGCATAAACTCATTACTTATCTCTGTTGGTCATATAGTCTCCAGCTCTGTATACTGCCACTGCTACTAGCAGGACTGAGCGATGTCTGCTTTGAATGGTCTCCATCGCTGGCTCCTTTGTTTCAAGCGGCCACCTCAACCACCCTCTTTGCCCTCAGCCGAAGAAGCTATGCAGGTTGATCGAGCCTGTATAACCCTGCAGGAGAGTTTCCGCTGACTAAATGAAAATTTGTGTCTCTACTATGTCAGCCCGGAGCATTTCCTCAAAGATTGTTCTTTGCGACCTCCACGTCTTGGAAACGCATGCACCTAGGAAACATAGGAGAGGCGTCCCTAGGTGTGACTTCCACCTCTTCTTGACTGACCTTAAATGGGCACTGTCATGAAATAAAAAAATTGATATGTTGTAGTACTTAAGTACTACAACATATCTCTAATATAGTTTAATTAAAAAAAGTGATTTTAAACCAGTTTAAAATCACTTTTAAATTCGGCCACTAGGGGTCGCCCTCCTAGTGGCCGAATGCATTCGGCAGTGACGTCACTACAGAATTTCGTCTCATTTGAGCCTGGCAAATGAGTCGAAATTCCAGTCACTGCGGTGCTCGCTCCCGCCTGTCAATCAAACAGGCGAGAGCGAGCACAGTGAAATCCAGGGCTGCGCATTGGCTCCCTGGACTCACACACTGGCCGCCTCCCTGCTGCATATTCTCCCTGCAGCAGGGAGGCACATGGCTCTTACCTCTGCTTACAGCCCCGGCTCCAGTGGGGATACGCCGCCTCCTCACTGCTCCTTGCAGCTGTGTACTGTCATTGCCGGGGGGAGCACGTTATATGGAGCAACAAGTGTATGCCCGGCTTCCTGTCATGCTCCTACACTCTGGTAACTCTCTCTATGGTTCTGGAGGACTTTCAATCCTCCAGAAACATAGAGACAGTTTCCAGAGTGTACGGGCATGACAGGAAGCCGGGCATACACTTGTTGCTTGCTATGGACCCCCGCTCATGGTCCGGCACAGGTGAGGGGGAGGGGGAGGGGGGGATGCGATATTGGTCGGGGGCTGGGTGTCTTCCAACACAGGGTGCCTCCAGTTGTTTCCCCACTACAACTCCCAGCATGCCCTGACAGCAAATAGATGTCAGGGCATGCTGGGAGTTGTGGTGGTGAAACAGCTGGAGGCACCCTGTCCTGAGAACTATGGGCGGAACTCGGCCCCCAGCAGGCATCAGTGACGTGGTGCCTGCTGGGGAAGTCTGCCTGGTAGTGAGCACACTACCAGGCAGACAGAATGCCATTTTTAAGATAATAAAAAAAAAAATAAAGGCAGGGAGGGGGTTAGGGATAGATGGGCAATAGGCAGGGACAGAAAAAAAAAAGAGGATGGTGGGAGCTACCCTTTAACTGTTCAAGTCTATATCCCACGCCACAGCCTTCCTGCATTCAGGATCTTCTGGAAACTTTATCAACGCCTCCCTGGTCCACGAACACCGTCTCCCGGTCACAAGGCTCGTTAAGCCTTTGTACATCTCCATCAATGGAGAATGCCTGAACTATGTGGTACAATATTGCACTGAACCACTTTTGTAGCAAGTGGGAGTTTTGCACAAAGAGAAGATCGAGTTCTAAGTGCTTCCTCATTGTACTTCAGAGCTTCTTCTCGGTCTCCCTTGTCTACAATGTCACACCCCGGCTCTAGGATGGCACACTGGTGAGACTGTCTGGCAACTCCACTACCCGAGAGTATCTTGCCGTCTCCTTCCCTGTCGGGTCTGCCTCTTCCTTATCAGGACTATTCTGATGTCTTCTATGAAAAGCAGGCTGAGAGTCTTCCTCCACATAGGCATTGTGATTGCTAGGGATTCCCTTCTGCTAGGGATCATGCCTCCTCGGGGAAGAATCTATCCCTTGTCAGTTCCGGAAATGCAAGCCATGGCACAATACATAAAGAAGAATCTCCAGAAGGGCTTCATCTGGAAGTCCTCATCCCCTGCAGGTGCTGGATTCTTCTTTGCAGAAAAGAAGGACGAGTCTCTTCGTCCTTGTATTAATTACTGATGACTTCATAGGATCACAATCAAAAACCGGTAACCCTTACCTTTGATTTCGGAGCTCTTTGATTGCATGCGGTGCATCGCATGCAAAGTTGGAACTGCAGGGAGCATACAACCTCATCAGAATTCAGGAAGGAGACGAATGGAAGACGGCCTTTAACCCCTTCCTGACCCATGACATACATGTACGTCATGACCGGGAAGGTTTTCCCGACCTGTGACGTACATGTACATCATGCAGATACTGGCCGCGCCCCGTAAGATCGTTGCAACCCTGAGGAAGGCAATGAAACAGCAGCTGTTGGGGTAGTGGAGTGAAGCGGTTCCCAGTTAACATGGGTGAGGATAATCTTGGCACTTTATATGCATATGCACTTTTTTGTTATGTAGTACTGTAGCAGGGTGCTATAATAGATTAAGACTTTCAGGTGTGAGTCCTGATATTTCAGGTATACCCACAGAGAACTAACTACATTATTTGGTCACATTGTATATGGCACTTTTTTGGAATTCTTTTGAGAAATAATATTAGCTATATAAAGTGCTTAGCGTTATAATAGTACTGAACCGCATATTCCAACTGTTTTATATTGGTGAATCCTGTCTGTAAGAGCTTGATGTTATTTTAATACACACTTAATAAAATTGTATTTTATTCATTTATCTAAGTGTAAGCTCTACATTTCTTTAGTGTATAATGTATAGATGTAGAGTACTTAGTATTCAGAGTAAGGCCAGAAGGACATAGAGAATAGAAATCTGATAATTGTATATATATATATATATATATATATATATCCGAGAGGATCTTTTCGTGTGTGTGTGTGTGTGTATATATATATATATATATATATATATATATATATGTGTGTATATATTATATATGTGTGTGTATATATTCAAAATGTTATTGTTGCCCAAAAAAATAGATTTTGAACTTTTGTAGAAAATTAGAAAAAATGCTCATAATAATATAAGCCTTCTAATGTCGTAAAAGAATGTTTAACAAATGATGCCAGCATAAAGTAGACATGTTGTGGATGTGAATTAATAACTACATTTATTTGGCATGACTATTTCTTTTACAAGTAGAGAGTATCAAACATAGAGAAATGAAAATTTTTCACAATATTTTTCAAAAAATATTTACAATATTTTTCCAAAAAATCTCTTCATGTTCAAACAAAAAATTACCGCTAATATTAAGTACCATATGTCTCGAAAAAAAATCTCCGAATTACTTTGCCAGATAAAAGTTCAGTTATTACCACTTAAAGAGACACGCCAGATTTGAAAAAACGCACTGGGTCATGAAGGCAAAAACTAGCTGGGTCATGAAGGGCTTAATACCCGTGATGGGCACTTCAAGTACCTTGTGATGCCATTTGATCTCTCAACGCCATGGCCGTTTTCCAAGAATTTGTCAATGACATCTTCTGTGATCTTCTCTACACATGTGTCTTGGTGTATCTGGATGATATCCTGATCTTCTCACCCAACTTGGAGCTTCATTTCACATATGTGCGATGGGTCCTACGGCGCCTATGGGACAATCATCTCACCCAAAACTCGAGAAATGCCTCCATGAGGACAAGTCTTCCATTTCTTAGTCTCCAATCAAGGCCTCCAGATGGACCCTGATAAGTTGTCTTCGGTTCTTAACTGGCCTCGACCTTCTGGCCTGTGGGCTATACAACGCTTTCTGGGGTTTGCCAATTATTATCGGCAATTTATTCCACACTTCTCCTCCTTGGTTTTTCCGATAGTGGCTCTTACTAAGAAGAACAGGAACCCCAAATCCCTGCCTCCTGAGACCGAAGAAGCCTTCTCCCGATTGAAATCGGCGTTTGCCTCTGCTCCAGTTTTATCGAGACCTGACCCAGAAAAACCCTTCTTCCTCAAAGTAGATGAATCTTCAGTAGGAGCTGGAGCTATTCTTACCCAAAAGACCTCCAGGGGTAAAACCGTGACTTGTGGTTTTTCTCCAAGACCTTTTTGCCTTTGGAGATCGTGAACTATTGGCCATTAAGCTCGCTTGGCGTCACTTACTCGAGGGTTCTACTCATCCAGTCAGTATCTACACAGACCAAAATAACCTTTTGTACCTTCAATCCACTCCCTGGCAGTCCAGGTGGTCTATTTTCTTCTCCAGATTCAATTTCCTAATTCATTTTTGGTCCACAGAAGAGAATATCAAGGCTGATGCTTTCTTCAGAGCTTCTGATGTGGTGGGTCTGGACTTCTCCCCTCGGCACATAGTGCTTCCTGAACGTTTGGTCTCTGTCGCACCTCTTGACCCACAGCAAGTTCCACCTGGGAAGTCTTTTGTACCTTCCCACCTTAGAATTAAGGTATTGAATTGGGGACATTCTTCTCTATTGGCCGGGCACCCCAGAATCCAAAAGTCTACTCAGCTCATCTCTCATGATTGGTGGGCGAATTTGGAATTCGATGTTTCTGATTTTGTCCATTCCTGCACTACTTGTACCAGAGACAAGACTCCACATCTTAAACCTGCAGGTCTTCTTCAACCTTTGCCCATTCCAGAGTGACCTCCGACACACATCGCCATTTACTTCATCACTGACTTACCATCCTCCTCTAACAACACAGTCATCTGGGTTGTCACAGATCGTTTCTCCAAAATGTCCCATTTTGTTCCTTTGCCTGGACTTCCCTCTGCTCCTCAGCTGGTGGATCACTTCTTCAGGCATATTTTTCGTTTACATGGTTTGCCGTTACACATTGTCTCTCTCTGAGGGGCCCGATTTGTCTCAAAGTTCTGGCGGGCGCTCTGTTCTCGCCTCAAAGTCAAGTTGGACTTTTCTTCTGCATATCACCCACAGACCAATGGACAGATAGAGAGGGTGAATCAAATTCTGGGTGATTACCTCTGTCACTTTGTCTCCGCACAACAGGACAATTGGGCCAATTTGCTACCATGGGCTGAATTTTTCTATAACCACCGGTACTCTGAGTATACTTAAAAGTCTCCATTCTTCATTGTTTATGGCCGCCATCTGCACCCTCCTCTTTCTCTACCTGCTTCTTCTGGAGTACCTGTCGTGGATGACCAGGTCCAGGATTTCTTGGCTATTTGTCAGGAGACTTGACGGTCCTTGGAACATGCCTCTGCCCTCATAAAGTCTCACACCAACAAGAGAAGAAGATCACCTCCAATCTCTCCAATCATCTCCTGCTAAATATGTTGACTGAAGATCCCCAGCTACAAACTTGGTCCTCTGTTCCTGGGTCCTTTTAAAATTTTATGTCAAATTAACCTGGTCTCCTACAAGCTCTGCTTCCCTTCATATACCGAATTCCTTCCCTGTCTCTCTCCTTAAGCCACTAGTCCTCAACCGTCTCTCCCTAGGTGAAGTCTCTCCTACTCCTGTGTCTGGTACAGCCGATGTCTTTGAAGTTAAAGAGATTCTGGCCACCAAGACCGTCAGGGGGAAATGGTACTTCCTGGTTGATTTGAAGGGTTTTGGTCCTGAGGAGAGGTCTTAGGAACCTGAGGAGAACATCTTGGACTGGGATCTGGTACTCAGGTTTCTTTGGCCTAAAAAGAGGATTGTTAGGAGTCGCGCCTAACAAAGATTGTTAGGAGTCGCGCCGTGGCCAGACATGCTGGCCGCGAACGCACTCCTTCTCCGCTTCCCGGCGAGGTGTGCACTGCGATTCGCATCACGGGATGCTATTGCGCCCAGCCCACTGCCCGTTACCTTCCCCATCATCCCTGTGTCTCCTCTGTCCTTCCTTCCTGCCGGTGCGCGCATCCCCGCCTCCTAGGTCGCGTGCTCACCAGCTCACTAATTGGTCCTTGTTGTTTCCTGCCCCTATATATATCTGCACTTCCTTTAACCCCTACCGGATCTTTGTGCCCCACAGCCTTAGAGAAAGCGTTCTGTTCTTGTGTTCTGCCTTACTGTGTACCTGACCACCTTGCTACATTTCCTGATCATGCTCCAGTGCTGTCTGTCCTGACCTTCCTGTCTTTCCCCGACTACGAGTTTTCCTTATCCTTCCTGTGCCACGCTTCACTTTGGCAGCCTGTGTGGACGAGTCATATCAGGGGTAGCGACCTGGTTGCCGCCTTCCACAGCAAGACCATCCCGCTTTGCGGCAGGCTCTGGTGAAAACCAGCGGCACCTTAGACTCTGCTCCCTGGTATGGCCCACACCATCATCAACACAGGCTCAGCGGATCCACTTCACCACTGCTGTTACTCATTTGTACCACCACAGAATGTATACAGAATGTATACTACTAAGAAAGCTGATAGGCCCCAAAGTATTAGCCAGTGATCTTTGTTGGGTTCAAGTGGTACAGTACTTGCTGTGTTACATATCCACCACTGTGTCATGGCTTCCATTAGGAATGGGAGCCATGAAACAGTCATGTAGATTTTTAACTATCATACTTCACCACTAAGCATTGTTTGCCTTCAAACATTTTCCCTTTCACAGGGTTAATTTTAAATTCCCTATAAATGTCAAAGTACTGCTGAAGGCTAAAATGTATGTGTCATCTCATATAAAATTAATTCAATTTTTTAAATATCTTGAAATGTCAATTATAGGAAAAAAAACTAATTTAATTAAAAAGGTTCAGTGAATACTCTGTGATATTTACCACCTCACTGTCATTACTGAGTGGCCTCTTCTACTTGAAACTTGAGTTCAACTTTGACACATTTAGTCACAAATTGGTGAATAAGAAATTATAATGAAATCAAAGGATTTTTTTAATGTAACTTTTGGACAGTAATTTATAAGTGACCAAATTCCATTGGCACTCTTCCTGACATTAACAGCTTTCAAACTAGTGACGTCTGTATTATAAGTCGACTTAATTAAAATTTAAGCTCACACGCCGAACCGATTTTAATTACAAACTCCCATAGACGAGTCCTGTCATTCCACTTATGAGGTTTTTCTTTTGGCCCCAAATAATTCACGTTTTTACAATGTAACTGACATAATTTTAGGATAAATAAAATGTATGTAAATGTATTACTTGCAGCATCTGCACTCACTAAAAACATGAAAAGTAGAAATCTAAAAGATTGGTGGAGTTAATTTTTAGCATTCGTCTGAATGAAACTCCAG
Organism: Hyla sarda; assembly: GCF_029499605.1. Classification (NCBI taxonomy): domain Eukaryota; kingdom Metazoa; phylum Chordata; class Amphibia; order Anura; family Hylidae; genus Hyla; species Hyla sarda. Next base: position 158,052,417 of record NC_079190.1, read on the forward strand.
TTTTATATAGAAGTTGTCTTTGACTTTGATTTTGTTTTACAGGGCAAGTTATTTGTTACACCATTCATTGTAACATATAATGCATTTCAAATCCCTCCAAAAATTGCTTGTTTTTTTGTGCAGTGAACATTATTTTATTATTTGTAAAAACATGTGTAAAGAAATCCAGTACAAATCTATTTCTTGCTCTTTGTGAGGTTTATTAAACCGTTAAAATGGCATCCATAAAATGCAGGGTACAGCAATAAGATTTAACACATTTCAGCATACTCAGTCTTAAAGGGCTTATCCATCATAAGGTAATTTTAATACTTACCTACCAGACAGTAATGGACATTCTTAGGAAGGAGCCATGCTTGTCTTGTGGCTAAATGGCTATGTTGTGAGATTATCATTATGCAGAGGCTATCTTTTTGTGAACTGGCTATTTCCTGTTGGAGTTTGTTCGCTCAAACTACAGGTTGGGCCATTTATATGGATACACCTTAATAAAATGGGAATGGTTGGTGATATTAACTTCCTGTTTGTGGCACATTAGTATATGTGAGGGGGGAAACTTTACAAGATGAGTGGTGACCATGGCGGTCATTTTAAAGTCGGCCATTTTGAATCCAACTTTTGTTTTTTCCATAGGAAGAGGGTCATGTGACACATCAATCTTATTGGGAATTTCACAATGAAAAACAATTATAAGCTGACCGCTTATGAAATGTGTTCAATGTGCTGCCCAATGTGTTGGATTGTCAATGCAACCCTCTTCTCCCACTCTTCACACACTGATAGCAACACTGCTGGAGAAATGCAGGCTTCCAGTATCCGTAGTTTCAGGTGCTGCAGGATGGGCAAAACAAAATTGGAACAGGACCCTCAGTTTACGCAGAAGATTTTGTTCAGTGATGAGGCAAACTTTTATGTGAATGGTGAAGTTAACAAACCAAGCCACTGCTATTCGTCTGACACTATCCCACATTGGATAGATCCCTCCAAGACTGTTGGAACACAAAAATTGATGGTATGGTGTGGTATATGGAGTACAAAGATAGTGGGGCCCTTCTTCATTAATGGAAACCTCAAGGCCACTGGATATACAAAATTGCTACATGATGATGTGTTTCCCTCTTTATGCACTGAAGATGGCACGTTCCCTGAGTTTTTCCAGCAAGATGGTGCACCACCACATTATGGGTGTCAGGTCCGAGCATTCCTAGATGAACAGTTTCCTGGAAAGGGGATGGGTCTTCGTGGTCAAGTTGAACGGCCCTCAAGGTCTCCCGATCTGACCCCCTTAGACTTTTATCTTTGGGGTAATCTGATGGCAATTGTCTATGCTGTGAAGATATGAGATGTGCAGCACCTGAAACTATGGATACTGGAAGCCTGTGCTGGCATTTCTCCTGCGGTGTTGCTATCAGTGTGTGAAGAGTAGTGTTGCTCGCGAATATTCGCAATTCGAATATTATTCGCGAATATCGCATATTCGCGAATTCGCGAATTTCGCGAATATAGCGCTATATATTCGTAATTACGAATATTCGTTTTTTTTTTTTTTTTTTCTTCACAGTACACATCACAGTGATCACCCCTCTCTGCTTCCAGCTTGTGTGGTGTAAAGAAGGCTGTAATACTACTGTGTGAGACTGTCGTGCGAAAAATCGCATATGCGAAAATTAGCATATGCTAATATTCGCATATGCGAATTTTCGTGTATGCTAATTTTGTATATACGAATTTTCGCATATGTTAATTTTCGCATACGCGAATTTTCGCGTATGCGAAAATTAAAGGAGGATATAACGAATATGCGAATATTCGCGAATATATGACGAATATTCGTCCATATATTCGCGAATATTCGCGAATTCGAATATGGCCTATGCCGCTCAACACTAGTGAAGAGTGGGAGAAGAGGGTTGCATTGACAATCACACACCATGGGCAGCACATTGAACAAATTTTATAAGGGGTCAGAAGCTTGTAAATAACTCTTGAAAGAATAAAGTTATGTTAAAACCAAGCACATCATTGTTTTTCTTGTGAAATTCCCAATAAGTCTGATGTGTAACATGAACCTCTTCATATTGAAAAAAACAAAAGTTGGATTCAAAATGGCCGACTTCAAAATTGCCGCCATGGTCACCACCCATCTTGAAATGTTCCCCCCTCACATATACTAATGTGCCACAAACAGGAAGTTAATATCACCAACCATTCCCATTTTATTAAGGTGTATCCATATAAATGGCCCACCCTGTAGATTGTGGGGAAAAATATTCCAAAGTCAAAGTATTTATAAAAATGTCTATAGAATGATCAGGCCAGATGGATGTTTATAACAACAGAAGACATGAATAAGTAGATAAAAGCATTCTTACCTGTAATAGACTATTTCTGAGTACCTCTATTCTGCCACATGTGTTTTGCAGACACTGGCTCAGACTGCTGGAAGTAAGTTCAGCTGTGCTCTTGCTGAGCTCCTTAGTGCCCCTGCTTGACTTTATAACTTGTTCTTGCCACCAGCATTTGAATTCTTATGTTGGTTCCTTTAGGTGTTTACTGTAAAAAAAAATATTATCGGTAATCGATTGTAGATGTGGTTTGTTATTTCTCTGCCTATACATGCACTAAGCGCGATATGTTTCAAGGCTTTCTTGACCTCTTTCTCAATAGTTGTTGTTGCTTTAGATGTGTCACAACCTTACTTATATCTTCATGGCCGGACACATCAAAGGGCTGAACTAAGTCGAGTTATAGATATTTCATGAAACTCGGACACAACTTAAAGGGGTATTCCGGCACTAAAACATCTTATCCCCTATCCACAGGATAGGGGATAAAATGCCTGATCACGGGGGTCCAGCCGCTGGGGACCCCCGTGATTTTTCACACAACACCCTGTTACCATCAGCATGTTCGCTCCGGGTCTGATGACTGCCGATCACGGAGCCGGAATATTGTGAGGTCACAGCTCCACCCCTGTGTGATGTCACGCTCCGCCCCCTCAATGCAAGCCTATGGGAGGGGGCGTGACAGTTAGTGTTGCCCCATACTTTTTTTTTCATAAGTGGTAGAAGGAAAAGAAGACACAATTTGTAACACAATTTCTCCTGAGTACGGTAATGCCCCATATGTGGGCGTAAGAAGCACAACAAGGCTCAGGAGTAAGAGTGCACTATGTACATTTGAGGCCTAAATTGGTGATTTGCATGAGGGTGGCTGATTTTACAGCGGTTCTGACATGAATGCAAAAAAAGAGTACCAACATGTGACCCCATTTTGGAAACTACAGCCCTCACGGAATGTAACAAGGGGTATAGTGAGCCTTAACACCCTACAGGTGTGTGAAGAATTTTCATTAAAGTTGGATGGAAAAATGAAAAAAAAAATTTCGCTAAAATGCTGGTGTTACGCTAAATTTTTCAATTTCACAAGGGAAAATGGGAAAAATAGCCCACCAAAATTTGTAACCCCATTTCTTCTGAGCAAGAACATACCCCATATGTTGATGTAAAGTTCTCTGCCGGCGAACTACAATGCTCAGAAGAGAAGGAGCGACATTGGGCTTTTGAAGAGAAAATTTGTCCAGAATTGAAGGCCACGTGTGTTTAAAAAAGCCCTCATAGTGCCAGAACAATGGACCCCCCCCCCCACATGTGACCACATTTTGAAAACTACACCCATCATGTAATGTAATAAGGGGTACAGTGAGCATTTACGCCCTACCGGTGTCTGACAGATTTTTGGAACAGTGGTCCGTGAAAATGAAAAATGTAATTTTTCATTTGCACTGCCCACTGTTCCAAAAATCTGTCAGACACCGGTGGGGCGTAAATGCTCAAAGATCTGTCAAATGCTAGTGGCGTGTAAATACTTATTGCACCCCTTATTAAATTCTGTGAGGGGTGTAGTTTCCAAAATGGGGTAACATGTGGGGAAGTCCACTGTTCTGGCACCACGGGGGCTTTGTAAATGCACATGGCCCCTGACTTCCATTCCAGGGGCCATGTGCAATTCTTTCTCCAAAAGCTCAATGGCGCTCCTCCTATTCTGAGTATTTTAGTGCACCAGCAGAGCACTTCACGTCCACACATGGGGTATTTCCATACTCAGGAGAAATGGGGTTACAAATTTTGGGGGACATTTTCTCCTATTACCCCTTGTAAAAATGTAAAATTTTGTGAAAAACCAGCATTTTAGTGAAAACTTTTTTTTTCTTTACACATCCAATTTTAACAAAAAGTTGTCAAACACCTGTGAGGTGTTAAGGCCCATTGTGCCCCTTGTTGCATTCCTTGAGGGGTGTAGTTTCCAAAATAGTATGCCATGTGTTTTTTTTTTCTTTTTTCACTGTTCTGGCACCATAGAGGCTTCCTTAATGTGACATTCCCCCCCCCCCCCCCCCCAAAAAAAAAAACATTTCAGCAAAATTTGCTTTCCAAAAGCCAAATGTGACTCAAATGTGAGCATTGTAGTGCACCAGCAGAGCACTTGACGTCCACACATGAGGTATTTTCAAACTCAGAAGAAATGGGGTTACAAATTTGGGGGTCATTTTCTCCTATTACCCCTTGTAAAAATGTAAAATTTGGGGAAAAACCATCCTTTGAGTGAAATTTTTTTTTTCATTTACACATCTGACTTTAACGAAAAGTCGTCAAACATCTGTGGGGTGTTAAGGCTCATAGGACCCCTCGTTACTTTCCTTGAGGAGTGTAGTTTCCAAAATGGTATGTAGTGTTGCTCACGAATATTCGCAATTCGAATATTATTCGCGAATATCGCATATTCGCGAATTCGCGAATTTCGCGAATATAGCGCTATATATTCGTAATTACGAATATTCGTTGTTTTTTTTTTTTTTTTTTTTTTTTTCACAGTACACATCACAGTGATCATCCCTCTCTGCTTCCAGCTTGTGTGGTGTAAAGAAGGCTCTAATACTACTGTGTGAGACTGGCGCGCGAAAATTCGCATATGCGAAATTAGCATATGCGAAATTAGCACATGCGAATTTTCACATATGCGAATTTTCGCGTATGTTAATTTTGTATATGCTAATATGCACATATGATAGTTTTCGCATACGCGAATGTTCGCATATGCGAAAATAAAACGGGAATATAACGAATATGCGAATATTCGCGAATATATGACGAATATTCGTCCATATATTCGCGAATATTCGCGAATTCGAATATGGCCTATGCCGCTCAACACTAATGGTATGCCATGTGGGGGTTTTCTGCTGTTCTGGCACCATAGGGGCTTCCTAAATGCTACATGCCCCCCAAAAACCATATCAGCAAAATTCACTCTCTAAAATCCCATTGTTGCTCCTTCCCTTCTGAGCCCTCTACTGCGACCGCTGAACACTTGGCATACACATATGAGGTATTTCGTTACCCGAGAGAAATTTGGTTATACATTTTGGGGGGCTTTTTCTCCTATTACCCCTTGTAAAAATTCCAAAACTGGGTCTACAAAACATGCAAGTGTAAAAAATGAAGATTTTGAATTTTCTCCTTCACTTTGCTGCTATTCCTGTGAAAAACCTAAAGGGTTTTTTATGACGCAAACATAAAGTAGACATATTTTATATGTGAATCAATATATAATTTATTTGGGATGTCCATTTTCCTTATAAGCAAAGAGTTTCAAAGTTAATAAAATGCAAACATTTTTTGATACAGTGTTAAAAAGGGGAATGGTGATTCCTCCAAACTCTTGGATTCTCATAAAGGAATGGAAATAGATTTTGATTCAGCAATGTTGTGTTTGAAATTTTTCTTGACATAGTGATGGTTCTACCAAGCTTAAGCAGGTTTTGTATTATAAAGTATAGTGTTAAATTATATACATTAGCTCCATACTTGTTACGTAGCATAACTTCCTTTTTATTTATGATTACCTATTTGCTCGTTAAAAATCTTCTCAATACCTTAGTGAACTATTCCCCAAACTTATTTCCATTCATTTGCTTTATTCTGTCATGTCTTTGCCTTCTTATTCCCCAGTTGCTTCTCCTTATTTATTACCATTTTCACATTTAATTATTTTTCCAGACTTGTAACCAGCACGTCTCTCAGTACAGTAACATATTCCTTATTGAGTTGCAGCATACATATCTACCAGAGGCATATCTCGAAGCTTGGTGTAGAAGCTATGTCTGGGCCTTGCAACTAAGCAGAGATGACTTAACACTCTGTCATATGTTATTATATCAAACTGTGCAGAATCTGTATACAAGAAAATATAAATCATATATTCATTTGTTTTAAATCCCCCATCATTCTACCCTCGATACCCCATAATGTCAAAGTAAATACTAGAATGTGAGAAATATTTGCTGATTTATTGATAAGGAAAAGCTACACAATTGCAGTGAGATGTGTATACCCTTTCCTCAGTACTTATTTTAATCTCCTTTGGATTACATTATCCAGCCTTCTTGGGTATTGCCACAAAGGTTTAGGGGATTTTTGGGGGGATTTTCTGCTATTTTTTTCTCAGATTTTTCATGGGGTTTTATGGGGTCCATTAGTGGCTGTAAATTTGCAGGTCTTTCAGGTCAAACATATGTAAGTGGGTTGTACATCTTGCCTGTGGCTGAACAAGTCAAGGCCTAGGTAATATCTGGATTAATTGTTCTGAGATTGACACTTCCTTTTACCAATGATTAAATTCTGTTATTGTAAGTTTCCAAGTAAAACCATTCTGAATTAAAGTGTGGCTAGAAATGTAAATGAATATTCTCTTGTCCAGAGGCTTCAGGCTTCTTTATGACTCTTCCAATATCCACACATCTTACTCCACTCAATGGATACTTTATCCTGCAGAGACAGGTCTCCCTTCAGATTGATCTGGTGCTATTTCAAATAGGGATCTTTTATGTCACCTACATCTCTTTCCTTCTACTTCAACATTCCTTTATTGTCTTGCTGCTAAATAAGACTACATTCTTCTACCATTGACTTGATATTTGGCCATAATGCTCACTGGGAATAGTTCTGTTTTTAGCATTGACTTTGGAGGATAACCTGGAATTTCTGTTCATGTCTTTAGAATATCTCAAGTCTGCCTGGAGACTTAACCCACATCAAGCACACTGAGCACTCTTCACTCTTTATTTAAAGGGGTACTCCGGTGCAAAACTTTTTTTTATTTTTAAATCAACTGGTGCCAGAAAGTTAAACAGATTTGTAAATTACTTCTATTAAAAAATCTTAATCCTTCCAGTATTTATTTGCTGCTGACATCATGACCACAGTACTCTTTGCTGACAACTCTGTCCATTTTAGGAACTGTCCAGAACAGGATAGGTTTGCTGTGGGGATTTTATCCTACTCTGGACAGTTCTTAAAATGGACAGAGGTGTCAGCAGAGAGCACTGTGGTCATGATGTCAGCAGAGAGCTCTGTGTTCCAAAAAGAAAATAATTTCCTCTGCAGTATTCACCAGCTAATAAGTACTGGAAGGATTAAGATTTTTTAATTTACAAATATGTTTAACTTTATGGCACTAGTTGATTAAAAAAAAAGTTTTCAACTGGAGTACCCCTTTAATTTTGACTTATCCTACTGCTGACAAGAGTCGTAGAACAGGTGCTGTTTTTCTTTGAGGATCACAAACATATCATTGATCCAACTTGATGCTCTGCCATACACTGCAGCCTTTCTGTTTTACACCAGCCACAACCTTCCTGCCAGTACCACAGAAGCATCTGAATATTATGATAACTTGTGCTTCCCGAAGATAGCATACAGGCAGCCTTTTTAAGTTTTTCTTGCCTGACTTATTGATTCTATATATTGACTGTAAATGTTCACAGAAAATCCCCAATTAGGCTCAGATATTAGAGAAGGAAACATTTTTTTTAACTTAGATATAAATATAGAATGTCATACAAAATTGTGCTGGACAAAAGGGGGTGGGTGAGGGTACAGGTGAGTTATCTAAGGGGAGTTCTCCTATAACTAAGTGTGGATAGGGACGGGAAATATACATATATAATAGTATATTGAACAAACTAGTGTAGCTCTCTTGCCAACGCATTTCGCCCTTTAGGATAATGGGGCTCATCAGGGAATGAGAGGATACCTTATTTAAATACCAAGATGAAATGATAATTAGAAAATTAGTAAAGGTTGACCAACACATATATGGTAAAGGTACACAGATGTGAAGATAAAAAATACAGCGTCAATGGGTAAGTGTGTGTCAATTTAGTCATGTAGGATAGAAGTCACTGTTAGTGTGTAGTATGTTCCTGACAGACACACAATGGAGATAGTTGTATAACAATAGAGCACACACAGTGACAATGGCTACACACAAATATAATAACAATAAACCACAGTATGTATCAATAAGTGGCTATTGTCAATAAATTGATTATGCAGTTGTATTCCGTCTTGTAGTCCGCGGTTGTAACTGGTCACCAGAAAAAGTGAAATATCTTTTGTCTAGTGTGACACTTACCACATGTAATGAAATAGGGGTAAGTCAACCTCAGGTTAAAATCTGGATAAATAGTCCAGAATAGAGTCCCTTAGGTGGTGACCTAAAAATAGCCTGGCCGTAGCCTATAAGAATACATAAATACAGATGTAATGTGATCAAGGTATGAATACATTTGAAAATCCAGGGACAGTATATGAGAAAATGTGACCCCACTTACCCAAATAAGAGGGCAAAAGGTTAGATGATGACGCACCACTGAGACTAAGATGGTCCCAAGTTATTTACAAACTGTAATAAAGTACATAAAGGGACTGTATAAATAATCCCAAAAAGTATATATATATATATATATATATATATATATATATATATATTTATAATATTTAATATACCAGCAGTAGTGCAAAGTCCGCAAATATGGGCTGAATAATCTGATAGAGTAGGAATGCACAAAATACTCTGCAGCAAGATGTTAACAGGACAGGACTGGCAGCAGGATGAGGGCAGCCAGGAAAAAGGACCAAACCATGGTAGACTAAAAGAAAGGTAGTTATAGTTACCATGATGGTCTTAAAAGAGGGCCCCTAAACAAAGTTATGCCAAAGGGGCGCTGTCAGAATGGACATACCTTGGGTGAGCCCAGAGATGCCGCTCCCTGGATTTTCAAATGTATTCATACCTTGATCACATTACATCTGTATTTATGTATTCTTATAGGCTACGGCCTGGCTCTTTTTAGGTCCCCACCTATTCTGGACTATCTATCCAGATTTAAACCTGAGATTGACTTACCCCTATTTCATTACATGTGTTGAGTTTCACACTAGACAAAAGATATTTAACTTTTTCTGGTGACCAGTTGCCATATCTCATGTCCATTTTCTGTGCTTCTTTTTCTTTTAGTGGGCATGAATATCTCTTGGGAGACGGACTACAACCGCATAATCAATTTATTGACAATAGCCACTTATACATATTGTGGTTTATTGTTATTATATTTGTGTGTAGCCATTGTCACTGTGTGTGTTCTATTGTTATACAACTATCTCCATTGTGTGTCTGTCAGGAACATGCTACACACTAGCAGTGACTTCTATCCTACATAAATGGCAAAAAACACACAAAGCGTTTCCTTGTGCGAGATCACCAGGAGAATTTTTTGAGGTGGAAAACGGGAATCCGCTCACCTGGTATGGTTGTGCAGAATCCAGGCACAACACTTACAATGGCGTGGATGTGATGTAGCTGCTGCGGCTTCCCAAAGCCAAGGGGCTCGGCGTGGTAGATACAATCAAACAAGGATAGGGGAGGACGGGAAGCTACAATCGCGCTGCTAGATGGTCAATTGCACGAGGCAATAGGACATAGTGGAAGTAAGTAGATATTCATTTATTTCTTTACATGCAACGCGTTTCTGGGAAAAACCCTGACGAAAGAGTTTTTCCCAGAAACGCATCGCATGTAAAGAAATAAACGAATATCTACTTACTTCCTCTATGTCCTATTGCCTCGTGCGATTGCCCATCTAGCAGCACGATTATAGATTCCCGTCCTCCCCTATCCTTGTTTGATTGTTCAATCCTACATGACTAAACTGACGCCCACTTACCCATTGACGCTGTATTTTTTATCTTCACCTCTGTGTATCTTTACCATATATGTGTTGGTCAACCTTTACTAATTTTCTAATTATCATTTGATCTTGGTATTTAAATGTGGTATCCTCTCATTCCCTGATGAGCCCCATTATCCTAAAGGACGAAACGCGTTGGCAAGAGAGGTCTAGTAAATTGTTCAATATACTATTGTGTATCTATATTTCCCGTCCCTATCCACACTTAGTGATAGGAGAACTCCACCTAGATAGGTAGGGTCTCCAGTGTAGACACTCACCTGTACCCTCACCCCACCCCTTTTGTCCAGCACAATTTTGTATGACAATCTATATTTATATCTAAGTAAAAAAAAATTTGCCTTCTCTAATATCTGAGCCTAATTGGTGATTTTCTACGAACATTTATTCTATGCCTTTCACCAAGGGACATCTATACCAGACTGGTTTCACGGCGCCAGTGACTATTCACACACTCGTGTAATTATATATTGACCCCTGATTGATACTGAACCTTGACCTCCACCTACTTCCTGGATATGTTGTATATTGACTGCAATTCCATTGACAATCCCTGGCTATATTCCTAAATGTACTATTATTTTCTCCCTTTCATGCTCCTGCTGCTACTATATGACTATTCTAGGGACTGCAGGAGTATAGGATAAAGATCAAAGATATTGCATCCCAGTCTAGCCAATGCCAAATCTTGCAACTTAGAGGCTCTTCTATACTAGTGAGAAAGTTACCACTTAAAGGGGTAATCCGCCCCTAGACATCTTATCCCCTATCCAAAGGATAGGGGATGAGATGTCTGATTGCGGGGGTCCTGCGATTTCTCCTGCAGCATCCCCGTTTCTCAGCTTCACAGAGCGAGGATCCCTCTGTGGCTGATGACAGGCGATGCAGGGGACAGAGTATTGTGATGTCACGGCTCCGCCCCCTAGTGATGTCACACCCTGTCCCGCCCACTCAACGCAAGTCTATGGAAGGAGATATGATGGCTGCCACACCCCCAGCCATAGACTTGCATTGAGGGGGCCGGGCGTGACATCATGAGGGGCGGGGCCGTGACATCACGATACTCCGTCCCCTGCATTGCCCATCATCAGCCACAGAGCGATCCTCACTCTGTGCAGCTGGGAAACGGGGTGTCTACAGGAGAGACCATGGGGGGCCCCAACGGAGGGACCCCCACAATCAGACATCGTATCCCCTTTGGATAGGGGGTAAGATGTCTAGGGGCGGAGTACCCCTTTAACTATGGGCTATAACTCCAGTTGATGTAGATAGTTTTAGTGGTCATAATCTGTAGAAGAACAAGTGTAATTGCAAAGTTATTGGTCTTCCCCTCTCCAAACTCCTACCATCCCATACCCTTGAATTTGCTTCTGCTCCCCCAGGCAATCCAACTAACTCCCGACATCTGCATTTTTAAATATGCCATAAAAACATATATATTTTTGGACAGACCAAACACATTTCATAAAATGACTTATGCTTTTTAATCACTACTTGCACACTCATGTTCTTCATACATGTGCATACACAGATACTAGTAGGGTGACTATACTAGATTGCAAGGTTGCTGGACCATTGCACAGAACATGCACTTTTACTTCTAGTCACTCCTATTTCTCACAGATTGTAAACTTTTGTTTGAATTGTTAATGTGTTTCTTAGTCTGTAAAGTCTAATTTTTTTACTACACGTCATGTGATGTGGAATATGCTATGTGTTGAAAGAGGGATCCAGAAATAGAGCAAATATTTTTCCAAAACCAGCAACAAATCTGTCTTCAGGTTGTGTGCGGTATTACAACGTGGCTTTTTTCAATTCAACAGAACTGAGCTACAATAGCACACACACCCTGAGGACAGGTGTGGGGCTATTTTTGGAAGAAATCCTGGATAACACCTGTAAGTAAATAATGTAAAGAACATTATCCTTTTTATTATATTTCTTTGAGTAGCTGTATTTAAAAATCTGATTCTATATTTTCCTTACTAATTTTTTTTGTGTGAACATGATTTCATGCTCTATTTATTTATTATATCAGATTTGTTTTTAAATAATTCAAAAATATGGGTTACCATTAGATGAGCGAATTTTTTAAAAATTCGATTCAGCCGATTTGCCGAATTTTCCAAACAAATTTGGTTTGGTACAAATTTATTCTTTGCGAACCTCTATTATCAATCGCTATTTCTGGCCTACAGAGAGCCTCAATAGGGGTGTAGAACAATTTGCCTTGCTGTAATACGCATAGGGTGTGTGCTGGGTTAATGAAATAATACTGTTATTCAGTATGACCTGCAGATTAGAGGCGGTGCTATTAGAATCACTGTCGCAGAGCGGCACAATGACAGAGCATGAAGGTGGCATCCATATGAGGAGACAATATAGTGGCTGAATGACACAGCGTGGAGGTGGCGGCAGCATGAGGAGACCATATAGTGCCTGAAGGACAACATGGAGGTGGCGGCAGCATGAGGAGATCATATAGTGGCTGAATGACCTGTAGTGGAGGTTGCGGCATCATGAGGAGACCATATAGTGGCTGAATGACCTGTAGTGGAGGTTGCAGCATCATGAGGAGACCATATAGTGGCTGAATGACACAGCCTGGAGTTGGCGGCAGCATGAGGAGACCATATAGTGGCTGAATGACACAGCCTGGAGGTGGCGGAATCATGAAGAGACCATATAGTGGCTGAATGGCATAGCCTGGAGTTGGTGGCAGCAAGAGGAGACCATATAGTGGATGAATGACACAGCCTGGATTTGGCGGCAGCATGAAGAGACCATATAGTGGCTAAATAACAAAGCCTGGAGGTGGCAGAAACATGAGTAGACCATATAGTGGCTGGATGGCACAGTCTGGAGCTGGCGGCAGAAAGTGGAGACCATATAGTGGCTGAAAGACACAGCCTGGAGATTGCAGCAGCAAAAGGAGACCATATAGTGGCTGAATGTCACAGCCTGTAGTTGGCGGCAGCATGAGGAGACCATATAGTGGCTGAATGACACAGCCTGTAGTTGGCGGCTGCATGGGGAGACAATATAGTGGCTGAATGACACAGCCTGGAGGTGGCGGAAGCATGAGGAGACCATATAGTGGCAGAATGAGACTGCCTGGAGGTGGTATCAGCATGAGGAGAAAATATGGTGGCAGAATGAGCTGGCATCAGCATGAGAACACATGGTGGCAGAATGAGACAGCTTGGAGATGGCAGCAGCAGCATCAGGAGTCCTGAAAGTGACCCGGTGACAGAGTGGTGAGGTGGGTGGAGATACCAGTACACGATGACGAAGGTGGGTGAAAAAAGGGGAACTTGGCATCAGATGTGTGGAATCAGGCGGGTGGCAGGATCAGTATAGTAGCTTAGGCAGGTAGGCAGAACAAAACGGTCTCTTTTGTAAAAGTGTTAGTGTGCACAAGTATGGAGGATTTGCATTATGTAAAACTTAAAGGGGTATTCCAGGCAAAAAAATGTTTATATATATATATATATATATATATATATATATATATATATATATATATATATATATCAACTGGCTCCAGAAAGTTAAACAGATTTGTAAATTACTTCTATTAAAAAATCTTAATCCTTTCAGTACTTATGAGCTTCTGAAGTTAAGGTTGTTCTTTTCTGTCTAAGTCCTCTGTGATGACACCTGTCTCTGTGATGACACCTGTCTCTGTGATGACACCTGTCTCTGTGATGACACCTGCCCAGTTTAGAAGAAAATCCCCATAGCAAACCTATTCTAAACTGGGCGTTTCCCAAGACAGGTGTCATCAGAGAGCACTTAGACAGAAAATAACAACCTTAACTTCAGAAGCTCATAAGTACTGAAAGGATTACGTTTTTTTAATAGAAGTAATTTACAAATCTGTTTAACTTTCTGGAGCCAGTTGATATATATAAAAGAGTTTTTGCCTGGAATACCCCTTTAACTTTTAATAATATTCTTAGGACAAAATATATGTACCCAACTTTTTTTTTAAATCAATCAAAAGGAATGGTGTGCAAAAAACACCATGTGCCACCTACACCACCAAGTATTGATGTGATGCAAAGACCTCTAAAAGATGGAAGGGAAGGGGTAAAAACTTCCAGGTCGTATCCACCGGCAACGGCTCAACCTCGCTGACTGCTGAGAAGGCGTGGGACAGAAGGACTAGGCAGAGGCAAGGTCAGACGTAGCAGAAGGTCGGGGCAGGCGGCAAGGTTCGTAGTCAAAAGTAATAGCAGGAGGAACACAGTAATGGTAAACACAGTAGAAGCTTTCTCAAGGCATTAAGGCAACAAGATCCGGCGAGGAAGTGCAGGGGAAGTGAGGTAATATAGCCAGGGAGCAGGTGGAAGCTAATTAGGCTGATTGGGCCAGGCACCAATCACTGGTGCACTGGCCCTTTAAACCTCAGAGAGCTGGCGCGCGCGCTCCCTAGAGAGCGAAGCCGCGCGCGCCAGAACATGATAGCCGGGGAACAGGACGGGTAAGTGGCTTGGGATGCGATTCGCGAGCGGGCGCGTCCCGCTATGCGAATCGCATTCCCCATCATGAATGTCAGTGCAGCGCTCCCGGTCAGCGGGCCCGACTGGGGCGCTGCATAGAGGAAAACTCCGCGAGCGCTCCGGGGAGGAGCAGGGACCCGGAGCACTCGGCGTAACAAATGCATTGTCCATTGTAGCAGGTGGAGGTAAAAAAAAGTCCCCTGTAAGGCCCTACTCTCGCACTATTAATTCCCTTCTTGGCAAGTGTTGCTCACCCTAAAAAGGGTGGCCCCACACAGGGAACTCTCTCTATTTCCACCTAAAAACCCTGGGAAATGGCAGTGTTTGTAGGTGGAAATAAGGAGAGGTTCCTGTGTGGGGCCGCCTTTTTTAGGGGAAGTAACACTTGCCAAGAAGGGAATTAATAGTGCGAGAGTAGGGCCTTACAGGGGAAGTTTTTACCATCATCAGTTATAATGGACCATACGTTCTTCCCTTCCACCTTATAGAGGTCTTTGCATCACATCAATACTTGGCACATGGTGTTTTTTGCACATCTTTCCTTTTGTTTGATTTAAAAAAAAATTATTTGGGTTCATATATTTTATCCTAAGAAAAGTTAAGTTTTAGCTAATGCATATCCTCAATACTTACTTGTGGTCTGATGGCGAGGAATGTTTGTAACTGGGAAGCAGCACCTTAAACATGTTTTGCACTTTCCATATTTGTGAAGTGTTGGTGTGGCACCATGGTCAATCTACTCTGATGCATCAGGCATTGATGGGTGGAAATCCTGGTTGATCCATGCCTGATTCATCTTCACAAAGGTCAGTCTCTCCACATTTTTCGTGGACAGACAAGTTCTCCTTTGAGTTACTATGGCCCATGCCACACTAAACACCCGCTCTGATGGCACACTACTGGCCAGGCAGGACAGTTTTTCCAGGGAAAACTCTGCTACATGTGGCCACAAATCAAGTTTGGCTGCCCAGAAGTCCAGCGTATCTTCAAGGTGTAATGGCATGGTCATGTCAAGGTATGCCACCCACTTATGGTTCAGGTCCTGCTCCAGGTCTACCTGCTGCTGATGAGTTGCTTCATTATGCAGGTGAAGAAAGCTACTCATCAGCGACTGTAGACTCAGGCTGCTGCTGCTGATGGAGCTGGTACTGCTCCAGCCACCCCACCCCTCCACAGCAGCCATGGCATTGGAAGGTGAACGCAGAGGGCCCCGCCCCCCCCCCTCCCCGAGTCAGACCTGCGAGCGGAAGGACAATGACGCAAATATGCATTGGACAACTGACTATGTATGATGTCTCTGTATTAGTTCAGTTTATCCTCCCTCTCAGTGGGTGTAAAAAAGGCCCACATTTTGTGCCGGTAGCGAGGGTCCAATAAGGTGGAGAGCCAGAAGTCATCCCACTGCCCGAATGGTGACAATTCGGCGGTCACTACGCGTGCAATTGAGCGTGCATCATGCTATTTGTGCCAGTGACTCTGAGGGACTCCCTGCCTCCATCTCCACTGCATACTGCCACGGTGTGTCTGGGTCCTCTGTCTTGCCTTCCTCATAACCCTCTAGCTCCTCTGACTGCTCCTGCTCCTCCTCTCCTGTCATATGACTAGAAAAAACGACCATTTCATGAAACCTTAACTGTGCTCCACTGTCCCCTCCCCCTAATCCTCCTCCTCCAGTCCAGCCCCTACAGGGCTCATGTGGCCATGAGATGTAGGTGCCACGTCTCCAGTGCCCTGACCAGCCATTGTTTCCAAGACATGTTGTAAGAAATGAAGCAGTGGAATGACATTGTTGATCCCATAATCCTGGCGACTGACTAATAATATGGCTTCCTCAAAGGGCGTAAGCAGACTGCAGTGCCACATTTGAGCTGCCACTGGTTGACATTGAAGTTACACAGGGGAGTCCCCCTATATGCTTGGATCATCAAGAAATCGGTGATGGCTTTTCCCTGTTCGTATAGTCGTTCGGTCCAACATGTGGAAATGTCGCATATCAAACTATGTTGGGGGATACCGTTCTAACGCTGCAACTCAAGGCGGGTGTGCTTTGCGGTGTACGAGTGACTGAAGTGCATGCAAAGTTTCCTTCCCATTGTTAGGATGTCTTGCAGATGGGGGGGAACACTTCAGGAACCACTTGACAACCAAATTGAACACATATGCCATGCAGGGCGCATGTCTCAGGCTTCCTTGTCGGAGCGCAGACAAGATGTTCTTCCTGTTGTCAGTCACCGTGGTTCCCATTTCCAGTTTTCGTGGAGTAAGCCATTTTATTGATTTCTTGATGAATGACTTTTAGCAGTTCCTCCCCTGTGTGACTCTGTTCGCCAAAGCAAACCATGTGAAGAACAGCTTGAGAACACTATTCCCTGCACACATGGTATGCTAGAGAGGCAATGAGACTTGTCCGTGCAGTGGAGGCTGAGGACACGGTGGAGGATGAGGAGGCGGAGTCACACATTGTCACAGAGCCAACAGCCTGAGAGAGTGGAGGTGGAAGCGGCGTGACCTGTCCAAGTTGCTGTTTTGGCTGTGCAGGAACCACATTCACCCAGTGGGTCATAAAGTACATGTATTGTCCCTGACCGTAGTTACAGCTCCACGCATTGCCTCTGCCATGCACTTTGGTACACACCGACAGACTCAAGGACTGACCCACCTTCTGTTCCACAAAATTGTGCAGGGCTGGTACTGCCTTTTATGCAAATAAATGATGGCTTGGGACTCTCCACCTCGGCTCGGCACAAGCCATCAGTTCTCTGAAAGGTGCAGAGTCCACCATTTGAAAAGTTAGTGACTGCAGCACCAGCAACTTGGACAGGAGCACATTCAGCTTCTGCGCCATTGGCTGAGTGGACGCATACTGTTGTCTCTTGGACATGGCTTCGCTGATGGATTTCTGGCGGAATGACTGACTCGAAGTCGGAGGAGCAGGAGAATCTGAAGCGACAGAACATGGGTATGACACACAACTCCCTTCGGCTGAGGTGGTGGAGCCTTGGCTGGCTGAAACAGGGAGCGACGTGCCACTGGGTGATGCAGCAGGCTGGACCACCACATTGGAGCCACAGTTCTCTCAGGCCACTTTATGGTGACGCTGCATATGTTGGCGCAGGGCCGAGATGCCAACATTGGGACCCTAGCCACGCTTCACCTTCTGCCGACGCATCTTGCCTGTCGCCATGTTAATATCCTTTGGATGCTTGATGAAAAACTGCCACACCGCTGAGTAGCTGATTTTCCCACCAACAGTCCGCACTGATTGACTTCTACTGCCGCCAACTCCAGGAACCTCTTTTCCACTACCTCCCGGGAAGGTAGGCTGCCGCGAAGCAGGTGGTCTACCCCAGGTACGTTTGGCTCCAGACTTTCCACTTCTGCGACCATGCTGACTGCCAACTATGCTACCACTTTGCTGGCTCAGCTGCTGCCTCATTGGCAACCTGCAACCCTCTTCTCCTGATAATGATGAAGCCCCTTCTGCACCTGGCTCCCAAGAACGATCGGCTTCATCATCATCATCATCATCATCGAGTTGTGTCTGCACATCACTGATGTCCTCCTCAGGTTCCTCAACAGTGTCTGCTTCAGGAGCCTGAACACTCATAACACCACCTCCCACGCCACTCTCCTCATCACTACTTTCCCGCCAAGCAGAGGAAGCAGTGGATGTCTCCTCCACTTCTTGGCTGGGCAGTAGCTGCTGACTGTCCTCTAGTATATTGTCCTCACTAAATGGTGGAGCTGAAACCAAAGCATAAAATACTTCTGTGGGGGAGGGACCAGCATAGAACAGAGGCAATGGAAGGACAGGGACTGCTCCTGGGCCATGCCAACTAAGGGTTGTGTCTGAGGAACCCACCAACTGTTGATTGGGGGTGTCAGATGTCACTTGTGATGAAGTGGATGACTGAGTTAACCAATCGATGACGGCAGATAGGTTGCTGGTCGAGACACGACCGCTTGCTGATACCGGGAGCTCAGGCCTCTCACTGCGACATCTGCTGCCACTCGCCCTTAGTATGCAGCGAACTCTGCCTGATTAATTTAGGCCTCTGCCACTCCTCTGTGCATGTCCTTGCACTTTTCTGTCTGACATACTTAGTGCGTATATGAGGGGAGGACAATACGCTCCACTACACTAAAAACAGTATTTGTCTACAACACCAGCAGGTGTGTACTTTTGGCTGGCCTTTCACAGTAACTAGGCCCTTAAGACTTTAACAGGAACAAAATGGTACACCATGTAGATATACGTATGTGGTATGCACTTATCAGGGAGGTACAATGCGCTTCAGTACGCTTAAAACTGTATTTGTCTACAACACCAGCAGGTGTGTACTTTTGGCCCATGACACTTTAACAGGAACAAAATGGTACACCACTTAGATATACGCACAGGTTACACTTAATAGAGGACAATACGCTTTTAGTGCTCTGCTCACCTAACTGGCTGGCTACTAATAGCTTTTCAGCTGTTGTACACACCAGTGCTGCAGCACAAGGTCTCTGTGTAATACACCCACCATTGCACTCTCTCTCTTAATCTCTCTCCCTTCCCTATCAGTGCTTCTAGGCTTGATTTGGGCTTGAGGTGAATCACTGCTGTAATACACCCACAATTGCACTTTCTCTCTCAATCTCTCTCCCTTCCCTATCAGTGCTTCTAGGCTGGATTTGGGCCTGTGGTGAATCGCTGCTGTAAAAATGCTTTTCTGTGCAACACACACTGCTCTCTGTCCCTCTCTCTCTCTCTGCAATAGAATGTTGAAGTGACTGGCCGAAAGATGGCTGCAGATTATATAGGGCTGTGACATCACATGGGTGGCTGGCTGCTGATAGGTTGCAGGCTGCATGTGATTCAGGCTTATCCCACCTACTCGCCTTGCCTCCTTCCCAGAGTTCCTTGATCCATGTACTCACATGTGGATATGCAATTTTAGATGCCCTTGAACCTGGACCACACTAAATGGAGCTTAAAGAAGCGATTTATGCATTGAATCGCGGCATTGTTCGCATTCGTTGCTAAAAATAAATTCCTGAAATTCATAACGAATTTGGATCTGTCAGATTCGATTCGCTCATCCCTAGTTACTATAATGGTAAATAACTTGACATATTATATTTTCTAACATTGTAACAGTGTAATAACTTTAATTAATATCTACAAGTAGTCAACACTTGAATTTTGGAAAATAAAAAATATAAATATATAAATAACAGTGCATGCACTGTATATCAGCCTGTGCAGTGATCACATTGTACACACAGATTTCTATTGAACTGATTTGTAAAGCAGGGTATAGAATGCAAAAAAACTATCCAAAGAGTAATGGCTGCTACTGTTTTCTTTAGTACAAAAACAAACAAGTTTATCTTGGCAGATGTCGCATCCCTTCTAGCACGAAAAATTGATGAGAAATACCTGCAGAATGAAGATAAGCTTTCCTTGCTTTGGCTACAGGCTAATCAAATATTACTCAGTGTCCTAGGGAGACTGTCACTAGAGCTATTACTAATTTACTACAAAGGAATACATGCGCCAGACCTTGCAACAATTAGAAACCTAAGTAGAGGAATAAGTCACAGTTTACTTGATAATGTCCATTGAGGTCCACCTAGCATAAAATACAGCACCAACACACTAAGCACAATTACTTCATTACTCCTCTTAGGAATTATTATATATCGGGTTAATTACAGTGTGTACGATAAAGACATATACACACTGTACAATATATAGATTTTTTATTCTATTTCAATATAATTTTGTAACATACTTCTCAACATCCCTAGGTCCTTCTTCCTGCAGCTAACCAAGATTTAAAGGGGTTATCCAGGAAAAAAAACTTTTTTTTTATATATCAACTGGCTCCAGGAAGTTAAACAGATATGTAATATAAAAACAAAAGGAAAAATAGCAAGCACAACAACCTAATACACAGGTGCCCGCTGCTGTGGCAAATACAAAATGTACAAAAAAGAAAGTTGCAACAGCACTCTAGGTCAAAAAATGGAGGCTCTTAGCGCACTTTTTGATCAAAATGTGTCCCCCCATCCACCACGCGGAGGTGGCCTCATATCGGATGGGACCCTAACATGATAACTCACCTCTGCTTCCCTGGTTGGACTTGATGGACGTATGTCTTTTTTCAACCATACTAACTATGTAACTATGCTGTGCATATAGCCTCTGACTGTGTGACATGTTGGATCAGCCGTGGGGTGCACGGCTAAAGAGGGTACCACACACCCCAACTTACAAAGTAAAAACAAAAGAAAAAATAGCCAGCACAACAACCTCCATTTTTTGACCTAGAGTGCTGTTGCAACTTTATTTTTTGTAAATTTTTAACATACTTCTATTAAAAAATCTTAATCCTTTCAGTACTTATGAGCTGCTGAAATTGAGTTATTTTCTAAGTGTTCACTGATGACACCTGTCTCGTTAACTGTCCAGAGTAGAAGCAAATTCCCATAGCAAAACTCTTCTACTCTGTGCAGTTCCTGAAACAAGCAGAGATGTCAGTAGAGAGCACTGTTGCCAGACAGAAAAGAACAACTCAACTTCAGCAGCTGATAATTATTGGAAGGATTAAGATTTTTTTTATAGAAGTCATTTACAAATCTGTTAACTTTCTGGAGCCAGTTGATATATAAAAAAAGTTTTTTTTTCCTGGAATACCCCTTTAACTTCTTCTGGTTAAGGGTCTGTAACATTTTTCTTCTTTTTGCTTGGTAACTGTTATGTCCTGTACTTAATTATAATTGATAATTAATACGATGCAGCAACATTGTACCAACTACTGACTATTCTGCGGGCTGCTACCTGGAAACTACCCTAGCACAAAGTTCACACCCTCTTATAGGGGTTAAGGGAGGGAACCAGTGTCTCCCACTTCACTCACACTAACCAGCACAAAACCAGTTGAAGCCACAAGGACTTACTCAAATTGTTTTTAAGGACTGTATAACAGAGACAAAAGCAAAACTTACATTACCTGATTTAATTTACAGCTTATGGGTACGTTCACACGTTTACACTGCACACTGCATATTTTGTGCAGCTGACTTTGTTACCCATTAACTTCAATGGGTAGCAAAATCAGCTGCACAAAATATGCAGCAAAAATATGCAGCAGATCCTATATTTGTAAATGTTCTCTTAAAGGGGTATGCCGGTGAAAACCTTTTTTTCTTTTAAATCAACTGGTGGCAGAAAGTTAAACATATTTGTAAATTACTTCTATTAAAAAATCTTAATCCTTCCAGTACTTATTAGCTGCAGAATGCTACAGAGGAAATTCCTTTCTTTTTGGAACACTGATGACATCTCTGTCCATTTTAGCAAATAGCAGATGCATAGCAGATGTATGCTAAGGGCAGCATGGTGGCTCAGTGGTTAGCACTGCTGAGTGCTGGGACTTGGGTTCAAATTCCCCTAAGGACAACAATAAATAAAGCGTTATTATTATTATTATAATAACGTCAGCAGAGAGAACTGTGCTCATGATGTCATCAGAGAGCATTCCAAAAAGAAAAAAATTTCCTCTGTAGTATTCAGCAGCTAATAAGTACAGGAAGGATTAAGATTTTTTAATAGGTGATTTACAAATATGTTTAACTTTCTGCCACCAGTTGATTTAAAAGAAAAAAGGTTTTCACCGGAGTACCCCTTTAAACAAGTTTAATTAAATCATTAACATCATTTTTGCTTCAGCATCGAGAAATCACTGCTTTCTTTTCTAGAGGCCCCAGAATACATGCCACACGTTCACACTGCACACTGCATATTTTCTGCAGCTGATTTTGTTACCCACTAACTTCAATGGGTAGCAAAATCAGCTGCACAAACGATGTAGCAAAAATATGCAGCAGATCCTATATTTGTAAATGTTCCCTTAAACAAGTTTAATTAAATCATTAACATCATATAACAATAACATGTATGCTTCAGCATCTAGAAATCACTGCTTGCTTTTCTAGAGGCCCCTGTGTACATGCCACACGTGAATGAAGGGCCACACCCCAGTGTATTTGTAAATTCTTTTTTCCAGCTAAAATGCATTAGAATACACAATACACTTGGGACGGTTGTGTGTCACTTGTACTGCGTGCGTTGCAGCAAGTTAACGCAGACTTGGGCATGAGCTGACAGTTCTGCAGTTCCTGACACAGATGTTAGTAGCAGCAGTGTAGAGCCCTGTCCTTACCATTCTGACATGTATGTACATGTCTGTATACGCAATAAATGTTTTCTACAACCCCACAGATATAACAGGTGATGCAGTGTATTTTGTGTGTAAACTGCATATTACAGACAATGTTAACATCACAATGCAAATAAGAGTTGCCTGTGTTCTATTATAAGTCTTGGCTTGTTCACTTAGATAATAGATATACCTTCAATCATCTAATTACAAACTCTTGTATTGTATATGGGAATGTCATTTTTCTAATCCATATTTAATGTAAGAATTGGCATTATCACTTGCAGATAAAAAAAACAACTTCCCTTCTATGTATTAAGTCTATTTTGTAGCTTAAAGGGGTACTCCAGTGCTTAGACATCTTATCCCCTATGTAAAGGATAGGGGATAAGATGCCTGATCGTGGGAGTCCCGCCACTGGGGCCCCCCGTGATCATGCACGCGGCACCCCGTTTGTAATCAGTCCCCGGAGCGTGTTCGCTCCGGGTCTGATTACTGGCGACTTCAGGGTGGCTGTGACGTCACGCTTCCGCCCATGTGTGACGTCACGCTCCACCCCTCAATGCAAGCCTACGGGAGGGGGTGTGATAGATGTCACTCCCCTCCCATAGACTTGCATTGAGGGGCGGAGCGTGACATCACACGTGGGCGGAGGCGTGACGTCACACGCCGCCCGCCCTGTAGTCACTGGTAATCAGACCCGGAGAAAACACGCTTCGGGGACTGATTATAAACGGGGTGCCGAGTGCATGATCACGGGGGTCCCCAGCGGCGGGACTCCCGCGATCAGGCATCTTATCCCCTATCCTTTGTGTGATTTTGTTGTCAGCACATTCAACTATGTAAAGACAAAAGTATTTCATACGATTAGTTAATTCAGTCAGATCTAAGATGTGTTATCTTAGTGTTCTCTTTAGTTTTTTGAGCAATGTATAATACATATATATATATATATATATATATATATATATATATATATATTTGTAGTAGAAAAAAATAAAACATTTTACCATAAAGCAATTAAAAATGATAGATAGTAACACATTGTAGTGGATATGCTAAGGGATCTAAAGAGCCCATGATCATACATGAGAAGTTTATGCTGGGACAAGTGATATAGGATTGGAAGAAGGAGTTTAATGATGATGATATAGTTTAGGACAGGATGTGGGAACCAGGTCATAAGGAGGTAACATGCTTTAATTTGCACCTGGCCACGTTTTTGGTGGTGCAAACTCTATTGTACCATCTTGTTGACTTCATGGCCTTTAGGCAACTAATGGGATGTGCCCAGCTCAGATGAATACCTAGTCGCTATTATATTGACAAAAAAGCCATCCTGCTTTGTTCAATCATGTGGTGAAGAAGGAGAGTCACTATATGCAGTTGTCGTTGTGCAGCACAGTACATGCCATGGTAGATACTTGGAGTAGTAGCTTTGACCAGGGAAAATGCATGTCTTTTCAGGGCCACTGGATCAACATCCTGCAGAACAAGGCTCCACCGCAACAAGGTCTGGAGATACTAGTGACACCTCCACGGTTGTGCCGATCCAGTTCCACTTTTAACAACTGTTTCCTATCCTCCTCATCCTGGTCCTCCTTCACTGATATTTTGCATCCCCTCAAAGGGAAGAGCATAACATTCCTCCTTTCATCAGTGTAAAGTCAAGTGCTGACATGCTGTATTACATCTGCTAAGCCGGGGTTAGAAAATCCACACAGTGGAGGACTTGCTGCCCTGTTAGCAGCAGGAAATTTCACACTGGTCACAATCAGAGATTGGGAAGTGTCACCGATAATGGCAAAAACATTTTGGTTGCCCTATGTATAGGTGGCATGACACATTCTCCCTGTATGTCACATGCTAAATCTTGTCCTGAAATGTTTATTTAAAAATTGTGGCAATCTTAGTGATGTGCTGGCTAAGTGCAGGAATGTTTGTGTTTGGTTTAGGCATTCTTATGCTTTTAAACATGCTCTCCAAGACCAACAGTGCTTAAATGGTCTTCCTAAATAACGCCTCATTTAGGATGTTCCAACATGGTAGAATGCGTTCCAACACGGTCTCAACATTACACATGTTGGACTGCCTTTACCAGCGCGGCAAAGCTGTTATAAACTTCCTAATGAAGCAGACAGACAATTTTTGAAGCCAGCGTAACTTTCAACTAAGCATTGACAGCTAATCAGAGACACTGGTCAGGTCTTTGATTAACAAATTTGGCAGTATGGGACAGAGGTGGAACAAGCTGGGCCCTCAGAAAGGCTGAAAAGGATGGTGAGAAGGAGACTAAATTAGATTTATATAGAGAGGCTACGTAGCCAGCTTTTTGGCTTTCCAGTAACAAACACCTGCCGAAGGGGGGTCCACTCTCCACTTCTGCTGAATCAATGCTCCACGCCCCCTAACAGCACTACCACTGCAATAAGCAAGAGCAGCAGCATCTTTACATTGGAGTACATAGTGACAAAGTTTTTACATCCGGTATTCCACCCTGACATGAATCATCACTACAGGCATGTACACCACAAACTGATGCAGGTTGAAGTATACATAAGCTGTGCTCTTTCTCTGACAGACAGCATTAGCCCAGACCCCATGGATGTCACCAGATTAGACCATTGGCCAGAACTTGCCCAGTTTGCCATTTGGGTGTTCTGTCTTGTCCTCCATCCAGTGTAGTTAGGCAGCGTAATCACAAAGCAAACAAGATTGTCTGCTAGCAACATGGAAAAACTCACATTTGTACACTTGGATCAGGCATGGATCAGTGCCAGATGCCAACGATTAGACAGTACTACCACCAACCCTGCTGGCTACTACAACTCCCACTAGTCTATTACTGCCTGCTGTCAACTGTCTACTACAACTCCCACCAGTCCACCCCCATGTCCGCTTGCTACCAAAGCAAAGTTCACTGGCTACTACAACTTCTACCAGTCCACCACTGCCTGCTGTCCACAGGCTACAACTACCACTGGTCCCGTAGTGTGATGGTACACACTATTTGACCAAATGGTAAGCTAAGAACCACTATTTTTCTCTACCACAGTATTGCAATGTGAAATGTGTTATAATTCACATAAAGCTTAAATTTTTGCTTTTTGCTATACAACTACCACTGATCCTTCATATGCCTTGCTTCTGCTACTATCGGCTAGACCTGCTCCCCTCAAAAGAGAACTTTTCATACAAAAGCTATTTCTTTTTCACTATTTTGGGACCTGTTTCTTCTCACAGAAAGCATTTTATAATACCTCAGTGTACATTTTAGCACTGGCAGGCATTATCCAAAAAAAACAGGCATACTTAAAGTGGTACTCCAGTTTAGTAAAATTGATCCCACTGTGATCTCGTGCATGGTCCTCCAGCTGTCCTCATGCACTGAGCAGGGGTTGGCATGCAACATCCATGCTTTGTGTGGTGTCAACACAGCTCCGTGCATGGGAAGAGCCGAGGCGCCAGGCAGAACATCACCGGCTATCCAACTATTTCCAATTCAAAAACTGGAATACGGTACTTCTTTTATGCACCTTTATTTTAATGTTAAAAAGTTTAAAAAAATCAGCTAGTGCAGTGTTTTTTTGTTTTGTTAACTAGCTGTTAGTTACTGTGGGTTACCTCATGTCGCCGTAACGTTGATATTAAAGGAAAACTGTAGTGGTATACTGTTGCGATATCCTGTATAGGGCCCTGGCCCTCTGCATGAAGGGAGAGTTTCGTTCCCACATGATGCGGCCGCTGACACTTCCCCTCCATGTATCTCTATGGGATATATGGGGGGAGTGTGTCGACCGCTGCGTCATGATTGGAATGGACACGCCTCCTTCCTGAGCACTACCGGGGCCCTAGTACAGGAGATCAAGGGGGGCCTCAGCAGTCAGACCCCCCGTGATCTACCCCCCCCCGTATAAGTTATATACCACCACAGTTTTCCTTTACCTCAACCTTAAAACAACTTTAAGACTACTTGAACACATTTCTAGGTGACCCTATCAGTGTTATACAGAGTTCATAGGCTGTGTTATACATGTTATTTGTGGCTTATTTCATTGATAGTTTGCAGAGAACCTGTTCAACGCAAACTAAATTTTTCTGGAAAGTTCTCTAAACTTTAAAAATAATATATAATCAATATTTATATCCACCTTTGCTTTATTTGAGAAGCAGACAGAGCTCCTATGGTTAGCATGTATCATGGTGTTAATACACATTTAGAAAAATGTTTTGTTCTTACTTCATGTTTTTATAATTGCTAGCATTTTTTCATTCACAGATCGCTCAGGGGATGAAAATAGTGCAGAGACTACATATTGGTAGTCTTAAATTCCTTCTTAGATTTTGACGCTTGGTTTCATATTTCAAAATGACTCAGGAACAGCGTGAAATGAATAAAATCTAATATAAAGTGATGCCTCTTTCATTTGGCATAAGTGAAGTAAAGGTCTCGGCTGACAGGACACATTTAAGGCGAGTGAACTTAAAATTAAAATGGAAGAGTAGCTTTAGGAAGAATGTGCATTGTTCCATTGTAATGTAATGTTTAATACTTATGGTTGTTTCTAATAAACCTCAACCTTCCAGGTTTTCTGTGTCTCAGTAGAGTTAGTGTTATATTTTGATTTATACAGTGGATTCCACAGATAACACCACTCAGTGTCTAGGTCCCAATTATGGAATTTCTGTGACTTTGTACTTTGTTAAGTAAAAATTAATAACTGTGCTTAGACTTGTGCAAGGTTCATATGGAATATATTTTACCTTAGCAAAATGTGTTGTTTACATACTTATTTGAAGGAGTGTAGAGAACGATGGCTTTGCTTTAACCACTTAACAACGCAGGACATAAATGTACGTCCTGGTCAGGTGGTACTTGACGCACCAGGGCATATATTTACATCCTATACATAACTGCGAGCATCGGAGCGATGCTAGGGTCATGCGCGCAGGTCCCAGCTGCTGATAGCAGCCAGGGACCCGCCGGTAATGGCCGATATCCGCGATCACGTGGATGTCCGCCATCAATCCCTCAGATGCCGTGATCAATACAGATCACAGCATCTGCAGAAGTGCGGCACTTAATGTGGACGATCGGATCGCCCGCAGCACTGCGACGGCGATCCGATCATCTGTAATGGCGGACAGAGGTCCCCTCACCTGCCTCTGTCCGTCTCCCGGAGTCTTCTGCTCTGGTCAGAGATCGAGCAGACCAGAGCAGAAGATAGCCAATAACACTGATCAGTGCTATACCCTATGCATAGCACTGAACAGTATTAGAAATCGAATGATTGTTATTAAAGTGTAAAAATCTAAGTAAAAAAAGTTAAAAATCTAAGTAAAAAAATTTTGAAAAATCCCCTCCCCCAATAAAAATGTAAATTGTCAGTTTAATTATTTTTTAATAAACATATTTTGTATTGCCACGTGCGTAAATATCCAAACTATTAAAATATAATGTTAATTATCCCATACGGTGAACGGCCTGAACATAAAAAAAAAAAGTCCAAAATTGCTGCTTTTTTTTATAACATTTTCTTCCCAAAAAAATTGAGAAAAAATTTAGTAAAAGTTTTATATATGCAAATGGGGGATCAAAAAGAATTACAGATCACGGCACAAAAAATCACCCCTCATACCACCGTTTTTACGGAAAAATGAAAAAGTTATAGGTCAGCAAAATAGAGGGATTTTAAACGCACTAATTTGGTTAAAAAGTTCGCGATTTTATTAAAAGCGGTATAATAATAGAAAAGTATGTAATCATGAGTATCATTTTAATCGTATTGAAGAGAATAATTAAAAATGCCTATTTTACCGTAAGGTGTACAGCATGAAAACGAAACCTTCAAAAATTAGCAAAATTGCTGTTTTTTTATCAATTTCCCCACACAAATAATATTTTTTGCTTGCGCCATACATTTTATGGTAAAATTAGTGATGTCATTAAAAAAGGACAACTGGTTGCGCAAAAAAATAAGCCCTTGTACTCGTCTGTGGATGAAAATACAAAAGTGTTATGATTTTTAGAAGGCAAGGAGGAAAAAACTAAAACGTAAAAATAAAATTGTCTGAGTCCTTAAGTGGTTAAGGATATTATATGGTATTGCCAAAATGCAAATGCCATAGACTTTTTGCTTCCAAGCTGTTAGTTGGAGAGACTAAGAGCAAAGTACACTGACATTTATTATTTATTTTGTATTATTTTAAAAGTCTCTGATGCATTATTTGTAGAAGTAATAGAACATGTTGTACAAAAATGTTCATACTCTACAGTCTTATTTGCAATAAAATCTACATACAATTTAAAAATTGTGTCACTTTATTTATAAGCATCCATTAAAGTGTACCTGTCAAATTCCACAAAAAAAAAAGAATATGTTACTCAGTACCTGATTCTGACCATGCACATCTAATTATGCCTCTATCACCTATATTAATTATTTTAAAAAAAATACCCCTTTTATTAACTCACAGTGTTAGAAATCAACTCAGGGAAATAGGGCGTGTCCCTGTGGTGGGAGGTGATTGGTGCTCTGCTCAGGCAGCCTTGTCCATGAGACATCTCTTTTCAGGAGCTGTTTTCTTTATAAAATACTTATTAAAGAATTTTTCATACAACCATATTACAAAAGGTCTTTAATTTTCATCAGTAACAACAGATGAAACGACAGTGCCCATTTATGTTTTCAGAATAAAAAAAATCCACTCAATGGACTATAGATGTTTAAAAAAAAAAAAAAAGTTCTAGCAGATTTATTAATATTGTTTAGTTTGAAATGTCAAAAACCCTCTGTGGAATAGGCATGATTTAATAATGTGTTATATAAAATGTTTATTCATTGAATAATGTTTACCCTTAAAAAATTTGTCCCCGAATTTTCTAGTGAAAAGCCATTGCAACAATGTTAATATGTGTTACAATGTGTAACATATGACAAAGCAACCTATTTTAGGGTTAAAGGGAATCTGTCAGATCTATTTGCTACTAAGAGCTGCTGACAGCTTTCCCGAAGTTGGTGGTGGTTGCCAAATCTTTCTACTATTACCAAAGTGTCAGAAAGGCTGAGTCTAGATGTGCATGTACTATAGCTGGGCATGCCTCCTTGCTTACCCTTACCCCCACCCCTTTCTTGAATGTAAGTCAATCCATTATGTCAATAAGGAGGGGCTTGGAGGTGAGGGTGAGCGAGGAAATGTGCCAAGCTATGGCACTTTAGTAGTTTGGTTCCACCTCCATGACACTTGGCTGAAAAATAAAAATCAATTTTCAAAGTTAGACAACCACTATCAGCTCCAGAAAAAGTACAGATTGTGTTTGTTTTTTATCCTTAGCTCAACCAACAGTGTCTGCAGCTCTTTACATCAAATACAGCGGACAGATTTGCTTTAAATGCATTACCCTCCCTAAGTTTTAGATGCAACATGGGTGATAATAATCTCTTAAAGAAAATTGTTTGTAAAAATGCATAGATTATTTGTATTATACAGACTTGCACAATAGTTACGTAGTTACAATGTTGATAAGTTTAAAAAAAAGACACAGGTCCATCTAGTTCAACTTATAACCAACTTTTTTGATGCAGAGGAAGGCAAACATGCTGATAGCCCCGGTCTAAGGGCATATGTCCTAGTTCAGGATTAACATTTAATTTCCTATAATCTAAAGCATCTAGGTTCTTCTAGAAGTTTTTCTAAGAATCACCCATTATCACATCATGCAGTAAAGCAATCAATACATTAATAATCCATGTCTATAATAATAATAGTAAAAACTGTATTTCCTATCGATGGACTCCACCTGTCAAAGTTACAGGCCTAGATGATATAAGATCACTATAAAGGATTCTGTGCTGTATATATATATATATATATATATATATATATATATATATATATATATACACACACACACACACACATTTGTACATTTTACTCAAATCACCCTTCAGCTGTCTATTTAGGAAATGAAATATCAGCACGTTTGATAGCCTTGGCTTGTTACTGCAGTCCAACCATTCTTTTATAGGCTATGGACATCTTTGAATGACATTTTTGATTTTGGCTGTGTACTTATTATGGTGCAGAAAAAAAGAAAAACACATTTTTTCCACAATTTTTAAAAAAAATGTGGCTTATTTTTGTTTGTACAGCCTCTGCAATTTGTTATATGAGCTATATTTTCTTTCTGTGCTTGTACACAGACTACATGCCCTTCTCTGTGAGCTGCCCGAGAACGATTCTCTTAGTGCCCTGTCCACTATTTTAGCTGGTTTGAATCTTACTCACCCTTCCCTTCTGCTATCTCTAAGGCCATATTCATATGTCAGAATTTCTTTGCCGGATTCCGCATTGGAATCCGGAATGGATATTCTGCTGCTGAATTTCTGTTGAATTCCTGTTGGATTCTGCTGGGCTGTGCACATAGCCGAGTTTCCATGGTAGATGTTTCCGGCATGGAAATAAAAAATTTTGTGTCTGCACAATAGATACGTTCATTCTTTGCGCAGAGTCCGTACGGAATGCATAGCAATCTATGAGATGGTGCATTCCTATGCAGTCCTAGTGCCGGCACATTATGTCGGTGCCCCGCAGTGTCTAAAATGTCTGCACAGAGATTCTCTGTGCGGACATTCCGTTGTGTGAACATAGGGAAAAAAAGTCTGCATGGCGCACCCATCTTTCTCTGAGTAGCAGCTATACTGTAGGATATTTATCACTTTAAGGACATCAGGACATCATTTTTTGTAGCTACAATAAAAATATAAATCAAAATATCATATGTATAATATTTTAATAGTATCAATTATTATGTTGTAAAAAAATGTTACATAAAAATGTAGTTAGTTTACAAGCAGATTTTCTGCAAAATTTTGCTGCAATTTTGATATATTGGGCGCATTTTCTGGGAAAATTAGCAAATATTTTAAAATACGCCCAGAATTATGCAGTATGAACCCAGCCTTAATATGTGTCACTATGTGACATATGGTATGTGTCCTATAATGATTTGGTTATTGAAAATATATAAATATTATTTATTTAATTGCAAATCATTTTATGCATTTCTAACCAAATTAGACCAGATTTAAAAGACAAGTTTTTTTTATTCCTACAACATTAGCATAGCAGGATAAGTAAATCTTGAAATAATTATAGCAGTAAAAAAGAATATTTAAAGAAAGAACATTGTAGGCTTGAGCATAAGTATAGTAATTTCCTTCCTACTTCAATGTCTTTCACATATCTATTAATTCTTCTGGTAAAGTTATTTATATCGCAATCTGCTCGAAATGTAGCTTTTTGCTTGTATATATTTATGTCATGTTAATAACACCTGGCTGGATTTACTACGTAGTTTTTCTTACTTAATAATGCCTTTACAAGAGCTTGCCCAGCTACATAATATATGGTTGACACCGTGTACGTACAATTCACCATTCCACATTCATATTTGATTTACATCTTTCCTAAAATGGTCAACAATTTTTTTCCTTGTGTGTTAAAATTTCTTCTCCATTAGAGTATTTCTGATGTTACATACCAATATAAACTAATACAAAATACTTATATAGTATTTATGATGTTTGGAACAAACAAAAGGAAAATTGTTCAAAATTACAGTTTGTCCAGAATAAAAATCATTGATACTGGTAAAATATATAATTTAGTTGTTACTGAATTTTATTACAGTTGTTCGGACATTCTTGAACACATATACTTAAGGAGTTAATATTATATTTTAAAACTTACCAAATTTCATAGCTACCTTAGCTGATACATGCTGTTTAAAGCCACCCTTATAAGATGCCCATATACCAAGAGGTCATCTATACCTGTTGACTTTGGTGGGATCTAGCAGCTACTTTGGGTACATGTGTCCTCCCTATTAGGGTAAGACTATGTTCACACAGCGTATTTTCAGGGGTATTTTATATTCAAAATAAAATTAATCTTGTCTATGTAAGTTTATGGGAGCGTTTTTTTTCTTCTCACCTTTTAAGAGCCATAACTCTTATTTTTTTTAATCCACAGACCCATATGAAAGCTTGTTTCTTGTGTGACCAATTGTACTTTGTAATGAAACCTTTCACTTTACCATAAAATGTACGGTGGGGGGTTCTACGCAGTGCACCTTCAGTGTTCTCTTTATTCTGTGGGTGAAAATGATTAAAACAATTTGCGTCTTTACACACCTTTTTTTCTATTATTGCACTGCCTTTAACCTCTTAAGGACCGAGCCCTTTTTCACCTTAAGGACCGGAGCGTTTTTTGCAATTCTGACCACTGTCACTTTAAACATTAATAACTCTGGAATGCTTTTAGTTATCATTCTTATTCCGAGATTGTTTTTTCGTGACATATTCTACTTTAACTTAGTGGTAAAATTTTATGGTAACTTGCATCCTTTCTTGGTGAAAAATCACCAAAATTTTGCATTTTTCTAACTTTGAAGCTCTCTGCTTGTAAGGAAAATGGATATTCAAAATATTTTTTTTGGGGGTTCACATATACAATATGTCTACTTTATGTTTGCATCATAAAATTTATGAGTTTTTACTTTTGGAAGACACCAGAGGGCTTCAAAGTTCAGCAGCAATTTAGGAAGCCTTTAGGAAGCCCCTATGGTGCCAGAACAGCAAAAAAAACATGCATGGCATACCATTTTGGAAAC
Source organism: Hyla sarda (assembly GCF_029499605.1). Classification (NCBI taxonomy): domain Eukaryota; kingdom Metazoa; phylum Chordata; class Amphibia; order Anura; family Hylidae; genus Hyla; species Hyla sarda. The sequence goes on from NC_079190.1 coordinate 158,085,897, forward strand.
TAGACTCCTCAGGGAACGTAACAAGGGGTAAAGTGAACCTTAATACCCCACAGGTGTTTCACGACTTTTGCATATGTAAAAAACAAAAATTTTTTTTTACCTAAAATGCTTGGTTTCCCAAAAATTTTACATTTTTAAAAAGTGTAATAGCAGAAAATACCCCTCAAAATTTGAAACCCAATTTCTCCCGATTCAGAAAACACCCCATATGGGGGTGAAAATTGCTCTGCTGGCGCACTACAGGTCTCAGAAGAGAAGGAGTCACATTTGGCTTTTTGAAAGCAAATTTTGCTCTGGGGGCATACCGCATTTAGGAAGCCCCTATGGTGCCAGAACAGCAAAAAAAAACACATGGCATACCATTTTGGAAACTAGACCCCTCGGGGAAAGTAACAAGGGGTAATGTGAACCTTAATACCCTACAGGTGTTTCACGACTTTTGCATATGTAAAAAATTTTTTTTATTTTTTACCTAATATGCTTGGTTTCCCAAAATTTTTACATTTTTAAAAAGGGTAATAGCAGGAAATACCCCCCAAAATTTGAAGCCCAATTTCTCCCGATTCAGAAAACACCCCATATAGAGGTGAAAAGTGCTCTGCTGGCGCACTACAGGTCTCAGAAGAGAAGTAGTCACATTTGGCTTTTTGAAAGCAAATTTTGCTCTGGGGGCATGCCGCATTTAGGAAGCCCCTATGGTGCCAGAACAGCAAAAAAAAAAACACATGGCATACCATTTTGGAAACTAGACCCCTCGGGGAACGTAACAAGGGTTAATGTGAACCTTAATACCCTACAGGTGTTTCACGACTTTTGCATATGTGAACATTTTTTATTTTTTTTTACCTAAAATGCTTGGTTTCCCAGAATTTTTACATTTTTAAAAAGGGTAATAGCAGAAAACACCCCCCAAAATTTGAAGCCCAATTTCTCCCGATTCAGAAAACACCCCATATGGGGGTGAAAAGTGCTCTGCTGGCGCACTACAGGTCTCAAAAGAGAAGGAGTCACATTTGGCTTTTTGAAAGCAAATTTTGCTCTGGGGCATGCCGCATTTAGGAAGCCCCTATGGTGCCAGGACAGCAAAAAAAAAAACACATGGCATACCATTTTGGAAACTAGACCCCTCGGGGAACGTAACAAGGGGTTAAGTGAACCTTTATACCCCACAGGTGTTTCATGACTTTTGTATATGTAAAAAAAAAAATTTTTTTTTTACCTAAAATGCTTGTTTTCCCAAAAATTTAAAATTTTTTAAAAGGGTAATAGCAGAAAATACCCCACAAAATTTGAAGCCCAATTTCTCCCGAGTACGGCGATACCCCATATGTGGCCCTAAACTGTTGCCTTGAAAGACGACAGGGCTCCAAAGTGAGAGTGCCATGCGCATTTGAGGCCTAAATTAGGGATTGCATAGGGGTGGACATAGGGGTATTCTACGCCAGTGATTCCCAAACAGGGGGCCTCCAGCTGTTGTAAAACTCCCAGCATGTCTGGACAGTCAGTGGCTATCTGGCAATACTGGGAGTTGTTGTTTTGCAACAGCTGGAGGCTCCGTTCTGGAAACAGTGGCGTACCAGACGTTTTTCATTTTTATTGGGGAGGGGAGGGGGGCTGTGTAGGGGTATGTGTATATGTAGTGTTTTTTTACTTTTTATTTTATTTTGTGGTAGTGTAGTGTAGTGTTTTTAGGGTACAGTCGCACGGGCGGGGGTTCACAGTAGTTTCTCGCTGGCAGTTAGAGCTGCGGCAGAAAATTTGACGCAGCTCAAACTTGCAGCCGGATACTTACTGTAATCCTCCGCCCATGTGAGTGTACCCTGTACGTTCACATTGGGGGGGGGGGACATCCAGCTGTTGCAAAACTACAACTCCCAGCATGTACGGTCTATCAGTGCATGCTGGGAGTTGTAGTTTTGCAACCGCTGGAGGCTCCGTTTTGGAAACAGTGACGTACCAGACGTTTTTCATTTTTATTGGGGAGGGGAGGGGGGCTGTGTAGGGGTATGTGTATATGTAGTGTTTTTTACTTTTTATTTTATTGTGTGTTAGTGTAGTGTTTTTAGGGTACAGTCGCATGGGCGGGGGGTTCACAGTAGTTTCTCGCTGGCAGTTTGAGCTGCGACAGAAAATTTGCCGCAGCTCAAACTTGCAGCCGGATACTTACTGTAATCCTCCACCCATGTGAGTGTACCCTGTATGTTCACATTGGGGGGGGGGGGGGGGGGGGAAACATCCAGCTGTTGCAAAACTACAACTCCCAGCATGTACGGTCTATCAGTGCATGCTGGGAGTTGTAGTTTTGCAACAGCTGGAGACACACAGGTTGTGAAACACCGAGTTTGGTAACAAACTCAGTGTTTTGCAACCAGTGTGCCTTCAGCTGTTGCAAAAGCTACAACCCCCAGCATGTACGGACAGCGGAAGGGCATGCTGGGTCTTGTAGTTATGCAACAGCCGGAGGCATACTACATTGGCTGGGGATGCTGGGGATTGTAGTTATGCAACAGCTGGAGACACACTGGTTTACTACTTAACTCAGTGTGCCTTCAGCTGTTGCAAAACTACAACTCTCAGCAGTCACCGACAGCCAACGGGCATGCTGGGAGTTGTAGTTATGCAACCATTAGATGCACCACTACAACTCCCAGCATGCACTTTAGCTGATTGTGCAAGCTGGGAGTTGTAGTTACACAACAGCTGAAGGTACACTTTTACATAGAAAGAATGTGCCTCCAGCTGTTGCAAAACTACAAGTCCCAGCATGCCCATAAGGGCATGCTGGGAGTTGTGGTGGTCTGCCTCCTGCTGTTGCATAACTACAGCTCCCAGCATGCCCTTTTTGCATGCTGGGAGCTGTTGCTAAGCAACAGCAGGAGGCTGTCACTCACCTCCAACGATCCAGCCACATGAGGTCAGTCCCTCGTCGCCGCCGCCGCCGCTGCTCCTGGGGCCCCGATCCCAACAGGGACGCCGGGGATCGGGGTCCCCAGCACCGGGGGTCGTCTTCCCGCACCCGCTCGCGTCCTCCGGAAGAGGGGCGGAGCGGGTTGCGGGAGTGACACCCGCAGCAGGCGCCCTGATTGGTCGGCACCCCTGCAGGCTCTGGCTGTTCGGGGCTGTCTCTGACGACCGCGATCAGCCAGTAATTCCGGGTCATCGGGTCACTGGAGACCCGATTGACCCGGAATCCGCCGCAGATCGCTGGACTGAATTGTCCAGCGATCTGCGGCAATCGCCGACATGGGGGGACATAATGACCCCCCTGGGCGATATGCCGGGATGCCTGCTGAACGATTTCAGCAGGCATCCGGCTCCGGCTCCCCTCCGGCTAGCGGTGGGGGCCGGAAATGCTCAGGGCGTATCCATACGCCCTCGGTCCTTAAGGACTTGGAAACGGGGGCGTATGGATACGCCCTATGTCCTTAAGGGGTTAAAAATACTCAAAATATTTCAGCAAAATTGTATGTTTATAATTGCCCTATTCTGACCCCTATTACTTTTTTTTCCCTATAAGGGGCTTTTACAGCTCATTTTTTGCGCAGTGATCTGTAGGTTTTATCGGTACCAATTTTGGCCTGAGGAGTCTCTCAAAGCCCCCCTAATACTTCACACTTCAGTATTGATCACGGGATCTGAAGGGTTAATGGCAGGCATTTGCATAATTGCTGATGTCCGCATAAGTGCAGAGTCGCCAGATGCTCCTGCACTCACTTCATAGTCAGGATGAACTTCAGGTCATACATGTACATCCTGGTGCACCAACAATATCCTGTAGTGGTTAATTTTGCAAAAACAGAAGCACATTTTTTTTATAGATATTTTTTTTTTTTTTAAATGCCTGAAAATGTAATTGTTTCAGTTTCAAGTACATAGATTTCTATGGGTTCCATCAGATAAATGGGTCAGTTACTGAAATTGTGTACCGTATGTTCTCGAATATAAGCCGACCCAAATATAAGCCGAGCCCCTATTTTCACCCCAAAAACCCAGAAAAAGTTATTGACTATAAGCCTAGGGTGGGAAATACATTATTCTCCCCATGTCATCATCCCCCCCTGTCATTATCCAGATCCCCATCATTAACACCCCCATCATCATCACCCTCGTCATCATCACCCCCATCATCATCCCCCCCTTCATCATCACCACCTGTCAATCCCTTCAGTGGTCTTCAACCTGCGGGCCTCCAGATGTTGCAAAACTACAACTCCCAGCATGCCCACACAGCCATCGGCTGTCCGGGCATGCTGGGAGTTGTA